>NW_015090781.1:9028249-9473656 GCF_001431845.1 Calidris pugnax | reverse complement strand
TTTAACAATTTTCCCCCCAAATTTATTCAATGAGTAAAAAGCCTTAAAAACAGTCCAAAAAAAAAAAAAAAAAAAAGAAAAAAAAAAAGCTTTCACCAAACACCATTTGTGCCAGGAGAAATATACTTTAGGAAATACCACAACAGAATAAATAAGCAAGGCTGGGGTTCTGAACACCGCTTTGTGGCTGGAATAGGAAACACCAGTTCCTCATAAGACCCTAGGGCTTTACTGAAATTGTAAGTATCCACTAAAGATTTTCATTTAATCCATCCTGTAAAGTTCCTCTCTTGCAATTAGTGAGGGGAAAGCTTTACCTCATCTTAACCTACAAGAATGGCCCAAAGCCTGAGTGTCCTCAACACTTCGGGCTTCTACACTGCAGCTTCTTTTGCCTGAGGATTTCTCAGTGATTTCTGACTTTGGCTTATGAGGTCTCACTAACCCGTGCGAGGTACATAAACACTTGACCCACAGCAATAAAAGCTGGAGAACATTTTGGAGTATCTTACAATCCTTCCACCTTTACTTAAAGAGACTTGAGGTAAAAGAGACTTGAGACTTGCTTCTGTGACTGAGTCATCCAGCCAGCGTTGATTTACTGGGAGGATTCTACCAAATCTAGTCATCCTTCACAATGAACCAGTTTTCCCTGAAAACTTCTATAGTGTCTAATGGAACTGAGATCAACAGGCTTATTGATAATAAAACACAACCTGATCAAAATTATACTAACATTTCTTGTTAGAGACCTTTTTTTCAAAGTGAATTATCTTTCTGCAGTAATTTTGCCCCATTGTTTTAGCAGAATATAAATCTCTGTTAATTTCCTTGCGTCAAAATAGCCATGGAAATCTTAGAATATATTGGTACATTATTTTCCATAAGATAAACAGTGGGAATTAACAATAAAAAGAGCACATTATGATTACCAAGCTGTGATTATGGTCCCCGTGAGCAAAACACATTGTTATCCTTCAATTTATTGTCTTACTTCTCTGTCTCAACTATATCAATATGCAGTGCATTCTTTTTCTAGTCCTTTTCTGAGTGGCAAATGTGGTTGTTAGTTATCAAAGGTTATGTACTGATGTTAAATTTATGTATTAATCTATTAGTCTTTATGCTCAGAAGAACCATATTTTTATTGTATGAACTATATTTATTTGCAACAGAGGTTTATGTTTATTTTTACAAAGTTACTCTCAGTGAATCTAGTAGGCAACCACATTTCAAACGCAGTACTATGTGATATAGCATTTCATTAGCGAGAGAGTTATGAATTGACATTCTGATTAAAACTGATTTATTAAAACGCAGCTATGAGAAACACCTGCAGACACATTTATTTTCAGTGGGATTTCCAGAAAGAACTCCAAGTCAGGTTTCCTGTTCAGCTCTCATCCTACTGCCTCGAGGCTGCTTTTTCTGAACTGCGACACTAGTGTGAACCATCCTGCAGTTTTCTTGACTTTCACAAGTGGCTGAACAGAACACAAGACATTGAAGTTAAATCAAAACATCAGGTAGCTGCAAGGCACGTCACATTTCAATGCTTTTTTGTGTGTTCAGGTATTCAGTTTCCTATCTCTTCATACCATTAAATAAATTTGGGTTTGCTTTACTGTTCCATCTTGCTCACTAATAAGAGTAATTTCAGGTTAATATGGAAAATATTGAACATAACTTACAGCGGATGGTGTGTGTAGTAGTTGTACTGGATTGCTGCCAGAGGCATCCCCAAGAGCCTCCAGAACATTCCCCTATTAAGCTGTATGAGTCTGATTAAAGGCTAGGAGTGCTAGCATCCAGTTTGTGAAAAGAAATTTATCTTGGCAGCCAGCAGCTAGCTGGATCCTGTTGGGAAAAGCACCTGAGACCCAATGTCTGTGGCATATACCAAGCATCATGTATCCCCAGATACCTTCCTGTAAATTCTTCCTACTGCCATTTCAGATTCTGTAAGCCAGAGCGGTGCTGTGACTTAGAAGTGATACTAATGGGCATTTGTTTCCCAGCTGGGTATATCTCTTGGGTCTCCAAGGATTAGAAACAAGAAGTGAAGATTTCTGTTATTCCTTCACAATCCAACCTTAAAGGCTCTCATCTATGAAAACTCACATTTCACTGGTGACAAATTACTGACAGACCATCCCCATTTGAATGTGGGCTGCTCACTTAAGATCAGATCATCGCTCCCATATATCACAGTGGGTTACATTACCCCAGACTGCCTGGCAGAAGAGGACATGGTCCCTTCAGAGCCACTACTAACTATTCAGGGTAGGAAAGATGAAGTACTAGGGGCAGTTTAAATTCTGCCCAACTTGCAGGCTAACAAGGGTGTCTATGGCAGCTGGGGAATGCTGAGCCAAGGATGAGCACAGTACAGGTTACTTTTGTTCGGGAGCAAGCAAACTGAGTCAGCTACATGTTTCTAAAACATCCAGGAGGTGGATAAACTCGGGCTGTCCTTTGCTCAGGGTGGATCATAACATTTCACTCTGTCATTGTGACAATGAATCTCAGACAGAAGTCAAAAGTTCTGGCTAGCAGGTGACTTTTGTGACCACAAAGATGTCATTCCTGTAGCTGTGCAGCATCCTAGAGTCATTAAAGATAAGGCTTGATTATTATTTAGGAGATCTATGCCAGACTTGAGGGTTAGGAAAGGCAAATGTCCTGAAATTATTATGCTCTATTTTGCATTTTTTTGCAAAATTGGAAAGAAAATATAGTACACCATATGTCATCCAAAATACACTTTTGGTGAACTTTTCTTCAGCAATGCCTTTTAAAGTTCTCTTGTAACCTCCTGGCCACATGCAGGATGCTTAGTGAATGATAAACTGAAACATTTATACCTGGAATCGTAATAATAAAAAGGAGAACTAAATCAAGACACAATGTGAAAACTAACTGTCAGCAGAAGGGATTAAAGTGCAAACTTGGCAATATTCTTAATGCAGGAAAAAATGCTAATGGCGCCAGAATAACAAATTACTTTCTATCATGACAACTTACACAGATCACAGCCTACTGAGCGTAGGAAGGACACAAACTGAACGTCTTAAAGCATGACATAGCTTTTATTTTGATTGTCCTTGCCGCGGTCCAAGGACAGCTGTGCAATGTGTACGCCACAGCCAAAAACATTCTGAAGCAAATTATCCCTGTTTAGGACTTGAAAGTCTACAGAAGTTTTAATCCTAGTAACTGTGTGGGGATATTGTGGATCAGATGGTAGCTGCTCCAGCAGCAGGAACAAAGAAAAGACTTCTCTCTTCCAAGGAAAAGGTACGTTTTGCTGTATTATAGAGTAGTAACAGCAGCATGTGTTAAGCTGACTAGCAGCTTTGGCAGTAGCTGCTGCCAACGAGGTGGAAAGGGAGAGGGGAGGCTGGCAGGCTTGCAAAAGCACAAACCAGACCTTTTTAAAGGTGTTGCAAGACGTGTCTCTCACTTTCATCTCCTGAGAACCTCCGTCACCTACTCTGCCCATTCACCAATTTGAAAGCATAATTGGGTACGGGTTTGCACTTGAGTCTAATGAATTAATTCAAATCTCAAGTATCTATGAGATAATCCTCAGCTGTGTAAATCAGCACAACACTCGAATAACAGCAGAACTATGCGGATTTATACCAGCTGCAAATTTGACACTACGTTATTAATTTCTTAAAGTTCTCCTTGAAAAATCCTGCAAATAAATTCAAACTCAAGCATTATCACTTAATGTTCCCTTCCAAGATGCTCCCCATCAAGACTGCTAGAACTTACAGTGGTCATAAACATATTACGAACTTCACTGAAAATGCACAAGAAATGAAACTTACAGGATCTAATCTGACAAATAATTAGACACATAAGAATTAGTGCTTGGAGAAACTGTTACATTAAAGTAAACAGGATTACTCGCATGAATGAAATTATTCATGCATGTTACTTACATTTTCTTAACATAACTGACAGAATAATGTTTTTTTTAAAAAGAGGCATTTTTTAAAAAATGTAACAAAATAGAAAAAAGACTGCTCTTTTAAAATATTACATGAATGAAATTATTCATGCATGTTACTTACGTTAACATAACTGACGGAATATTTTTTTTTTTAAAACAGGCATTTTTTAAAAATGTAACAAAATAGGAAAAAGACTGCTCTTTTGAAATATTATACAATCTGCATAATTTTTACTAAACCAGTAAAGATCTACGGTATGAAGAATTTGCTGAATCCCACTTACATGGAAGTGCTATTTTTTTTAGGAAGGCATAATTTTTACTAAACCAGTAAAGATCTATGGTATGAAGAATTTGCTGAACTTGGATTTGCTTAAACCCACTTACATGGAAGTGCTATTTTTTTTTAGGAAATACCATATTCCAAGGCTACTTAGCCCCTTAAGCACTGCTAACTGAAAATAAGTAGTATGGAAACACAGTCCAGCTCTGCTTCCAATTCTGTTCCATGTGTGTTTACTAGGACACAGCAGGAACTTCCAATTATTTTATATTTATGTTTACATTTTTTTATTATTTTCTTCAGTAAGGTGGTGCACAGTCACCAACAACAAAAATGCTACAGCCTTCACCCTTATTGCATGAAAGTACAGAAAAAAATACTATTTTGCTTCAGGAAGTGTTTTTACTTCAAATTTTACATTGTAAAATTCAACAGCAGCAATGACCCTTGAAACATCTTTTCTTCAAAAGACACACCATTTTCACAGCAGACTGACCATCTTTTGAAAAGTTTCCTTGAAAATTCTCAGATTTGTGAACTTTTCATTGGAGTTTGCTTCAAATCCTTGCATTCCATGAAACTTCGTACTCCACCTCATATATTTTTGATATCTAACCAAATGATTTCTCTTCCCCTAATTTTATATATAGAGTTAATTCACTGCCAAGAGTAAAACTGTGGAATGCTTGTCCTGTACTTCAGTCAACAGAAGCTACAACACATTGACTTTGGGCTATATGTAAAGTCTAATTTATTTTAGCAGTGGCTACTATTAGGCTAATGAGGCAAACCTTGCATTTCACCATTGTTCTGTCATTCCTCTTCCCTTTTCTCACCCCTTCCCAACACCTTTCCCAGTCTTATGGTGCTCTTTCCATGGAAATAAATGCCCTGGTATCAAATGCCACTGACTAATACAATAAGCAGAAGGAGCAGGATCTTATTTACTTAAACAAGGGTTGAGATTTGAGATCAGTCATCGAGCAGATGTTATTTCTGAAGCTGAAAGTATTCATGATGATTGTTGCTATAGAAACCAAGCTTTGTAAAATATTCCAAACAAACACTTCTTTATTAGCCTATGCCGTAACTACAGCGCTCTCCATTATGCTGCATCCCACGGCAAGTTATCAACCCCGCATATTTTCTTTCTGGTTATTTGCTTGCAATAGTAACTACAAGACAGGATTTCTATAGGTCTTAAAAGATACTGTATCACAATACCAGCCATCCATAAAATGACACACACTGTACTCATTCAGCACTAAACTCCCGTCTGTTTCATTTCCCCCCTCCTGTGGGCAGCCACTCAAATCAGTGTTTCCCTGTTCAGCAACAGTGAAAAACAGGAACCCACTGCTAATTCCTGTGGTTAGATCAGCAGCACAAAACCAGCAGTGGTTACTAAATGCCAGCCCCAGCCTCTTTAGCAATTAAATCATTCTTCACTCTTACTAGACTTTGTGAAGCGTATGCGTCACTCAGAAAGCATCTTCCAATGGCTTGTCATATCATAACCAGAAGTTTCAGGCTTGTTGCTTTATTCGTTAATCATACTGGAGGAAGAGTGAGAATTTGAAACCTGGTTGCAGTGAAGTCAGTGGGACTCCACCAGTGCAGGATCCCTGACATGCACGTCCCCAGGGAAGAGGCTTGGAGCAGGTCACAGCCATCACTGCCAGGGTCATTTAGAGACACAACAGCCTGTGCCAGGGGGAAGGGACAGGTAAAGTCCTGTTAGCCCAACCCCAGCCTGATACTTTAACAGGAGAAACTTTTAATTGAAGTTAAGCAGGTGAAAGCTGGCTTGTTATTACATCACATGGAAAGGAAAATTGTATTTAAGGATATGCAAGTAAAAGAAGAATAAAGAATTTATTACAGAATGAATGCATCACGTGCATTTAAGGAGATATTCCTCCTCCGAGGCCTTTCTGTCTCCATTCACAGAGAAATCCTTAAAAAGGATAAAATGCTACTAAAATTTCATATTAGTATATGTATTTCATATATATAAGATGTTCAAGACAGGATGCATCACGTGCATTTAAGGAGATATTCCTTCTCTGAGGCCCTTCTGTCTCCATTCACAGATACATCCTTAAAAAGGATAAAATGCTACTAATATTTCATATTAGTATATGTTTCATATATATAAGATGTTCAAGACAGATATGGTAGCAACTTCTGATTATTAGAATTCCAAAGCTGTTTTCATTCTCAACTTATTACCATGTGCTCATAACTCCTTTGACTTTCTGTGCTGTGTTTCTGTTTGAACAGGACAATTTTGCTCAAGTCTTTCAAAAACTTTTCAACTATCTTTGAGATATGGGACAATTAACATTTTTTCCTAATACCAGTTTTATTCGAGGCTTACAATTTAATTTAAAACTTGGCTTTGACTCAGGTAACGTTGAGGATTCCTGCCTTTCATTATTGTAAAACAAATCTGTTTTAAAATACAGCGATACAATCAGAGCACAAATAGATTTCCATAAGAATATACAGAAGTATGGAACTACGTGTGTCGCTGGTATTTATTTTAACACACAATACTACCGTAGTGAAAAAAGTGTTAAGCAAAGAACACAACTAAGGAGCCAGTTAAAAAGTTTTAGCTGTGCTGAAGATAATAATAAAATAAAATAAAAAACTGTAAAACATTTTAAGGGTGAGAAATGTGTGGCAAAGGATATTCTGGAAACAGATCACAGACAAAGCAAGAGTACTGCAGGCGTGTTTTATGAAGACAGAGTTACAATTTAGAAGTGATTGTGTGGGCCTGAATACAAAGAATGCAATTAAGGCACGGCACATGTCCTGACGGACCAGCATCCAGAGAGGAAAGCGCTGTAGTTAAATGCTGTAGTTACAGGAAGGTTAAGGGTTCAGAGAACATACAAACTATCTTTTAAATGGCAGAACTCAGAACACCTTAACCGATTTTGTATGTCTGTGAAGTAGTTCATGCTTTCTCCACAGAGGAAAAGTTACAGAGAGTTGTAGGTAACTATAGATAGCTGAGCCTAACTTGGCCAAAGCATGCCAGGTCCTCAGAGCTGGGGCCCTCAAGGGATTAGAACAGTTAGCAACAGATCTGACTGCCTCCCACTTCCCAGCTTCACTGAGCAGGTTGCCATCTACAGCTACATTGACTGAGGGCAACCTTCAGTACTTGCCCAGAGCAAGCCAAGCCCATTCCCCTTGATGTGCAGCAACTTCACTTTCCTAAGGGTTTTGGTTGGTTGGTTTTTATATCTTCTTAGCTTTTTCTTGCTGTATTCCAGATCAAGGGGACACACAATGTAAAAAAATAAAATATCTTATGCATTTATACACACATGCTGTATGTGTCATTATCTCTAATTGTGCTATCAGAAATCTCTGGAACATTACAAAGAAGCAAAAATGTAAGCATAATAAAAACTAAGTCCCTTGAAAGATAAATCCTCTTGAAAACCTCCTTGGTCCCAGACAGAGCGGTTTCTCCTAATTCCTCAAATGTCTATCGAAATGAGTTGCACTAAGAGGTTCTAGAGCCATCAATATAATTAAGGATTTCATAGATGTCTTTTAGTTCTCTCTGATCATAAATTGCCAGAATGGTTTCTGCTCTCTCCACTTCCCTTGTCCCTGATTCTTGTGCTGTGACATTTCTGGATGACTTCCAGTACTTATTGTTGTAAAGTCCTTGTTTTTGCAGAATCACCTAGTGTTGAAATTTGCAATTCCAAACACTATCTTTTTTGGTCTGTTTATCAGCTAACACTCTTTGCTCAAGCAATCTTTGCCCTTCACATTCCGATTGGTTTTGTCCTTATTCAAACTTCTATGAATTTACCATAAGTAATACAACTTAAAATATAAATGAACATTTTTCTTCATTTAAGAAAAACTTTATCTTTGTGTAACCTTCAGTTATGGGAAGTATCTGAACACATACATAATGAAAAACTTAATTTGGGGGATTAACATTTAATCCTTTTGATCTTAACATTATTGAGTTTTATTTTTGCATTTTCTTTATATATGTAAAACAATTTTACGTGTCCACGTTAAAGGCTTCTTTGTGTAGTTGTAATTTTCCTCCAGTTTGCCTGGTTTTGGTCATTAGAGTTTCCTAATTTTCAGTGAACTGCTGAGCAAGCTGAAGATGTTAATTAGATATATCACTTTATTTTTTCTTTTAAGAGCTTCTTAATAATGGCTGCTCATGTAGATGATATAGATGTTAATCAATTTGCATCTGTCCTTCTAAAAGATTCAGTTAGGTCCCTAATTAACCATCTGTAAACAAACCATTGTTCAGTAACAGGGTTCAGCCATTTATTGTGAGCTGGCAAAGGCTAGAAAGGGCCTTACGCTCCCATTCTGCCCTGCTGTAAATATTTGACTTCTCTCAATGTACAGAAAGTAATTGGAAAAAGACAAGTGACTCACAATCTAGGTTGTGGATCACTGGATTCCCTCTAATTGAGACATTGTTATCATGAGAAAACATCAAAAGTTGCAGCTGTCTGTTGCTCCCATGAAGCGTATAGTGCTTTAGCAATACTAAAAGTCTTGTATGCCATACCTATAAGAAGTGAGGATAACGAAGATCATACATTCCTACAATGAGAGCAATAGAGAGACAGTCTTTAAAATTAAAATTAATTCCTCTGATAAAAATCCCATTTTCTCCCAAAAAACAAAGGCACACTATTCTGAGCATTGGCAAAGACTCTGGTCTTTCAGAACACCAATGGTTACCCACTAGAAAGTTCCTTAATTTTTTGAGTTTTTAATCAGTAAGTTTATCAGTTATTTTCCTTTAATACTGTTTTCAAAGCTGCTGCCTACCTAATTCTATACTGTGGCACGTATTACACCCTGCAGTGACCACAGGAGTTTCTGAACAGCACCAAGCAGTGTAACTACTTCCCAAATAAATCTTGTTTCTCACCGCCTCCTGGGGAGCATGCTCGTTTGAGCGTGCCAATGTAATGAGGATGTCTTTTTTATTATAACATGCACGGCATTATATACTTAAGGCACTAGGTATTTATATAGATCCCGTTCCAAGTATGCTGTTATGGACAGCATACACTCACAAAGACTTGATACACAGCCTCTAGCTCTTCTCTTATGGGCTGCTCACAGCCACGACAAAGAGACAGCCACTAAGTTATTGTCCATACTTAAGAGCAATTTCTAGCACAAAAAGAAAGCACCTTCTCTGTTCTTATGAGCGGATAACTTACTGATGTGTGTCAGTGGGCATTATTCATTTTTACTGCACAGAAGCAGACCAAGGGTGCCACTCAATCATACTCTGAGGCACTTCCAGTTCTGCCACCATATCTACTTCTCATCCTATTCTATTCTGTTCAGTACCTTGCTATAACTATTGAAAATTAGGGTATTAATTACATTGCTGTTAATCCACAGCAAAGAAGATTTTGTGTTATGACCACAAATACCGGGTCAGTAGAAGTGACTGCTTTTACATAGCATGTCACGTGAGCAGAAAACACAACCAAATCCACATAACTTGACATTGTACAACTTTAGAGGTGAAATTCACATTTTGGTTTAGTGCTAATATCTCAGTGATAATATTTTATGCTTTCCACCAATATTTCAGCATGGAAGCATTGTGACTTTTATGTTCAAAGCACTTTATTTCATCTTTAATTCTCCAATTGCTAGAACTGTTTTCTGGACAGCACTTGTATGTAATTAGCTCTTTACTACATAGTCTTTTGGACTTGAGCAGGATCATTAGGAGTTGAAAAGAAAATGAAAAAATAAAATCAACTTGTTAATCACAAAAGGTTGAAAAAATACAAAGGGGGAACACAGAGTCACAAATCGGAGATCTACCCTGAGGATTTTCATCTCCCTTTTTCTGCAGTTCTATCAACTTGTTAATCACAAAAGGTTGAAAAAACACAAAGGGGGAACACAGTCACAAATCAGAGATCTACCCTGAGGACTGTCATCTCCCTTTTTCTGCAGTTCTGCTTTTCTCTGACTCAGTGATCTCCATTTTGTTATACCACATCTATTTCTTATTGATTGCAACAGACTGTACAACATGAGACACCTTTCCTTCACAATTTTCCAGATTCTTTAGAAAGCAAAGCCATAAAACCATCTAAAACTTGTTACCAGGGTTCTTAAATATACCCCTACCACTGTCTTTCCTTTCCATTACCATGTACATGCAAAGGATTAAATTAATGTTCTCCTGTATCCCACACAGGCCATTATCAGAACTGTTGTGTCAAAGAAAATCCATTGCACACCTCTGTTCCCCTGTTCCATACTTAAAAGGAAAAAACCTACTCTTTTGGAGACCTAGTCTGACTTTAAAAATATCTAAACACACTTTGTAATAGTTGTTCCTAACTCAAAATGCCAAAGCACTTTTCTGTTCTTAAGATCTGGAATTCATCTAAAAGCTCATGATATATATGCTTGGTATTTCACTTAGCACCAGCGAGCACTTCTGGGCCTGCTATCTCATGATTGTAGGAGCTGGAAATGAAAGGGTTGGATAACCTAAATTGGGAGATTCACAGCTTTCCACTGAGATACACAGCACCTGCTTCAGGACTTCAAATTTAGACTAATACAAATGAAGGAACTGGCTTTGTATCTAAAAATAGCAGAACTAAACCCATACCACAGTTTTTAATTTCTATTTTTTTTCTCTGCTGTGAAACATGTGGCATATGCATAATGTATGGCAATGTGATCTGCAGAGCTTTTATTGATGGTTGTTTGGTGTGATCTATATAACTCATATATTGCTCATTTATGAGTAATGCAGTCCTCCCAAACTCTTGCTCACACACATATAAAAGATGAAAACATTCAATGAATACCACTTTAGGAAGGCCACATTATTCCTGAATGTCAGAGCTTATGCAAGTCACGCTAAAGAAGGCGTAACACTAACTGACATCACACGATTACGCACTCTAAATACATTATGCATTTTAGAAAAAGAAGTAATTTAGAGAAAAAAAATATGAAATTTTTCCTCTCATCCCAGTTTTTGTATAGTTTGGATCTAAAACTAGTGCCTTAGCTTTTTCAACTGCATACTGCTGAAGAACAGAAAACTGGACTGTAACATTTTCTGAGTTTATTATTTCATCTAGGAAAGACCCCTTTTACTGTCTGATTTACATTTAATAAATGAGAGGGGGTTTTTATAGCATATATTTCTAGTTTCTATTTTGTTAATGGTACCAAGGTGCTACAAATTCCAGTACACATAGGCATCTGATGCCTTCACCATCAAAGTCTCTGCAATACGTAATAATTAGGGGCAGATCTTTACATTCTCTGTTGGTTTTGAATTTTGAAGAACTAAGTCTAAAAGATTATATGTTTCTTTTTTTTTAAATAGCTGGCCACTACAATGTCTCTAAAGCTTCCAAATATCCCAGATTTTAAGAAGCTGTATTATACTGTCTCCAAAGGCCTTATATGTTCTTATTTTGACAGAATTTATTTGATGTACAGGAATATAACTATATAGTCAATTGTTAAGTATTCACTGTGAAACGTTCAGCAATAAATCAAAGTTTATTATTTTATTAAAGATTTTTTTTCAGTATATTAAATACTACATACAAAATTTTAAATGTTGATTCATAAAAATCTCTGAACTATCTACAGACCTTTCAGTTTTTTCATAGGATATGGTTTGTGAATCTTTAGGATATGCGTTTGAAATTATTCATAATCAATACTAATAGCTAATTCTAAAAACTGCAGCCATGCAATTCATTTTCTGCCATGGTGGTCAGGTCAGAGTAAGAAAACAAAATTAACTGATGCAGCTAATTACAATCTCATTCCAGTTTCCCAAATTGAATCAAATGATTGAACTGTATCTGTTACACTGAACTTAACATCACTCAACCACTCGATGTTGTACCAGCGTGATAACCTGTAAGAAATTGGACACTGGTTATGAACAAACCCATGGTGAAGTGCTTTACAGGTTTGGGACCTGCCTATTATATTGTTTGGGAAGCTCTTAAGAAAGATTTGAAGGGATGAAAGTGCATGATACTAGTTTATAGCATATTAATGGAGGCACTTTCCTAGGGGACACAAGACTATATGAACAAACCCATGGTGAAGTGCTTTACAGGTTTGGGACCTGCCTATTATATTGTTTGGGAAGCTCTTAAGAAAGATTTGAAGGGATGAAAGTGCATGATACTAGTTTATAGCATATTAATGGAGGCACTTTCCTAGGCACATTCCTGCTACAGGGATGAGATCTACCATGGTTCTCTGATATATTTTTAAATTCTGATGAAGTCTGAGGTATTTTAAGCAACAAAATTCCTTGCCTATGTTTCTGTGCTGCTTTCCCTTGGAGGGTCCATCAACTCACTGAGCTTCTCCATATGCACCAGAAATCATTCTGATGACTTAAGTTGTCTCTATGCAGAGAAGAGGTCACCATTTGGAGCTGTTTAGTTACTACCTATACCCTGCTGAAACTGGAGTCTCTTAGGAGGGGCATCTCATCACTATCTAAACCCTCTACAGGTATCTGATTTTTTGAAAAAGCATGTTACCTCATATTAAAAATGGATATATTACATGCCTTTTGCATAACAACCTTTAAGCTAAAGTACTCATCCAGGATGTGTAAATCCTGGATCTAATTTCCAATAACGTGGGGCACTCAAACACGTCTTTATCAATTTTCTGGAGACTGTTTCCCCACAGGGATATGCCAACAGCATTGGCATAGTCCTCGCTGGGGAAGCTTATTATTCTAGTGGCAGGACACATGGACAGACACTCTAATCAAGACCGCTTGCAAGATTTAGCTTAAAAGGTAAGTAGAAGCAGGAATCAGACTCCCTCTCTTATCTGAGTGCTTAAGCACTAGGATACAAATTAGCCTCTTTTCCTCCTTTTTTTTTTTTTTTTTGTCTGGAATGCTTACATTATTGTAGTCATTTAATGGCCCACTTTCAACCTCTATTTTTTTTTTATTGAAAGTATGACTTCTAATGACTTAAAGTCAACTTTTCTTGCCAGGTGCCACCATCACAATTTTTGACCGCTCATTCATCTGTAGGCACATACAGGTATATATTGAACCTGCAAATGTCTAGTCAATGGTAAATTTGGCCCAAAAAGTATTTGAGGGGTTGGAGGAAAGGGGTGGTCTTTCACTAGACCTGATTAAATGCGGAACACACAAATAAGAGAATAGATGTAAAAATATACCAGTAGCTCTTTGGTACTAAGCAAAATTAAATCTAAACCAACAGCTGCATTATAGTGTACCCATGACAAAGACCAAAATATCACTTTTCATTCAATGCCTATGTTCAGCATGAATTAAAGATAGTACTTTACTATCATCTACAAATATATGTTAGCTATTATAACACCATTTGTTTCAGTCACTCATTACTACTACTTAAATACACAGTAATAGTTCAACAACTCCATTGACAGCGTGATAAATTACAAGAAACCAAATGAGTAAAAGGTACTATACGTGCCATCACACAACTAGGGAGATTGTAAAAATAACTGAAATCTTTAATTAACTCAGGAAATTAAAAGGTGACTTTAATAAAGAAGCTTAATAACAAGATACACTCAGATGAACTCACTAGCACATGTTAATCAAGAACAAAAAATAATTCCAGGTACACAAATGACTAGATGCTTATACACAGCCTAAATTAAAGAAAAGACAAATGTTTTAAACTGATATTTACATGAATGATGAATCTATGATATTAAAGACTATAAACACAGGCACTGACCATAGGTGTCTAATAAATAACCACCAGAAGCAGGGCTGATTCCTTAATGAGCACATGTTAAATGACAGTGAAACTACACTGAGACTCATTCTGCAGTTTATGCCACACACAAGACACTATAGGTTCAGAGCTAATAGCCCTATGTTTACATATATATAATGAAAACACTTACGTAGGTAGGGTTTTTTTAGATCAGAAATGTGCCAGCATTTGTTTAATTCTTGCAGCAAATATGAGATTATGTTCTTAAGTTTTATTTCTGATACCTGCCTAGCTGTAATTCCTTCAGTTTCAACAATTATATTTACTGAATGTGCAATATAAACACAGGAAATAAGTAGCATTTGTGGAAAATTCACTGTACACATTCAAAAGGTGTTCTTGTAGAAAGTGAAGTATTGTTCTTTCCTGTTCAAATATACCTAAAAATACCAATATGAACAATAAATGTAGGTCCTGCAAGATTTAATTTCAGAAAATGACAAATTTTAAGGTGTTTGAGGTGTTCAAACATAGAACACTGCCACTTCAGTGGTATTCTTAATTGATAACAATTGAAAGCAAGATATTCCTTGATAATGAAGAGTTCCTATAATTAATTGAATTGCTTAACTACAAAACCTCCTTATAAATAAGTGATGGCCTCCTGAAATCAGAGCAGTTACAACACAGATTCATAATATAAATATACTTAATGGGCAAAACTATGACTTAACTATTCAGTAAATAACATCAAATATTAGTATTGTCTTCATTGGTGTGAAAAATGTTTGGAAAGGTTCAGTCCCCTCTAGTTTTAATGCAGCTTTCAGGAAATAGCCACAGGCTTCAACAATTTACAATTCCATGGTAGATTTTAAGTTCCAATTAAAATTAACTTTTTTAAAGTTCAGCTGAACACTTATAAAATTGTTAACTGTTGGATCATTCCAGATGTTGCTTTCAGTGACAAAATGTAAATGCAACGGAAGCAACAAAGCTCAGATTGAAAAAAGTGAACTATATTTGAAATATGTCTCAATATCTTATGTAATTATGGCCTTGATAAACTACCATGTGAATTTTAATATTAGAATATTATTTTAATGAACATTTAGAAATGATCTCTTGACTTTCCTAATCTCAGTCCATATTCAGCATAAAAATTCTTCTGCTTATGTTCTTCCTACAAAATGTGTTGCATGAGTTATGGAATTAAACTTACTCAATTTATAAACCATGTTTGTTAACTTATTCAAATGAATTTGGCAATGTACAGTGGTACCACATTTATTCTCAGCAGCCATGCCTCCCCACCCCCCCAGTTTATTCATTTCCTAAAGGAAATTGCAAGTTAATAGAAAAAGCAGCACTGGAACTGCCTCACATCCTATAGTTATTAATTAAGTAAAGTCTGGTTCAGTAACTCTGGATACTAAAAATACAGAGTTAAACAAAGCCCAGTGCTTCTTGAAATGAAGTTTCAACTTCAGCAGTCATTCTACAAAATTTATGCATTAAGATCTATATCTACCCTTTAAGGAGTTTCTCCCAAAATCTCCGAGAAAAAAAATAACAGCTCTTGACCATTTCTTCTGAAGGACTCGTGTATAAAACACAATACAGAAGCATCAAAATAAGTTATGTTACTGTCGTATAGAAGCTGCTAGCTATAAAATTCTCCCTTATTCCTTATGCAGATTATTACCCTGCAATTAATAAAACAAGAAGGCGCACTGTGTGCTTCATTGATAGTATATAGCAGTTAGTAAAGCTTAAAATTCACTTGTGTGAGAAACTTTTAAATGGTCCTGATATCTGCAGATCTTACAGGATAATTTATAGTTGTAGCTGGTATTGAATGTTAAGTAAGTAGACAGCATGCTGGGAAAAATGCACATAAGCTCAGGTTATAACAAGTCTATTCCTTTATAGTGAACCTTTTCTTAAAAGTGAACAGGGTATTATTAAAATGATTTTTTGAATCAAGGGCAATAACAGGTTCAACAGCTATGTCAAATATCTTTTAAATTCTGAACAGAATTAAATATATAAAAAAACTTGTTGCAAGTTTAAAAGTTGGAAACAACTGATGCTATAAATGTGAGATGAATTAAGAAATACTGATTAATCTGTGAACATGTATGTTATAGAGAATATTTGAAAGCAAATCAGTTTGTATCCTGTGGAGGAAATGGATCCCCTCTTCCTTCAGGCAACTTAATGATGGGAGCCTCTAACTGAAAAGCAATGAGAACCAAAAACAGAAATTCCCGAAAAGCCTGGATTTTACGACAGATTAAATGAAACTGCTTATTATAGATGGACTGGCGTTCAACTTTAAGTAATATATATTCAATTTGTTTTCCTCTCATATCTGCTTTTTATACTCTAAACAAAATATTTGTGTCACATGAGACGAGTTTGTTCGACATTAAAGTGATTGCTATGACCCATCCTCAGAGGCTGAGCTGTGCCCTCAGCATCACAACTTACACCTTGAGAAGGCAAAAGGAGAGGCGTTTATAGAGTAAGGAGAACATTCTTCATGGGAAGGGAGAGGAACAAAATTCCTGGCGAGTGAGTGTAAGGCAGATGCAAGGTGAACCCCCCGCATCTACCCCTGAAGTCACAGAACCTGCCTGGGCAGCACTAGCGCTTCTGTTCAAAACGAGCTGCCAGCTTGTGCTCCTCATCTTCAGCTAGAGGGGGTTTTGGACTTTTTTTTTTTTTTTTTTCTTCCCCACAAAGTAAGCAGAACCCTGTCTCCAACCTTGTCTCTTGCCATTAGCACCTCCATCTGCCAATTTCTGTAATGACCAAGTATCTGTGCTTTGGCAGGCTACCTCCTGCAGAAACACAGCCCGTGCTGCTGCCAGCCTTCTAGGCAGTAACACACATGGGACCAGACTAATGACACCAGAGCAGAGTTTATAGCAAGCAAGAAAAAAAAGGTGGAATAAAGGATCTCTCACAACAATAAAGCACAGAAGTTACATGATAGCCAGCATCAAGATTTCCTTTATTATTAGCTTAAATGGAAAAAAATCCCAATCTCTAAGCTATTAAACATGCAACTGAAGCAACAAAAAGTATTGTATTATTAGCAGGCTTTCATGTAGAGGTTTAAAACCTATTCCATCAACTTGGCTACACCTAATTTTGTATTATGAAAAGAGATGAGTAATGAATGAGTGCTTTTCAGATTTGCTGTTGCTTTGCTTGTATTGGGACTTTTAGCCCCCCTTCTTCCTTCCCCTCAAACAGATGCAAACAAAAACGTTGTGTATCAGCAAATCTTCCCATAATTTATATGGTCACCTATGGTAATAGTACACAGCAATTATGAGGCCTTTTTTGCTTGCTTTCTCTTATGAAAAGCTCTTATAATGAGCAGCGGCTATACAGAATACCTCAAATATACAGAAGTAAGGCCATTAACCCAAATTAATTTCAATTATTTTATTCCTTACAGGCACATTTTCTCATCTGCACCTGAGCTCCAGGTCCCTTCTCCCCTGCCCAACATATTCAGATCTTAAGGTTCTTAGGATGCTTTTGAAAATCTTTTAATGACAGTGCTGCAACTCTAGTTCAAAGGCTAAAGAATGTATTCCTGTCTGCAATGTGTGTTGTGCCATACCACGCATGCTGGTGGTTCTTCACTGTAAAAATTACTGTAAATTATTTCATACAAACTCTATATGCTTAAGATACAAGTTTTAGAGTACAATATCTCCTTTAAAATTCCACGTGCTAACTGCTCAGCTGTTGGGCTGGGAATTGGTGTTACTTTCTCCCCTCTGCATCTCAGCACACTGCCCTGCTTGGTTTCCCAACACACCTATTTGAGTAGTCATACCCCAAGAGCTGGACAGCTGAAGTGATCTACCTTAAAAATAACCCAGGAAAATAAAAGCAGGTTGAGGTTTTTAGACTAAGATAATTTTCCCAATTCGTTTAACAGAGTGGTTGTTCAAGCAGTTTTGGGGGACACAAGCAAAACTGTACAGGTTAAGGGTGTAAGTGTTAGTGCCTGACACAGAGGAGTGAAAATATTATCATAGATTTATAGACTTGTAAGGCAGTAATGCCACTAACCAGCTCAGAACATCAAACACATATTCTATTGACAGCATACCTCTCTGCTCACAGGAGCTACTGTCTCCCAAACTAACCAGTTATGTTGGTTATACTAATCAAACTCAGACTAATCGTTTACAACCTGTATTTAACTTAAGATTACCTTTTTTTTTTCCACACTGAAAGAAGGTCTGTTTGCCTGAAAGCTAGCTTGATCTTCATTTCAGAAATATATTACTTGTTTAATAAAATACATGACTTTTCTGGGAAATCTTTATTTTCCTACAGAGTACAAGATTAACAGGTTGGAGAGTTAAATTTTATGTAAGCAGGATATATTTCCCCAACCTCTTAACCATTGTCTCAGTTTTTTCTGGAGGACTAGGTCTGCTGCAGGAAAAATGACCACTATTTCCCTCTCAGGGAGAGCATTATTATTTTTTTTTTATATCAGTTCTTTATCTTCCTTGATCTAAAAAAACCCTCAACTTTACCAATGAAGAAAACCAGAACTCAGATATAACTCTTTTCACCACTTTCTCACAGAAGGGTATAAAGTACTACACTTCCAGAGCTCTGTGGCATTTCCTTGCTTTTTCTACAATTAGAAGCAGGTTCCTAGGTACTGCTGTTTTGGCAGAGATCGCATAATGCAGACACATTTAAGTAGGGAAATAAATTAGGCACAGTCTGCCATAATAACCTCCAGTTATGAGTGATATAATAACTGTAAGTTTTTATTGGCCTGGAACATGCTAGAACAGAAAATGTAGAAATGGCAAGAGATCACTTTCCGAAATCATAAAATCTTCCATAATGTAATCTTATTGAAGTTTGCTTATTTTTTGAGACATTTTAAGCTAATAAACTTAAAAAATAATCAAGTTTCCCCATAAGCTGGTGGAGGATTAGGCATTTTTTCTTCCTCTTTTTTTTAACTTTTTTTTCAGAATCTTTAAAAAAAACCCTGAAAGGTTAATTTCTGTTCCTCCCCTTAGTAGTTCAGCATAAAACAGTTATTCAGGACCAAGATTGTATTGGTAACGTTTTTGTGACACACCATTTCTCCAGTTCACAGACACTTTGACAACCACAATCTGCTGCATAATACAACTACTTTTGCCAAGAGAGCAAAGTGGTGCAGTTTGGCAGTGGACAAATTGTAATCAAGAGTAAATAGAAACAAATGTATTTTCAATCTGTGTATAAATCAGTGCGTTGGTCTGTTTTACCGGAGTCAGTCCCAGGAAAACAAGCGTATGTACAAGGGAAAGCCCAGATCTACTGGCAGGTAAAACCTCTCAGTGAAGGGACAGATGTTCATCAAGGATATTCAGATACTACAGTGACTACAACAAAGTTCCAGCTAATGAAGATGTGTGGCAGGAATGAGCCCATGCTCAGAAGGAATGAAGGAAAAGGACTATCGGTCACATAAGAAATAAGAGGCAGATGGGAGCTGGTGGAAACTGCCCTAGGAGAGCTATGTGGTAGGCAGGAAAAAGTCTTGATAGGAACTACTCACACTGATGGAGACAAGGTTTATCACAGTGATGGTTAACAAAGAAGCAGCTTGGACACTAGGCTACCAAATTTCCCCAAAGAAGCAACGCAGCAAGTACAATAGGGCTAAAAATAGCTGCTGAGGAGACAAACCCAGGTTAAGCAGCCTTTTTCTACCAACAGAAAATACAGTAAAATAAAAATGTTTAGGCCTTTAACTTGCCTATTACAACATGTACAATATGTCCCAATGGTTTAATACACGTTCTTTCAGTAAGTGTATTAAAAAAGACAAGGGAGATGGAACAATACATTCATTCATATGGATATGATACAAAATTACCTAAAATAGCTGCTGATGTACTTGCATTAGTGACTGTTGCCATCCTAAAAGACTAATTAAAAGGAGAAAGAGAGAAGATATTACCAAAATTTTGCATTCCCTGCAAGATCACTACTAAAAATTATTACTATAATCCAGGTAAGATTGCACTCCTTAATGCTTTTTTGGCCAGTTCATTCACATTTTCTTATTTAATGACAATATTTGGACCAGTATTATTTAACTCTATCCTTCAGACAAGATGATGCGCCATCTAAAAATATTAACATAAATTTCACTGTAAGAGTATTAAAACCAAAGTAGTTCTATCCAAATTAATTTAGGTAAGTACACTAGATAAATAAATCAGCACCCTTCAACTCTCAGAAAGCACTTCAAGCAATTTCAAGTCATTAAAAATACTTTTAGTTCAAACATTTTGGCTCTTAGAACAGTCTTAATGGTTATATGACAGTATGTTCTACTACTGGCTGTATGGCTTTTATTACATGCCCTGATCTATTTGATGATCATGGCAGCTTTTTAGAGAACTACAAAGAAAAGCTGAAATAATGAATTATTTTTCAGACAAGTCTAATAAAAGTGTTAATCAAAAATACCATAAATGTCAGAAGCTCTCATAAATCCTAGATTTTATATATTCTTCTTTCTAAGCATTCAGCCAATGGAAGAACAATCTAAAAAGAGGGGACAAAAAATAAAGAGGAAAAAAAGGAGTACAAGCCAAGAAAGAGAACAAAAGCACTCCACACGCATTTACAAAATCTCACCGATTTATTTATCTGATCTCATTTACTGATTTATGAACTAGTATTATTCTCCTATGACTTAATTTCTGACAGCTTATAAACATTGCATATAGATGAATATGATTATGTTTGATTTCTGGTTAGATTATAAGGTATTCCCATATGACAAGATACAGTCAATTATTTCCCCCTTACGCTACTATTATGAAATATTAGTGGGTTTTAATATACTTCTATCAGAAAAAGCATCACTCCCCACCCCATTTTCCAGTGACTTGCACATCACTGATCCTTAGACAACAAACAGAAGATGTTTCAGAGTACAACTTGAAATGTATCTAGCTGATTTATAAAGATAATTTTCCTTTTTTGGTGACATTTTTCAAGACTAAATGTGATTTGACCCCTTTTCCATCAACTTTTAAATCCTCCTTAAAAAAAAGTTAATCCTCATTGGTGAGGAGAATATAACTACATATAACATTGCAGATTTGTTAGCAAGAATTCATTTTGCATTTTTATGAGGTTCCAAGAATATTATGTTGGAAGGTGAAATTATAGAGCTGTCAGTTAGGTCTGTTGGATCCCGTACTGATGTTAGTATGATGCTATGAAGTTTCAGGAACTCTTTGTGGGGTTTCCATAGAGCTGTGCAGATGCTTTGTTCTACCTATGGTGCAAATACCTGCTAATTTGCTTCACTTTCTAACTGCAAGCACTAAACTAAATGAAAAAAAAACCAACCAAACCCAAAACAAAACCAACAAAAAAAAAAGGTAAAAATGGTTAGACGCACAATGCACAGGCAAAAAGATGGAGCTCTGTAACAGAAATCAGAGGCTTCCAGGTCCCTTGACAACAGTAGTACAGTAGATAGTCATTTTCAGTCACAATATATACTCTGCTCTATCATCAATATACACACATAAATACTTACAGCAACAACTAGAAAAAATAAGTTGCCAATAGACTAAAGCATGCATTAGCTATTGTTCCTCTTACAGTATGTTCCTCATGCAAACACAGACTGCATATATATAGAAAGAGAAATATTTTACACCTTAGAAAGATTCCAAAGAAATCTTCAATAACCTTCATACCCAGAGGTGAGTCCAGTTAATTTAAATGTGTGATTCTTGTTGTAAGAAGTGAAATCTATACAAAAAGTTCCATGGAGTACTTTTAGGAGAACCAGTGTGACACTTCTGAGTGCGGCTCTAATATGAGAGCACCAAAGATATACATAGTCCCTACCTTTGAAAACTGTGCTAACGAATGCTTCTCTACAGTTCCCCGTTTTATAGAATAGCCAATGGCAGAAATTGTCACCATATGCTTGATGTTTCATCAAACATCCAACTCAGCTCATTTTATATATTCCTACTTTTCTCAAGATATGGAAATTTCTTAATTGTATTTTTAATCAACGATTAGTTCCTCTCCCTATATATTTCCCACATAAAATAATAAACCAAATAAAGTTTACTGGTAAACTTTACCAGAACCCAGAAAAAATGATCTATTTTTTTTGCCTGGCCCTTTTCATCCGTATAGGTTTAATGTTTTAACAAGTGACTCTGATAAGGACAATTTGCTAGCTAGTCATTTAAAAGAAACATAACATCTATTGAACTTCACTTTTTTCCCCACATTTTGTCGAAGCATCAGTATGGAAGAATGGGGTCTGAAAATTCAAGGAATACTGCCATTTGAATGCATTACTTTCTTAAGTAAGGAAATCTGTACTCATTACCTGAGTAATGAGCATTACCTGCTTCCATACTTTATTAAGATTTGATGGATTTAGAGTGACAGGGTCAATATGTGAGGAGAAATTCATACATGAAGGGAAAATTTCAAACAAAAATTTGTGTCTGGATTCATGGCAATTTTGAGCATGATGTGTTTCCCAACATATGTCCAATTGCATGTTTTTCTGAAGAACTATGACTAACCAGAGAAGCAGCTTGGTTTTATAGATCGAAGTCTGGGCTCCTGTCACTCGAGAGATGAAATGTTGTACTTTTGGTCAGCACAACCTACGTTAACGGGGACTTTTCAGCTCAAGTTTCACCTCCTGTATCTCCTATAGCAGCAGTTCTAATGGATACAATAATTTCAAACTGAGATTTATTTCACTTCATTCTAATTAAGCTGATCACTATCTAGCCATACACATCTGTTAACATGAGACACCAAAAAAAGGTTTCTATCGTCATCTGCAGAAAAATGCCATGACACCGTCTAAACATAGCAGGCTGTCAAAGATCTAAAATGTCAGAGGAAGATGGTGAATCAGACTGTCAGATTAAAAGAGAGTGACATGAGGTAGGAAAAGGAGAATAATGAACATTGCAGATTTACTGAATTCTGCTTAGATTAACAGATAGAACCCAGCATGTAAGTTTGAATAATACAATATACATAGATAACGGACAAGTTCACACATATTGATTACAGCATTAGCCCAAAGAGCAAAACATACACTGAAACCCATAAATCATTAGCAAGATGCAATATTAACCAAATTACTAGCTAGCAAAGTTCAGTTTCCACTTCCAGTGAAATAAGCAAATTAAGTGGGGTTTTTTTTGTCAGCATCAAACCTGGAGAAGGAGCACACAAAAGTGTGTTACAATATTACTTCCAATTTTGTATGAACTTTGCAAAAGCATTGCAGGAAAGAACAGGGTTAGCTTTTATACCAATTTAACTGATCTTAGAAGAAAAATAAAAAGGCAGCAGTATCATAGGTTTATTAATAATTATTTTAAATCTCAGGAGGTGCAGGAGAAGAATTAGCAGCACCTTATCTTAATCACTTTGTAACTTTAAATATGAATGGAGCAATTTTTAACACATATTCTTATAAAGAAAAAAAACACCTGGAGGAACAGACGAACCAAAGGAGGCAATTTGGTTTTTACTTAATGTGAGTTGGTATTTGGTTCTGATGCCAGCTTATTTTGTTTTAGCAGATGTCTACATAAAGCAGAGGGAGAGATCCCACACAGAAGGAGAGATTATTGATTTCAGTCTCACCTGATTGGATCGAACTCAGGAAATTTTGCTGAAAAAAAACCTCTCATCTGCCACTTAATTGTTCTGTGACCCTCCTCATGTAACTTCACCTTTGCATGTTTCCATTTCCTTATCCAATTCTATTTGACTATAAAGCAAACATTTTAGGGTAAAGACTCTTCTTACTACAAGCTTGCACTGTGTGTAGCCCAGTGAGAATTCTGATTTCACTAGGGCCTGCAATACATATGTATAATAAACTAAATAAAACTTAACAGGAGTTCACAGAATTATGCAGCTACAAAGGTATGAAAGAGTAGAAAGATTAAAAAAAAAGGAATAAATTAATCTGATTTTAGAAATCAAATAACAAAACTTGGATAGTGCTGTGAATGGTGCTGAATAAATGCACTTTGCTGAAAACCTTATTTATTATTCGATTACTCCTATAAGCAGACATGCCAGTTCTTAATGACCACCTCCTTCCAAGATGACACAGGATAACTTGAATTTTTTTTTTTTTTTTTTTCTAGGGACATTAGCCTCACCAATATCTGTCCCAGATGGAGGTCTGGTGCAGATGTCTGTTTGTATGCAGAGATCATCGATCTCTGAAATCTGAGCTTGATACTAAAGACTTTGAGGACAAATATTTCTTTTTGAATGAGAAAATAAACTCTCTTTCAGAAACAGAACACCACCAACCCCCAAACTTTCACTATGGCCCTAATCCTCTCTAGTATTTACTCCCACTGACTTCTCTTTGATAATAAAAACATTCACTGTCATCTACAGAGAGTCCAAGATGATGAGTGGAATATTGTACCTGAAAATTTAGGAAAGCTTTACTTAAAATTTCTGGTTTTGTAAGTACATATTCCCAGCAAGATCAGAATTACAGTATTCTGCTTGGACCTGTTGTGATTCAGAGAATCTAAAAGATCTACTGTTCCAACCAGCAACATTTCTAAATCATCACTCTTTATTTTACTCATCCTGTCTTTAAATCTGGCAGAGATCAGGCTGCTGTGAAGGGGCTGCCATGAGATCATGCAAAATGCACCAGTGAAGCTTAATGCGTGCAAGGACAGAGGTACAGGAAATAACTAATTTCTCATTTTCTGCCTCTTCCTCTCTTTCCTGTCAAAATTCTAATTATATGAAAAAATTGCATTTTACTGACATTGTGTCAAGTAGTCATAACTGTTACCCAATATAAGTGTTTGACTCTGGCTCCCAAATAATAATGTTAATGAGATAACACAGAGCAGAGGGAGTGTGGGCTGCCAAGCCTGTGCAGCAAGCTAGAGCAACATTTCTAATGCAAATGATTTCCTCCTGGACACAACTGTATTTGATTTGAAGATTTCTTAGCAGCTTCATTTTCAGGCTATATCATCCAATGCGCTACTTATGTCATTTTGCACAAACTTGCTTTCTGCCAATGAAAGCCTCTCTTTGAAATGTTATTACAAGAACTAATCCTGTTTGCACCTGTGGCTGTAAAACTCTATCTCATGACAGAAATACACAGAGAGACCCAAACAGACAAAACACTGAGGAGCCCAGCACTGAACTGGATGGGATCTCTGAAAGTAATTTCACACTGCTGGGGTGGGGGGAACAAGTTTTGGGGGGAACAAGAAACATAAGCTCATGTTAGAGTTTAATATCCCATATCAACAAGCCACTTCATATGTTCTTGCAACATGGACTTACTCCAGAGTCCATATTTTCAGCCGTAATTTTCAACCTATGTCCTTCACCTGTCTCAGTCTGCAGTACTTATATTATTTGTCTTGGGAAGTTACTCTAAAATATTGCACCATTATATCCAACATGCACCTTTCCTCCTCAAAAAAAAAAAAAAAAGGTGTGATTTGGCCTTCTAATGTTTTTCAATTTAATTGTAGCATCATCCTCAGTTCTTTCACTAAGGAAAAGAACTAAAGTAGATCTCATTGGGCAAAACTAAGCTTGCATCAGACCTCCATTTCTAAAACAAACAAAAACAAACAAAAAAAACCAAACAAAAAGAATTGTATTGCCTCCCACTCTAATCATATTCACTCCAAATGCCTTTAAGTTAACTAGTTTAAGAAAAAAGGATTTTTAGTAATTGCACACTCAGCTGGGATCTTTGTAATTCTGTCTCTAATGGCACTGGGAGGTCCCTTGACTCCCAGAATTCTGTTCAGGCAGCAGGGACGGGAGTAAGGGATGCAGTGCTGTTGGTGAAAATGCAAACCTGAACAAAATCAGCTACTTGCCAGTCTTTTCAGTTGCTTTATATGTGCAGGGTCAAAAGTACAAACTACAAGTTGCATAGTATTTGCATTCCTTAATGAACTGCTGGAGGCAATTGGGACATTGTAATGATGAAGACAACCTAAACAGAACATAATTAAAACACTTTTTTGTTTGCATTTTTTAATACTGCAGTTAACCTCAGAGACACAGAAAACGGACCTGTTCAGAAAACACTTTAACAATGACCTTTTCATCCTCAAAGATGCATACTGTATGTTAGGCAATCTTTGTAAGTATCTATATTCTCTCTTCTGTTTCACAATTGTTTTGTTTTTTTTTCCAGGTAGGTTAATATATCAATAATAGGCCTTATGATGTTCTATATCCTGTTCTTCCTCTTGCTATCTGCTCCATTTACACCTTCAGTAGCCACAGGAATTTTGCTGCCACCCTCCCAAGGGATTTTCCTGTCAAACTTTTCATTACATTCCTATCAAACATTTCATAGGCAGGAGATGCATCACTGCAGTTGCGGTAAAACTCTGCATTAAAAGCAGAAATTAACTTTTTTTCTGAATAATAAAGCAAATAATTAAATGATTAATATCACAGTGCTTTCCCTTCTACTATGGCTGATTTTTTCCAGAGTTTAGATAGAAAGACAATGATTACTTTAGAGTTAAAATGAATTACAGTTGGGTCCTTGAACTAAAAAAGCAAGCAAAAAAACCCCACCCCAAACAATCACTGTAAACCTTACCAAGAGAAAAAAAAAAAAAAAGAACACCAAAACTAGGATTCATTTTTGAATGAGCTAAGAAAACCAAATTCCACCCCTCTCTGTATAATTTAAACTCTTCAAGTCTTATGTTTACTTCTCTTTTGAATAGCGTTCTCTGAAAGTAACAGTGCTTTCTGAACACAAGTCTTTAGAATTCTTTTTTTTTTTTCTCTCTTTAGTATTGCCAAATAATAATGTTCTGCTCTAGAATTTCCACAGGGAACTGCTCTGGACAAAACAGTTCTAATCTCTCACTGCTCTCCCTGGAAAGGAAACAAGATGCTGCCTACAAGTGGCCACTTAGAGAAAGACTTCCATCTCCTACAGTTCTCAGGGAAGCTGTTTCTCCCTCTCCTCAAAGCACAGGAGACCACCAGCTAAGGGCAATGCAAGAAAAATCTAAGGTGATGGCCTTTCTAAAGGAGGACAATTCCTCATAAGCTTTTCAGACAGGCAAGATTTTTACATTTTAGCCTTTCCTGACATATTTCTGACTCCTCCGGTCAGGAATGAGGTGACTGTTCAGCAAAGGAAACACTGCTGATTTGCCTATCAGGAACTTGAAAATAGAAGGAATTAAAGTACAGGATTGTGCAGGACATAACCGGTGAAAAGGGGATATCATATTTGAAATATTCTATAAGGAAGTAAGAAAAGAAATCAATATTTTACATATAGATATAATTGTTGTTTTGCAGTAAGAATGGAATACACAAAACCTGAAACTATTTTCCTTTGAAGTTATTAACAATAATTCTGTATCAGCTTTTATTTTCAGCAAAGATGACTTCAGAGAACCTTAATCTTTTTTTCTGCAGCTCTATAGTGTAAGCCAAGACAATTGAACCCTTTTAGTAGTAACGCTGGGTGCTCAGAGAGGAACTCTCAAGTACTATTATCCCTGATACCATCAAACACACTATAATTTGTGCTGTGTATAGCAGTTTTGAAATGTGTCATGGAGATGGAGTGATTCATACTTTTATTTTTCTTGACAATAGATGTTAATATTTTCTGGTATTTAGAGTGTCAGCTTTTTGACAACTTACATTGCATTTTGGGTTTGGGTTTTTTTTTGTGTTATCTGAAAACTAAATTGTATGACTTGGTACAAAATAAAGCCTATCACTTGACTACCACTTCTAGCCCCTCTTCTTGTGGTGGATACTTTCACAAAGTAAATATCTTGTGAAGAGGCAATAAAATTGGAGGGCGGGGGGTGTGAGTGAAGGAGTAAAATGGGGAAAAATTGAGATCCAAATGTTTATATAATCCTAATGTGAACAACAAATTTTGAAGATGGTTTTCTGGGGGAGGAGGAAGAGTGGGAGGAGAGGGGAAATCTACTAACTTGTGATCATTAAAAACTCGACATTGTTTTCAGAGATATTCAAATCTATGAACACCCTGCTATGCAAATAAACTTCAGAGTGCCCTTGAAGGCCCCACACAAAGCTTCCAGACAACACTGACTGGACTTAAAACAATTTAAAAAAAATAAAATTTGCAGTATTCAAGTTTCAGTTCTGCTCTTTTAAAAATTATATTCTACCCTTCTTGCTTGGAAGCAGCAGTATGGAATAACTCAGGTGTTACACTCTGAATACAAAAGTTCATATAAAGAAGGCAGTAACAAAATGTGGTATTTCTAAGGAGGAGGAGTTAGCATGGCTTGTAACAAAGCTCAACACACAAAGATGATTTACAGACTTATTTCAGAACTGCACCCATCTCATGCACCACAAAGGAATTTGCCTTCAAAGCTGCCTGTGACATGCTGTGTGCATGCTGGACAGCAGAAGAAAGGGATGATGAGACTGGCAGAACTGCCATGTTTGGTGCTGGTGTCAAGATCACCTTATGGTTCATGCTTTGCCTGTAGAAATTACCTAGGAGCAAATCGCCTCGTTCACGCTCTTAAAAAACTGTTACTGCGACGAAGGAAAATCGTTCCCCAGTTCCCAAAGGAAAATTATCCTCTGCAGACTCTTTCTACTCTCTCCCACTCCCTCCTTTCTCCCACATCTCCCAATTTTCCAGTTCTAGTTGTCTGTGCACAAGTAAGATACAGAAAAAAAGCAAGATTCTGGGAGATCATTGACCACCACATAGCTCCAAGAGTGAAAAGGAAATACTACCCAGAACAGAAAAAGCCTCTAGACCACCTCTGAAAGTGTGGATAACAACTGGAAATTTATGTACTTAAAGTATGTCCTTGTGTCTGGAAGACACGAGGGTGCCTGTAAAAAACACAATTTGAAAATAGCCTAATTTCTAACACCAGTGGGCTCTGTAGTACTTGGAAGTTTTTATTAACCATGTCCACGAACAAGTACTCTGAAGAATTAGATACAATGGAAAGACTGTGATGGTACATAAACATTCATAAGACACCTAAGTCTGCAAAATTAATTCTGTAATTTGCTTAATTTACAAAAAAATAATTCCTAGAACTGCTACAAGGAGTTGTTCTGTCCAGCATTAAGCTTATGCAGGGCCCGATGCTACAGTGTATTTGTAATCCAGCAGTGGCAAAGTTGATGCCGTGAATAAATCCTGTAATTTAGCATGTAGCAGTAGAGTTCTACCAAGTGGAAATCCCATGAACATACCTAGTTGAAATCCAGGCAATTTAGTCATTATTTTTGAGCAGGCAGTGCCACTGCTGTAGGCCTCGTGCATCACCTCAGAAGCAGCACATCCCAGGCACCGGCCTAGAGAGGGTCCTCCACCCCACGGCCTGGCCACAGGACAGCAGCAAATGGAAACGGGCCAGAGGGACAGCAGGCAAGGTGCAGCCTGATTCTGCTGAGAGGAAACCAGGGGTCTGCACCATGCTCCATGCATGTATGTTACACTGTCTTACAAATTCATTTGTCTATCATTGAATAAAGCCAAAAAAAAAACCAAAAAAACATTGTACCAGAAGAAAAAACTCTGACTTTTTGCTTGTCAGCAAAAAAAAAAAAATCATCCCAGAAGAAAAAACTCTGACTCTTTGCTTGTCACCAGAGGTCAGTGCCCTAACTTCCATCCTGCCAGGAGGTTCTCAGCTGCTGTGCTTCTGACCACTGGCAACCACAGCAGCCCACCATTAAACAAGGGACTACACCATACTCACAACATATATATCGACCTAACAGCTGTGACCCTCTCCTGACACTTAGGGTTAAATCCTTCAGACTGAAAAGGGCCGAGAACCCCAAGTCTTTCTGTGTAAATGTTTTAACCATTAAAGAAGAAAATCCACAGTGACATCATCCCTGTGAACTTACAGTTCTGACCTGTGAAGCTAAAAGCTGTTGCAATTTTTTTTTCCTAACAGTATCCTGCCTACATGAAAGCACACGTCTGCCTCAACAGGCATTCCAAGATTGTTATAGGTAACCTTGTGCCTGTGCAAAGTTAACTATAACATTCATCATACACGTTCTCTGATGCCAGCAGCAGGAGGTGCAGTTGCTTTAGGCTCTATTTTAATAATTTTTCCCAAGTGCCACTTCTATAGCAAAAGTCTAATCTCACTCTTCTACAATAACTACTACTGTTTGTGGTATTATGGTACCCATATCTGACTCATCCTACATAAAAAAAAGGGTAGAACTACCTCATTCAATAATTCTTGCATCAGGCTTAGCTTCTTGCTCTTGAGGCAGCTCTTCTTTTAGAAAGATATGCAGTTTTGATCAAAGATTTCCACTAATGGAAAATCTATCATATTCCCTGAATGATGCATTCCAATAATAAAATGCTTTGGCTTCTGAAAATGTGCATCATCTTTCCTGATCAAATTCTCTGACTTTCAGGCTCAGCCTCAGGATCTTGTTACATTGTGTCTTCATGATAAATGAATCCCCAATACCAAGCATCTACTCTGTGTGGAGTAGATATGTCACCCCTTACACTTTTCTTTGACAACAAAAAGCACACAGAAGAAAACAGAAGTGAAAAGAAAGTCCCCATATGAATTTGTTTAAGGTTGGCTCAATGTTTTTAACAAAAGATGAGTTCAGGTCTCATCTTAAATACAAAATAGATTTTTTCCACCTCCAAAACAAGAGTCAAGCACAGAGGTTCAGATTTAATAGAAGATAAATGGGGGATCCATTCTCACCCTCAAAAAAAAAAAAACCTCCAACAAAACAATGACCTAATAGAAGTTGTTTCCCATGTCCTTTCTATGTTAAGACAGACGTATCAGTGGTGGCTGAAGTAAAGAGCTTCTAAGCACATGCACAAAGGGGAAATACAAGCGGAAATGCTCACATACAGCTTTAAAACAAGAAATTATCCCTCTAAAGTTCCTTCACAATTCTATCATAAATTTACAGTGGTTTTAATTAGAGTCTTAGGAAATAAGCATGGGAATTTCTATCAAAGTTAGCGGAAGCCACACTAGTGACCAAGGAGATGAATACACACAATATTTCCCCCATTGAGGGGCAAGGAAGATTTGCCAACACAAAAGTACTACTCATGCTTAACAAAGGGTGCAAAAAATGAGTAAGGGGAATTCCTGGAAAACACAAGAAAAGCAAACATCTTCTAATCCTGACTCAGTTATTTACCCCTTGGGAGCAGCAACAAATCTTCAATAGACCATGGTAGCTCTAGCACCAGAACAGCAAAGCACTAAGCCACATACCTAACCAAAAAAGTTTGTTGGTTTAGATCTTCAGCAAAGCATCTAGAACAACCACATGGGAAACAAAATAGCTCTTTAATAACAGCAAATACTCCCTTGCTGACCCAGAAATAAATGTAGCCCCAATCTTACAGAGGGCCGCACAACCACAAAAAAAAAAAAAAAAAAAATTATCTGACACGGAAGAAGCATGTAAAATCAGAAATGTTGGTCAATTTTAATGGTGGCCAAAGGAGAGGAAAAAATTAAGTCACACAGGTATTCCAAGTTAACCCATGACTGACTTGACCTACTCTGGGGCATGTTCACTGTAAAACCATGTTGCTTTGGTCAAACCAGACAGGTCTTTTGGCTTTTTGTCTCCTATTAGAGAAAGGCTCCAGGCCTCTTTACCATACACACTACTCAATAGCAAAGCATTGGAAAAGGTTTCTTTTATTAGGGCAGTAACAAAACAGCATCATTACATTAATAATCAATAGTAAACAATGGAGTTCAACTGTCCAGCATCTAGATATATGAAGTTCTACCCATAGCTTTCTTCACGTATACGTACATTCCAATAGTCTCAATCTACTAGATGGTAGCGAGTTATAGTAACATCTTGCACACACAAGCACATACATATGTATCTCAATATGAATTATTTTATATTAATCAGACCAGCACAGAGACCCTGCAGTAACTGACACTTCCAATAGTCATGCACAATTTCTTTCATCAGTTAAGGCCAGAGAAGAGTGGGGAGAGGGAGAGACATAGGGAGATGGGAGGAGAAGAGACAAGCAAGCAAAATCACTGATCGAAGCTGGGCTATTGACTTCCCAGTTCTTCAGGTCAAAAGGTAAGGATTGTTGAGAGACAGTGTCCATATTATCATTTAGAAAAGTCTACTCCTTGGCAAAAAACAGCTTGTAGAACTGTATTTGTAAAGCTAGACAGGGTGGGAGGGCAAGAAGAAATAGCTGTTGAAGAAAAACTTTCTAAGAAGTTGCAGAGGGCACTTTGGAGAAGTAAACTAATGTGTCCTCATCTGACACAGCTAGGCTCACCTAAGCTACCCTGGTGGAGGATGCGTTTTTCAATTAAATAGCTTCTGTTCAGGTCTGTCTTTCGATAAGTCTATCTGGTGACTACATATGCTAGTGGTCATATTTTAGAACAGAGATACTGTAAATGCCTGAATTCTACCAGACCTAATAAGCAAGCCCAGTTGGCACAAAAGGTACTACGGTGTGGGAGTTGGCATGAAAACAAAAGAATTACAGAATTCTATCTAGGACAGTGAAAAAAATCACTAAGCCTCTTATCGTGTGAATTGATTCCAGGAGAGACAAAGGCAAAGAAAGCCCTTTAACTTTGGTACAGCATTTCTCTGTATGTAGTCATTGGGTTTTGACACCTTAGCAGAATAACTTGGTTAACTAACGTGTTAGGTAACATGTCTGTATACAGACACGCTTTGAAGGTCAACCTTAGCAAATACTGTTACACAAAATCTGTAGTTCGAATTATATTCCAAGACATTAAACAGAATCAGCCTAGCAGAGCTGTATTTTATTATAAAGTGAGAATAAGGACACTTTAAGAAGTGAAATAGTTAAATGTATAATCAAGTTTCAAGTATATTGAATAATTCGTAAGGGAACTTACAAAGTCACTATGTCTTCCTATTGACTTAACATAGTTCAATATAAGAAATCCACTCAAATGCCCAGGTAGCCATGGCTGACCATATTGTGAATGTCAGTTCATTGACTCCGTTAGTGAACTCTTGCCATTTTAAACTTAGGCAAGTCATTAGCCATGAAGCAAAACAAAGATTATTACTTAACTACCTGTTCAGCTGCAGGTACAAGCACAATATTATAATCTGTCAGACCAAGCATAATACGTATTTTCTGCATTCACCTTTGTAGCTACATACGATGTACATAAATCCCAGAGGTACTAGCTTCACTACAGAAAGTAGGCAATTAAAATTCGCTAATATAATTTGCAAATAGAAAGCAGAAAAAAACCACAACCCAAAAACATGTGAGAGGCTTTTAGGGAGCTGTAAGAGTCCAGTAAGGGGGACAAGCATGTGACATTCCACAGTAATGAGGCAGGCTGGCTGTGTGCCAGTGTCAGCCACTGTAACTGCACCCTGCAAGAATTCAGCTGCAAATCTTTGTTTCCTTTATGTCTTTCATATCTTTGCAATTCTCAAGGCAAAAGGCAAAGACAAAGTCTTTCAGCTGGAGTTCTTTCATCCAAGAACATTCTTCATCCAAGGCCAAAGGTTCACCATATCCTAAAAGGCCTTTGGATCTGCATGTTCAGTCATCTTCATCCAAATGTATTTCTTTGGGAGCATTATTCAGTCCTTGTGGTCGATCCTAAAAGAACACCAATAAAAACTATCTTCATTCCTTCAAATACAATCTTCAATGGTTTTATCTCTAGGACCACTGTATGACAGTATTGTGTCAAAGGTGCAGAATGGTAAATGATTCAGAAATATTTCAATTAAAACCACAGCACATTGAAACTCTTCTCCTGCTATAGTTTTTGGGTTTGGCCAATTCTTTAGACGTTTCCAAAATGAAATGGAATTTCTGGAATACTATGTATATGAACAGAATATTTTTCCCTCATGCTGACAGCAGTTTAAAAAACAAAACAAAAAATTTCTCCTGGACAGTATTTCTAAAATTATAGAAATTATCATGTAAGACCCTACCTGTATACTACAGTACAACAAAGTATTTTGTATATACGACTCTAGAATATGAGGAAGCCCTGTATCCACTCAAATTCCTTTACTGGAATAAGGAGAAAGAGTTCCCTCTGTGAGGAAACAAGACTGTAACTTTAAGGGGCATGATAACGCTATGGAAAAGATTATAACACAAAAAAAACCCCTGCAATTGCAACTTGAGGTTGCCTAAAAAAGTGTCAGCTAATCTTGGTTTCAAAACCAATCCCATTCTCTAACCTGCCCATTAGTATTCCACATCAGATAGCTTGCTTAACTTTCCTCCATCTCTTTTTATATACATACGTATATACGAAATTTTTCAATCCTTTGCTTTTTTTTTATTTTCTCTGAGCTACCTATTCACCTCTTCCTTTCTTCCTTCTGCCCAAATATCACCGGTTCTTCAGTTAACCTCTTCCTGCTACCCTTCTTTTCAGTTCCACAAGTCCCTTTATGATTTTAGTCTTTGCCTTTCTCCCTCTGCATAATTCACAACTATGTTTTGGTCTCCAGAGTCTCTACATCAGTTCTGGGTCTCCTGTCCCTTTTCAGCATGTTGCCCCACAGTCACTTCCAGTTTTTTTGCTTTTATTATTTTGTACTTGTCACATCCCTGTTTCACCTAAAACCACAGTAACTTAAATTATTTTTTTTTGTGTGTTACCAAGCTTCTGCTACTGTACCATCCAGTGAAACAACTGGGTCACATAAACTGTTTCTAGAGTAAGTGGCCAACCCTGCCTTGTTCTAATAGTATGACAAGAGTAAATTGGAGGAGAGTTGATCTTTAGTATAATGTAAAAAATACATAAATAAAAGAAAAAACCCAAACCTTCTCTTCGCTAGCAGTACTATCAGGTCCTATTCTTTTATTACAATATTTGAAATGGTCAAGTTTATTACTACTAAATCTCCAGCTTCTGAAGGAATTCTATAAGAAACCCCTCTCTCAAAGAAAAAAATAAAAGATGGCAAGTTTGGATGGTTACCAGAAATGCATGAAACATGATCCTGTCTTAACTTAGTGAATCAGAAGTGAGAAAGGGTATAATTCAACCCTAGTATTTTAAAGTCTTATGATTTTTAAGCTATCACTAAGTACCACTATTAGCATTCTGACTCACAGGGACACACATAAACCTGATCTGAATAGAAGAGCAGACTGCGTAACAACAGCTTAAGTCCATACCTGATTTTGAACTATTCCAAGTTAAAACTACATATTGCATGGTCAGAATATTAAAAGAATGGAAGGGGAAAAAAAGCAAGCTAATTTTAAGCAGTCACCACACAAATGCCATTCAAATGTAACTTATTACAATAAAATTGTAAAAACAGGCAGCAGTATTGTCTCAGTAGCTGCTATTCAATTTTGGATGGAAACAACCAGAAGAGACAAGTATTTGATACTTTGCAGATTTCAAACCAGTAGCAAATGGCGGAAACGCTCAAATTTCCCCATCAGGTTGAGAGATTTGTTCCTATCAAAAGTAATTTCTTGATCTCAAATTAGAAATCGTTTCCCTTGTAATGGGAAATGGACAGGTTAGATAAAGGATAGTAATGAGGATTATTTTTTCCTTGCATGGAATGTAATCAATACCCCTTCTTAATTATCTCGAAGCAATATGATGGGGAAGGAAAAGGGGTTGAGTTTGGGGTTTTTAAATGCCACTTAGCCTCCACTAAACCTTTAATTGCTGTATTTTATATTTTTCTAGAATTAATACAGATTCTTCTTTTATGTTCCTATCTAGTTTTTCATTGTAAGAGTAGAAAGGATTAAAATTATGACTAGAAACTCTTCGACATCCATCTTCTAACATAAATGATGCACCCTCCACCACCCCCCACCCATGACCAGGCTATGTTTGCATAACTGGGGTAATCATTCTGAGGAAGTATTTCTCTATCAATTCTGTGCTGAAGTGAATTTAAAGACACTGAAGGATTTAGAAAATACTTTACAATGGTAACTTTTTGAAAGATGTTAACAAGACATATTAGCTCAAACAGAAGCTTCCTATTGACTCTCTGTTCTGCCTTGAAGGCCTGACCAAAGCAGATCTCCGACTTTAAATCTGATAAAACTGAGATGGGATTTGGTTTGTAAAAAATAACAACTCTAGGCTTCAAAGTTTATTAATTCTTTAGTGTCCTCTGTTCTTTAGCTTTTTATGTGTAAACTAGATTTCTGTGCACCAGAGTCAATAAACAAATTCTAGCTGAAAGGGGATAGTGATTCAAGGTACCATGTATCTTCTTGTAAAAGCAAACATCATAAGCTTGTTTCAACATCAAGACAAATTTAAAAAAAGAAATTAAGGTAGATTTTGTCAGCTGCAGCCCAGAGTAAGACTGAAGGTAAAATGAGAGAGTGTGCTCTTAGTTCTTTTTTTTCCTAACAAATTTCAGGCCTATCAGTTCTTTGACCCAGTACATTATGCAATTAGGGATCGTTTTCTGGATGGCTCAGGCCCTCCCTAATTTATTCATAAACAGATGTAAGCTATTGGTTTGTCCTGACACCTGACAGTAAGCAGTCCTCAGCTTTCCCCTGCTGACTCCTTCTGAAAAATGCAGTACACACAAAAAAATAATGTACCAACAGTGAGCATGGTGCTGGTTCAATGTTTTCCCTGCAGTGGTGAAATACCATGAAGTGCTTGAAAGCACTCACAAACAATTTTCTCAGTGTTCAGTTCTCAGCAGTGAGGCTAGCTGTGGGTCAAGTCAATGCTAAAACAAATCTAAGCTTTACAGCTGTTGAAATACTTAAGCCATACCAGATTTTAAAGTGATGTCATAGCAATGCAGTTACTACTTGCCTGCCACAGGATCTGCTGATGGCAGTTGAAGTTCTTATTCACCAAGGGGCCCAAACAATTGAAACAATCCATCTGCTCTATGTACTTTCTTTCTGCCTATACTACAACTACTTACTGCCTTGTGATATTTGCCAGTGATGTCATACTTGATCAAGCAATTGGTGGTCTGCTACATCTCCTGAGAACCATGCTGCACTCCTGTGCTGGAGCATAGGTACCTAAAATAATCCACCTGTTCCAAGCTTCCCCTTTGGAAGACCTGATGGGACATGATATTTGGCAGCGACTGTCATAACTGATCAAGCAATTGCCAGACTTGTGCATATTTCCTGAAAGCCGCTGCTGTTTTTCATCATGAATTCCAGATAATTGAAATAATTGACCTGCTCCAGGGCCCTGCTTCGACTCCAGCATTTTCTGCAATGGGACTCTTGCCTATTGTCATATTTGTTTAAGAGCTGCAGCAGGAAGAGGCTTTGCTTACTTTTTCAGGAGATGTCATAGCACCACAAAGGAAAGTGACATGATTTGCACAGTAAGTATTACAGAATTGCCAGACACTGCTCTGCTCTCTGTACTCATACCATGACTCACAGGTGCATGTGCTCTGCTATAGCCATCCAAGTGCTGGAAAGGTAGAGGAAGAAATAATGAGGGAAAGCATGGGAGCAAAAGTTTTGCAACCGGGCTGATAGTGGGAATCCTATTACTGCTCCCATATGATGAGCACCAAGTAATTTAACCACTCCAGTGCTCTGTTGGTTAAATGGACTTATATTAAGCCTTTTTTCAGTAGTTGAGGAGCCTGCAAATGCTTTACAGAGGACCAGGTACCCTGACTTAGGTTTTTCACCACTTATTACATAGTCAAGGGACAGACTTGCCTGTTGATTGATATAAAGATTTTTAGAATGGTCCGATTAACTGTACTAGCCATAAAAAGCTTTTATGTGTTCATCTGCTATTGTGAGAATAGGGGTATAGATCTTACTTGTAGTCAGATTATATTGCTCAGTTTTATTTGAGGACAAAAATACCACATTCACTCAGTAATCACATCCCGCTCCTGAATTTACTGTATTCATCTCAAGGATGGATGTTCAGTTGTGTTCATTATTCTGCTTAGCATCTGAGTAGGTCACAGACCAACTGACAGTGACTGTAAAAGTCTAGCATATCCGCAATAATCTTGTGAGTGTCAGTCAGAGATTTCCAGCACTTTCATTAAGATCTAACATTTCTGCAGCTGTACTTTTTTTAAGGGGTTCAATGTTTTGCCCTGCACAGAGTACAGCATATAGAGCTATTTTTAAAAGACCTCTTATAACATAGCATTCACCTCTAATAACATCCAACTTTCCTGAAGTCCAAGCTTTTCTTTATCTGTAGCTCTTTCTTTTCAGCTCTTTATCTTCAAACAGATAACACTGAAACGACTAAAGACAAATGCTGTTTTTAAAGGGAGAAAGCTGCCAGATCTTATATAGATGTACAGCTAGAAATTATACCAACAACATTAGTTACAATTTCTACCCACTTAAATAAAAGTTTGAGGGTTAGCTGTTGGTTTTTTTTTTAAATTTGGATGAAAATGAAACCAACTCTGGACGTCAAGAATAACAGAGTTTACAAGCAAACTAGATGATAAAAAGAATACATTTTCCTCATCTTACATCAAGCTTTTTAGAAAAGAAAGTGCTAAGTGTCTCTTGATTAGAAAGGTTTGATGTGTACTACTACAAAGATAAAGTCAAATCTTGGCATTCATAGGAGATCTACGTTTCCATCAAAAATGAAAATCGGTACTTGCATACGAGGACAGGTAGGTCTGGAGGTCTGTTGTCCAGAGAGCAGCCAGGGACTGCTCTGCTTCCCCCATGCTCCTAACCTTCAGTAGTCCCTCCTAACCTGCAGGTCCTATAGCATCACAGCACAGGTAGCCCAAGCACTATAGCACTACTTGCACGCTTTCCCCTCATTAAGAAATATCTTAATTATAAGGAGGAATTGACCAAGTGGTAAAGTTTGAATCTCAACTGTATAGAGGGTTTATGTAGGAAGACTTTAGGAAGAGTACTCTTGTGAGTGTTTGTCAATCACCACTTAATTGAGGAAAACAGATGCCAGAAAGAACACTCGTGTATGTGTGCACACAATCATAGTGTGGGGGAAGTCAACCTTTTGATGAAATAGGGGTTTTTTGTGGTTTTTTTTTTTATATACATAGGTGATGATTGAATGTTGAGAAATCAAAAGAGTGACTTTACAGATAATTGGCCCTGACTAACAAAAGAAGACAACACTGCAGCTTTTTGTCAGCAGTAGGATGTAATTATGCATCATTAATTATACTGGCATGTCAATGAAAGGTCAGACAACACAATATAAAGGCAGAAGAAAGTAGCCCTATACCCTGACAATGATGTTGTTAGAAAATGTTAGTGCTTACATCGCGGTCTAAAGGAGGGAGGAAATCATTCTTCATTTAAATCAGGTGAAAGTCTGTGCTCTGATCTGACTTACGAACATGAAATAAAACAAGGTGATGGGTACAGAGAAGGTGTTGCAGACTTCAGTGTAATTGCCTGTCCTTTCAGCCTGGCCACACAGGTCTGCTCTGCAGGGTGTATAGCACCAGGCAGCAACACTCACTTAGCAGGGGGTCAGTAACAGTTTGCCAGCAGTAGTACAATTCAAAGCAGAAGACTCAGCTTTTCTTATCACTGCATATGCTTTTATTAAGGGAATCTACTGCTTGCAACGCTATTTTTATTTCATGCCTTCTCCCAGTCACCAATCTGATTGTTCCCTGTGCCAAATCTTCCAGAAGGCAGACTTACAATTTGTGGTGCTGTGCCCCACTGCAAGTAAATCTGTGCGTTACTTGTACATTCCTATTTGACTCGCCATTTAGAAAAAATGAAATTTCAGCCTTGTTAGCAGTGAGGAGTGGTTTTTTTTGAGAAGTCACTTATAGCTGGGTTCTTCCCTGTCCACCACATTGCTTCCCCTCCCCGTTGCTTCATTTGCACACACTAATTTACCACTGAATGATAAATAGGAGCAAGTTTTATGGCTTTGTAAGCATATTTCAAATGCCTTAGTAAATAAAAGACACAATAACTTACATGATGTCATCTCTGCATGCAATATATACTGCTTTTCCTGATTCTTTCAGTTTTTCTTAATTGATTAGAAATACATACACAACCTTGAAGGCCAAAAGCTTCTGAAGTAAAAAGCACACAGTGTTCTAATGTTTATCACTAATGGAGTTAATCATGCCTCTCTGCCAGGATGAAAGAGGCTTGCAAAGATATTCCAATACGGCTGCTTCCTTTCCCAAAGCAGGAGTGAGACTTGGCCACGGGTAAAGATGGGGGAAAGTTGTGCCAAAGGACATCTCAGGGATGCACATTCTTGTTGGCGGGCTTAAATCAGGTTAGATGGTCTACTGAAAGGGGAATATCATGGTTTAAATTGACAACATTTGCTTCCTTCAGTTCAGACTACTCTTTCCACAAGGAAAAGTTTGGAGTCTTTAGTGAGGGAAGGTTTGGGGTGTCTTTAGAAAAAAATCAAAACCAATTTCCCCCCTATCTCCTCATACTCAGATGTATTCCCCTTCCCTGCCAAAAAGAACACAAGATTCAGTTAAATATTGAAGTGATTAGAGTGTTGACAAAGAACAGAAATGAACTGGGGAAAACACATTTTTATTTTTCTTTCCAGCTCAGTAGAAAAATCTTGTTTTCAGCAGTTCCATTTCACACACAACCATCCCTTGAGATACTAAATTCAAAGCCTGGAACTGCCTCCTTTCCTCATGCTATTTTATCTTTTCACATAATTACAGAGAAATTGCTAATGGTCACACTGAATAGTTAAATCAGATTTATCAATAAGGCAAATCAAACATTCACAGCAAGTGAAGTTATGCAGGATACATATTTCAATACAGCACCCTACCACCACAGTTGGTAACTTAAAGGCAAACATTTAATTGCATGAAAGTTTTGGAGAGAGAATGAGGGAAGTGGTGCAATGAGACTGTCTTTGAACAAACTTAGTAGGATAAGCATTGATAAAAATATCAAAGAAATAATGTTGAAAGTGATACTAAGCCCAAATAAGGAAACTCCCCAATACCAGGATTTTAACTTGGTGCAAAATGTAAGCAGAGGTGAACTTTAAAGCTAGGTTAACCTCTCTTTCACTTTGCATTTCTTTTTACAATGAAGTTATGAGAGGTTTTTTTTTTTTAAACCTGTGGTTCTGTCTAACTGCACAGCTCTTCTAACGGCTAATGCAGCTTTCTTTTCAAGTCTCTCCAAGCTGCTAGAGAACAACTTAGATACTATTCACTGTATCCAGCCTTCTGCTTAGGCAGCAAATGCTACTCTTAGACAATGGTTTTCTTGAGTAGCTATAGCATCATTAACTTGTCTCAAATGCCCCATTTTTAAAGATTGTTCTTGTTAGAAACAATTTTGGAAGAGTACAGAAGAGCTGAAAAGGGCTGAGTGTTTTAGATTAGGCTATTATAGTAAAATTGAGCATACCCAATCAAGTTCTCTGGTATCTAAACTGATTTATTGCACCCTAGCTCTTCTGTGTTAAAAGAGGTCTGACAAGAAGCATGCATCGGAAATTGTGTAGTAGTGGTTCATGTTAGGCCCCCTCCCTCCCTATGGTCAGATTTCAATTTAGACTACACTATTTATGAGAAAAATAAAAAAAAAATACTCTACCTGAATATTATACAAATATATCAGTGATATGTGTCCAACATCTCTCACACTCAATCTAATAGACAGTAATTAGTAGACAGTGGAAGTGATTTTGAGAGAATCCTTGATTGTTTCTGAGGGAAGGTAGAAACAGAAAGATGTTTGGGGGATTCCTTCTAAGACAGCACAACTACCGTACGAACTCCTGTTCAGATACATAGCCAGAGCCCCAGTCTCCCCTCCAGCTTCTACTTCTGCAAGAAGAAAACAGGCATTTGGATGGCTTCAGTATACCTTACACCTCCCTAAAAAAATGCTTAGGCATATCATGTGTTGAAAGTTTTTATTAAGTAAAAAGGAGGGGGGGGGGTTGATAGCAGTAGTCAGGCACATAGCCTTGATCTTACTGACAAAAGGAAGGAGCTATCTGAAATCAAGTCCGATTGTGCACAGAGAAAGGAAGACAAAAGGCATTTGATTCATCCGATTAATTTGCCTCTGATGCTTTTTGCTATCTTTGGTTTTAGGTGTCTGAGAATCCAGACAGACCCAGTTCTACCCCCCTGTGACTTTGATCCATGGAATACTCATATTCGTTTCTTATTACATATTTTCACCTTCAAGATAAGTCTTAAGGAGAAAAATATAATCCAAAAGATACCGAGTGACAATGAGAACCCTAAAGAACAAAAAAGACAGATATAGAGGCAAATCAGAGGATTCGTTCTTTTAGACTATGGCTGTTGCTGCTGGTTCAGTCCATGCCAAAGGTCTCCTGTCACAGAAGTCTTTGGGAATACACACATGAAGATATTAGCTTTGCTCTAATAATTCAATATTTTGTCTTAACTATTAGAGAAAAAAGAAAGAGCACTAGTAAAAAAATCTTTAAATATCTTTACAAAGAAATAATTACACTTCCTTGATAAACTAATGTATTAATGGCAGTCTAATTCATCCTTATTCTAAGAAAACTGTCACTTGACAAACAAGATCCCAGACAAAGAATGACTGGCAGTTTTTATTCTACCAAAGTTTGCTAGGAGAAGGAAGATATAAAAGTTTTTCAAAGAACAAATAAAACACAATCTGAAGTTACATTTCAAAGCACTTGCCTGAGGACAAGAGTCGGCAAACAAGTTTTTCAGCATTATCAGATTACTTTACACTTTGCCTATTCTACTTCCAGTGTTACCACCATTTATTCAAATACAGGTGATCAGGGCCACTCTCCTAATTCATAATTAGAAAGCTGTGCTTACACTGGCAGGGTGGGGCTGGGGGCCAGGACTTACATTATTCCATTTAATGGAATTTAATGTTTTAATATTATGTAATTAAAGTTACGTCAACAAAAATCAGAATACATAGAGTAGGCTCTGTAACTACAGTCAGAGACAGGTGAGCAGACCCCTGCTCTCCAGGAAAGCCCTTTTGGCTTAAAGAGAGCTCCAAACGGATGAATCTTGCAATCCTCTGCAGAGTCACTGTAGTCAGTGGAATTCATGTATTTAGAGCACCTGGTCAGAATGACCTGGCAGTAGGATGGAGGGGCAATTCTGACTTTCAAGAAAGCCTCATTTAAATTTGAAGGAAGATACAAATATTTTAGATAGCCTTTAGAAACCATCATCATGATTTGATGATGGTTTTCATCATAATATTTTTGATGATTAGTACCTCAAGTGTTTTCCAAAGTAGCTAGGTCCTTCTGTGTGTGCCAAAGTGGCTTTCAAGAGGGAGTGCAAGACTAAACGTTCTCGCTTTAAATACTGCATAATGGTAAGTATAATAGAATTTGAATTTGTTGTGTAGTTTGCAATTTAGTATACATAAATTTCAGTTTTGCTAGTAATTCAGAAAGCTTTAACACTTATTTAATTAGTCTAAGCTTGGTAACTCAGCCAATGAAAACTAAAATGTTTAAGTTATATTAATTGAAAACAATGTTAACAGTTAATTTTCTGAATGATGGAGCAACATAAAACCAAACTTGAGTAACACTATGATTAATTAATTGATTAGCTAGTTCCTGTTGAGGAATTATATTCAATAAGAGTCTGTCAATTCAAATTGCTATCAATTGCCACTTTATGAAGTGCCAAGAATAATGGGTTCAGGTGCATATTAGAACTAGTTGTCAGGAATGCCAATTTATAGCAGAAAAATGGATTGTTTATCACTAATTTAATTTCAGACAGCTAACTTACTTGTAATAAGTCATTTTAGCATTGAATTTTCAAGAACTTCAGTATTGTTAAAAGCAGCAGCTTGTTCTAATAAGTTTACAAATTTGAGTTCTGTAAATAATTTAAAGCAGCCTATAACCCAATTTTGCCACTGATTACTCAGAAAATATTTAGCATTTGTGTTCAACATCCAAACACTTCCATTCCTCTCACTGGCAGCGTGTTTCATTACAAATGCTTCCCTACTACAGCAGTATTAGACTTCATGAATATTGAGAAAGGTGTAGGATCCAATGTTGCTCCTGGCTGACTTAGCCAAAATACCTTGTGGGGTCTCCTGGGTCAGGCAGGCTAGAAAATATACCACAGGCAGAGGCATTTACTGCACTTTATTTCAGCACATCTGGTCAGTTCTGATGCTGAAGAAAAAAAATGCAGAGAATAGAATTCTGCTCACATGTTCATAAGCAGAGAGAAAGGATGCAAAGTTGTTCTGGTTTAGGGGGAGATGGGGGGGAGTAGGGTGGGTGGGTGTTAGTTCATCCTATACTTTCTCCATCCTATTTCTGAAGTCTTTTAGGTTATTTGGTGGGAATTGTGAACAAGGAAAGTTTTAAGGAAAAAAAAAAAAAATATGCACTTGGAGCCTTTGAAAAAGAATGCAAGACAAATTTCTTAATGGCTCCTAGGAAGTTGCCAGCTTGAAACTGATTAATGCTTATGAGGAGACCTCCCACTTCCAGGTTTCAAAAATCTGCTGAACTTCAGTTAGCACTGCTCAAGTACAAATACACAGCTACATTATAACAATAAAATAGGATTAAATAATTATAGAAGAGTTTATTAATCTGTATAAAGCTTTATATCTAGGAACCGTGGCAATCTATGTCTACCATTGTCATGTTCTTACAACAGTTTGCAATTTCTGGAAGTCAATATACTATCAGTCTTTTTCTTTACTTTGAAAACAAAGCATTGAAACCAATCATGTTCCAGCACACTCACAATAGGCACCTGACAAAACCCACTAACTTGTACTCCTATCTGCCAAACACAAGTGAGCATAAGGCTTACTCCTGGTTTCATTGACTCACTGCAACTACCTCACACTTAAATGCAGTATGTTCATTATTTCATGCAAATAACTTTATATTTCAGAATAACTATCATATTAATACTCTCCTGTAATCTATGACTTCAAGAAAGATCAACCATAGTTGCAAACAAGCAGCAATAAACCAAAAGGTTTCAAAAACCTTTTCAACTTTCCTTTAATAACATGAATTGATCAAATAAAGAAAAAAGTTCAAGAGCAAAGTCTTTGAAATGCCACCTTAAAAATAGGTCAGATTCTTACTTCCTAGCTTCTCTTACAGCACAAAAGGCTGTCTGTGTTTTGCCTTATAACTTTTCTCCTCACGGGAGCTCCTATGGATCATTTCTGTTAACAAAATGAATCCATTGACTAAGCCTATCCTAGAGCTAACGGACTCAGCTTCCATTGGGAAAATGCTGCAGGCTGAACACAGAAATTGACCAACCTAGTTAAAAATATAACAGCACATAACCAGCACTTCACTAGCATCACTATATATTAGACTTCACACAAAACTTCTTCATAAGTGAGGAAGTATTTTGGCTTTCGCTTAAAGTCAGACTAATGGCAGAACATTTTACTTCAACTCAAAATTTTTGTTTTCTACAAGTGTGGTATTTCCCTCCCTGAGAACATTTAACTGGATTTTCTGAGATTCATTTACTCTTAGTGTTCCAGGAACAGCTTAGGATGACCAGCTTCAGGAAGTCACTCTGTTCCTTCCATGACCATTTTGGAACACCCTGAACTGCTGTCAGCACTCAGCAGAGCAAGGACAGATTACAGAAGCCCATTTCCTAAAGAGACCACTGCAGAATAGGTATGGTTTAGCACCTTTAACACTGCAGACATACAACTGAAACCTCTAAAAATCCAATTCAAAAATCCTGTCAAATAGAGAGTTATTTAGACCCTGCTCAAAGAGCCTTTGGTAACAACAGAAATAACCCTTTGCCTGGAGAATTACTTTTGAACCTGATTGTTTCAGTGTTTTACTGTATTGATCCACAGCTACACCGACACAAACGAAGAGGCAATCAGAGATGGGAACTTCTTAATCTGGTTTCATTACCAAAGCTAACACCTCACACACCTGTGCTGTCAGGAATCACATGGTTATTCCCAACCCTTTCAGTAAACATTTGATACCTGAAAGGCAGGGGGTGGGGAACAGGGTGTTTGAGTTTTTCCTTTTATGGGGAGGGAAGGAAAATATTCTAAATGAAAAAGTTATATATTTATTATAAGCACACATAGAAAGTTCAAAAACTTATCTATATTCACTGAGTCAAGATAATAGTGTAGGTGACTTAAAAATGCACTTCCCACCCCCAGTATGTTTTAAACTTCGTAAGAAAAACACTTAATGCTTCAGTTTTGAAAAGAAATTGTTTGGAAGAACTTAATTAGCCTGAAGTCTGTATCACATCTTAAGCCCTTACAAAATTATAACTACAGCAATCTGCAATTACATCACAACAAAAGGATAGTATTCCAAGGGTTGCAAGGCACTACCCACACAACTGAAAAACCATGAGTGCATCTTACTTTCAGTTCAACACCAGAATCGACTGATCCAAGTAACAGTATGCATTGAAATACATGCAGGTTATAATAAATAGTATTTGTGATGAAGTATCAGCAAGTATTTCTATTGGCATCTTATGACAACTGATGTTCGACTCCATACAATCCATTACTTTAATCATTACATGGTAATAAAGTCTTTCTAATAAAGCTTTCAGATGGTAAATAACATTGATCGGTAAGAAATTGTTATTTACTGTTGATAGACACTATGCAGCAAGACAACAGGAAGGAAGATGTATGCTTCTCAACACAGCTGAATGCAAGGTCCTATCTAGACACAGGATGTTATTCACCCTTAAGGGGGAACTGGGAAACACTAACAGGTGAGTGCAGTGATACTTTTAGACAGCATCTGTAAAATCACATTCATTTTTGACCAGAGCATTACCAACCACGAAGCATTAACAAACCCATACCAGCTTATGATCAACTCTCAGATTTCATACTTTGGTTCCAGCCCTAATCCAAACAAGGAAGACAAAAAGAAAACTACACTGCATTCAGACAAGAGCTCCAGAACAATCCGTGGTCTGGGAAACGTGCTTTGCAGTGTGAAGAACTCGATTTGCTTTACTGAACAATTTTTAAAAGATTATTAAATCAAAATCTATAAGCACCAATAAAAGTACAAGATTTTGAGACAACTTTAATAGATGAAGGCAAAACAAACTTAAGTGACTCTTAAATTTATCACAGCTCAAGTTGACGCATTATTTGAAATAAATATATAAAGACAGGTGAAAAGTATTAACTATTAGAAGACCATAGATCCAGGTCAACTGTGACTTGACTCAAGAAGTATAGAACTTAGGTACCTATTCCTATGATGGCTGTCCATCCCACTCTGTTCCCCTCTTACCCTCCCCTCCCAAAATAGATTAAAGATTCTCTGCATTATTTTACTGTCACCTAAATCCAAATAAATTCCTGGTGGTACACAGAGAAACTTTCATGCATTCAGAATTTACTGTAATCTAAACAGAATTAATGGCTTCATAAGCTTTGTGTTTTACATAAGCACATGCCGGAATATCAAAGTAAATATTCCCCTGCTGAAGCTTCCTACGGAACAATGAGAACTTCAGGATTAATCAGGCCAAACAAAGTACAATTTTGTAACCCAGTGTTAATGTTACCAGGGATAGAGACAAAGTTTTTGATTCTGCCTCGAAGAGCAATTAATGAATAACACATTACATCTGTACAGTTGGAGTAAGGGCTTGAACATCACTTTGCAAAGAGATTAGAAAACCCACACCAAATATCTTCTGTCTCCCAGGACTGCAGTCCAGGTTACAGGTCATTTTTCCACCAAGCTTGCCGAGATCAAGAACCCTTTTCTCTACAATAGCAGAGTCACAGCTATGACAATCAATGACAAGAGCAGCCTGTAGCCTTACATTCAGGTCATAGAGATGATTCTTTGACTCCGTTGGCTGATGATGGCCTGTAACACCCATCTCTTATATTTTCAATGACTAAGCCACTGAACTACTGTACAAAGTATAAAGCACAAGCACTCCCTCTGTTTTTGAAAGCAGAAGCATGATCACCTAACTCCAGGAGACCATTTTTAGATGTGAATCCTGACTTGACACAAGAAGCTTTCTGCAGCCTGTTTTAGGTACTTTTGAAGAGGCGTCCCTTTTCAGTATTCCCTTTTGGCTCTGCTCCACACCTGGCTCTGAATTCAGCTCTGAGTCAGGCATCTGAAAATGGATTACTACAGCAACAGGCATTATAATACCAAAATCTTTTGAGGGAAATTTTTCCCAACACTTTTAAATTGGCAATGTATTTCTGAATGAGTTCTAGTTAAGCCTCGTATTTTTAGGAAAAGCTGGAGCAATTACTGGGTTATATTTTATGGCTTCTGTTATTCTCAAAGCCATATCTAGATTGAAGATAGAAAGGGCCAGTATAAATACTGTCATTTACAAGTAGGTCACTGGACATGGGCAAAAAAACCCAACACCCTGAGCTTTCTTCCAATTTGTCGTTTTTTTGTGTGCGTAAAGTGGGATGGATATCTACTGATATATTAGAAGCATTTTTATACCTAAAGATGAAAATAAACATCATTACTAATAGACTGTTTCAAATAGCTACAAGGCTACTGAAATATTGAATTACTATAATATTTGCTTTCCCTCAAAGGTTCCTATCTGCGTTGTACAGAATTTACTACTTAAATAATGCAAAACTATAAGTCAGCAGAAGGACATTCACACTTCAGGGAGCCTGACTCCATACCCCACAAATAACACTTAGATTATAACAATGACTCTTGGATAATACTGGAACAACCTCACTTTGTTAATTGTGACACTCAAAAACAAGACAAACCGGAGCCTTTGGGCTGCACCGTTAGTACAGTAGTAACTCTTATTAATGTTTTCTCCCAAATAAAATGAAGCTAAGGAAGGAAATACCAGTAGTGTTGGTTTTCTCTGAACATGCGAAAACATCAGGACAGGACATTTCAGATACTGCTCATACAATTGGAATATTTGTTTCACTACAAAGAATACCTTTTATTCCTTTGAAATAACTCCTTTTAATTTTGATCTGTGCTTACATCATGTAACATACATATTTGTATTGCTATTTGAATCCATCACATGTATAAATACCTAAGACTCCATTGCAAGTACTGCTAAAAAACAGAAGAGTTGTGCATGTTTTCAAATATAGTGTTGTAATTTATGAAGAAAATACTAAATTTCATGCATTCATTTTATAAGGAACCTTTACACCTAGAAAAGACCTTATAGGTAATCTTTATGGAAAGAAATTTTACAAGTTGAGGGTTTGAGTTTTTTTACCTAAAGAGAAATTGCTTGGGTTTTCTCCTCAGAATCAGTAATAAAGTCTTATCATGGATGCAGATTGAAAGATTTCAGAATGCTAAAAATACTGATATTCTTCCTCCTTTATTCTATGCAAGGGGTGAAATTCCTAGTAAAGAATTGTTACAGAACCACACGTAAACATCACAGGCATGACTGACTAGTTTCAGTAAGATGCTACTGATGTAGCCTGGTAGGGACTAACTCTGCTTTTTTATCTTGAGTTTCTGGACATTGATCACAGAGATAAATACCGAGAGTTACACTTTCACATAAGAAGTCAAACAGGGCGGTACTAGAGTAATCCTAGATTATGTGTCTTGACATCAGAGAGGATGCCTGTCCTGCACAAAGCAGCATAAACTGGTTTCTGTCCATCATCTTTAATTTGACAGCCTTTTGTAGCAGCAGACTGCACCCGTACTACACCTCACTTCTGTGCATGTTCCCAGCACTGTAACAATAGCTGCTCCACAGCCTTCTTACCACCATCCCTCTCCAAAATGCACCACCTTTCTCACAGAGGTCTGTTACACGCCATTTGGGATTACACAGGACTGCTTTGCATAAAGGGTATGTACATTTATGTTCCCCTTTTCTTTTGCTTTGCAGAAGTTGTATAGATATGTTACTTACTGCATAAGTGGTGGGCAATGGGCAGGATTTGGCTCAGATCACAGCTTTTACTCACCTCATCGCTCACCATTTCACAACTTTCCCCCCTTTTATTTACAGCAGATAAATGGAATCAATTTTATTTAGCAGCTACTCAGTCTATTCACTGGTTTTAGATACTGGGACAAACTATCTTATGATATTAATCAGCTATTTGCTGTTGAACCTCAGACCACTCTAATCTTGACAGGAAAAGATCTGAACCTCCACTCAGTGTGGGAAGCCTTGTTCTCATTACACAGATTGTTTCCAAGGTGCCCACATCATAGGTCAGTGACACATAATAGGCTTTATAAGCAGCAAAGAATTTATAGATGCTCGAGAACAATTGTTTTATTCGCAGTCTTTTTACAAAGACAAAGCTGGTACTGTTTTGAGTCACTGTAGAAACAACCACAAAGGAACCAAACTGCCATTACCTTATTAGCAGTGAGGAAGATGGCACAACAAAAAGGATGCATAGGATTTCTTTAATTCCCATGAGTATTCCCCTAGTCCTTATCAAAGTAAATACTACAGCTGACTGCTCCCTAAAGCCATCAATTTTCAAGAGTTTCCTCTGCCTTAAAACTTACTTTTCAAGCATCATTTTAATATTACATTTTGTGACATAAGAGCTTATAAAGGAGTGTAACATGATAGTTCATTTCGCCTTACATCGCTGGTAATGGGCACTGTATGAAATATGAACTTTCTTATCTGTGATGTATTATCTTTTGCTTGAAATATGGCTAATTACTGTCATTTGTTAGAGATGAGGCAGTTGAGTATCATTTCTTGTGTCACATTGACTTCAAGTTGCTTATGATTGCATGAAATTAGGGACAGTGAATTTCTGAATACAAGTTTTAGAAGATTCACTACGTACCTCTTAATTATTAAAACACTGCCTTCACTGAAATTTATAACTGAGAGAAAGGGTACCAATACTAAATAAATGCATTACCACATATGATTCATTGTAGATTAAACTATCTATAGATGTAGACTAGTGGTCGAATTAGTAACATCAGATCAATGCATTAGTAACATCAGATCATGGACAGAGAAAAGTTTCTCAATTTGTGGCTTAATTAATCACTTTTGCTTAGTTAAGTATTTGCATGCAACAATAAAGATTCACTTTCCAGGATAACCACTTTTCACTTTCCAAAGCTGGTTTATAACATTTACTCCGAAGTTTGCTTCCAAGATACAGATACAATAATCACACAAGTATTCTGATTGTAAATTCTATCATAGTACAACTGACTATAAAATTGACCCTGCTAAATTTTATGAATATACTTAACTGCAGCTGCCTACTAAAGTCAGATGGACTACTTTTGGAAGCACAGTTCTGCACATGAATTTGTTTGAAAAAATTAGACCCAGATTACATTATTCACAGTTACAAGTTAATACATAGCAATGATTGCCATTAAACATGACTTATCAGTTGGAAGAGTTTAAAAAGAAGAGATGCTAATTACATGAGAACAAACAAAATGATCCCTAAGACTAATCAGAAGACAGATTGGAAGGACCCTACTAAACAAGGGTTCAGACTCCACGACTTCCATTGCGAAAGCAATTAGAGCATACTTTTAACACACTGACTCTTTTTTTCATATAATGTAGTGATCTAATATGCTTAGGAAAAAGGTATTCAGAATGACTCACTCTACAGTACCCAAAAGTACACAATTCTGTCATCTCTAGTTGGCAACCAGAGCCAGTAATAAAATACAGTTTATGCTATTCAGATGTTTCTATGTATCAGTACGTATTTGTTAACATACCTATTGACCTAAAATCTAGACACTTAAGCACTGAAATATGTCAATAAATCACCGGAAGAAGATGATGCCTTTAGAATGTCACAGGGATTTTTTAATTAGATTAATTAATTATTCCAAAAATGAGGTTTTGCCCATTTAAGTGAAACTTTATTACGATTAAGAAGAGTAGCCAGCCTATTTCCTGAAGACAGAAAACAAAGGCATTACTAAGGAGAAAAGTTACATCTGCCTTGACTACCTGACAGTCTTCAAAGGGGACACTAGCAAAAAGGACTAACATGCTCTAAAGACAGAAGATTTTTAACAGTGGAATCACTTAAATTGCAGCTGGCACACACAAGTAAGAAAACTATGATTGACAAGTTACCAAGAAAAAGAAAAATCAAGCAAACAAAGTCAGACCTAGAGAGAAAAACATCTTTCTCATTTACTCTTGGTAATAGGTACTTGAAACCTATTTTTCTTTTGTTTCTTCTTTGAAGAACTAAAATAGCACTGCCAATTTGTACAGCACAGAAAACAGCTTTAGTACAGTTCACCTTAACCTTACTGAATCCCAGCCAAGGCATCCTACATTAAACAAGAAAGAAAAGAGACTTTTCTCTCCACAGCTTACCAAGCTTCCAGGCTGCTTTCTGCAGTCAACCATCAACTCTTCACACAAAGCTCTTCCTGCGGCATTTCTCCACACCACCCTACAGCCTTTTCAGGTGAACCTGCAAATTTGTTATTTATTTGGATCTAAGCTTTCACAGCTGCTTCTAATTGGCTAATTGGTCAAAGCTGAGCACAGGTAAAAGCCTGTGAGTGGGATACTCATTAGCCCCTTCTGGTTTGTTACCCTGTCAACTGGGCCTAGTTTACCACAAAGCCTCAAAAAAAAACCCCACCCTCAAAAACTGAACCATTGATGAGCCACAAACTCATAACTGTTTTCTTACTGAACGTGCACTACCAATATTTAAACACAGTCATTAAAAAACACTGCACGTAGTATACAAAAGTCAGGAAAAAAATCCTGACTTTTTTTTTTAATCCACCCAGAATTTATGGGGTGACATAAGAAGAGAAACACAAAAAATATGTCTCACCAAGAAATATCAGCAGAAAAGCAGACATTGACCACTCTTACATTCTGCTACTGAAGGAAGTGCCTTTACAGCAGTTCTTTCATTATATTAATGTCAAAGTTGCTCTAGTTTATGCGAGAAGCTTTATATCCATATATCTGCATTTAACCATACACACAAATCTAGTATTCCTCAATAAATCCATCAGAATAGGTATACTATTTCACTAGTCTAGTTTTAATGGTGCTCTAGCAGATATATGTTGTGCTGGGTTTGGAGCTGGTGCAACTCTACCTTTCTTGAGTTCAGCAAGTGAGTGACAGGAGAATGTAATTCAAAGAACATTCACGATTAAGCCCCAAAGCTACGACATGAATACATGACAGTAACTTTTATAGATTTTTTTAATGCATATTCAATTTATGATATTTGGTTGGCTCTGTTTATAACAAAATGGTAATATTTTTTCTTTCTTTTGATATGATTTTAAAATATTCTTCATGCAAAAAAATGAAATACACACTTTACAGCATCCATATGCCCAGAGGGAAATGATCTCACTGGATCTCATTGCCAAAGTCATGTCAGTGCCTCTTGGTATATTTAGTGGCGATCTTAAAGAGTGTCCTACACTTGTGTGTTTTGTGTTGCAAAACATAAATCATGTTTGTGAGTCACTGGATAATGCTTTTCTGCACACAAACTGATATTTTAGTGTGTTCAGAAGGGTACGTTTGATCCCTTCTGATTCTTACAATTTGAAAAATTTTTCAATATAAAATAAATTGCTTGTCTACTTTTCCAAAAGCCCAGTGGCTGTTCCTTTAATAACCATTAAGTTGTTTGTAGAACAGAATAAGTTTATTTATTAACTCCAGCTGGTTCAATATTTATACATCTTTTTCAAAGGCCTAAACAGTTGAGACAAGAAGCAGATGACAAGTGTCTCTTTAAACTTCCCAGTTTCTTACTGAAAGCTGGATAATAAAGATAAGAAAAAGGTCATCTTGCCAAGGATACAGTATAAGGAATAGCAGTTGGAAAGGCAAAATTCTACTTGAAATAAAATTCCAGTAACATGAATATATACCAAAGATGAAAAAAAGGAAAATTTTATTTCATACCTAACTGTTAAAAACCTTACTGCTTCACACTAATGAACAATAATGTTTTACAGGCTTCATTATAAGAAGCTTTAGTAGATTTGTAAAGTACGCTATATTTATAACTGGAAGCAATCACATATCACAAATACTGCTTACTTTTAAAAGGAGTTCATCTTGTAGAGATGGCCCTGATACAAACTTACTGATGTTCCCAATCTCACTGCAGTCTCACAGCCTTTGTAACTTCCTCTTTACTGCAGTCTCTGCTTTACTGCAGGATAACATTCATAATCTCTTGATTTCCAAAAGAAATTGTACAAGAAGGCGGCTCCTTCAAGAACATTAAGGAATCATACCATTGGGCCCCAAATCCTGATTGAGCCCACTCATTTTTCAAACTCTAGTATTTTGGCATTTTCTGTAATAAAAAAAAAATGTTGACAATTATACTGAAACTAACACCTCATGATGTTTCTGCTATGCTAAAGCCAGTGAATGGAATCCCTGCCCTATAACTTACACACCCAGCCTCCTCATAGCCTCTTGGAAATGTTGTGTTCCTCACAAGAAATGCCTATAATTACTACCACACCTTTCTAAACAGTGTGAGAAAGAAAACTGTCCCTCACAATATGCAAAGGGATAAATAGGACTCCCACTGAGAACACAGGAACAAGGAGGAATGCTACGCAGCACACTGAGGTTAAACTCCCCCAGCTCTGATAAGGGGCACATAACAAGAGAGGGACCCACATTCACTTTTTGTACAGTAGAGCAGACATCAGAAAGGTGATCCTGATCCAGGTAAGGAGAGAGCTGAGCTCCAGGCTCTACTCAGTCCAGGGGGCTCATGATCTACCTCAACAGGAACGTGCTTCATCTTTTTTCTTGAAACTGACCCACCATGCAATCAGAAACTCAAGAGCCATGATGTCCAAAGTGCAGCAGGCAGAACCACAGTGAGACACTGAGGTGGAAAGAGCATACTCTTCAGCTCTAGATCCTGCCCACGGGGAACATTGTCCACCTGCCCCCTTCCAGAGGAGTGTCCAGGTCACCTAAGCAGTCAGATTCCCTCTAATCTGTTCTCCTTTCACCATCTGACTAATCCACTCTTCTAGCTGTAAAAATACAAGTGTGCTCTCACAGGATGCCTGGGCTATGTAGTATAGTCCCCCTCAGGCTTTCCTACTGCATGGACAAATGCTATTCTCACTATATTATTGTGCAAAAGGTTGCCATCGTCAAAATTAGTTTAGTTGTAGTCCTGACCAGACATAACATTTCAGTCTTTTCTGTGGACTCAGGCAAAGCTTAGCTAATAACTCTCTGAAAGCAGAGTCTGTAGACCAAGTAGGCAAGTGCCTGCTGGGTTGAATAGTCTTGGAAAGTAAGCAAATTGGATGGCTCTCTAAAGCTTAGGTGAGGTTTAGGCATCTGCTGTCCAGGGTGGATGTATTGCCTTCTACACAATGAATTCATCTTCACTTCAGACTCGAATTTAGTTTGATAGAAGTTATAGAGCGATAAAACTTCAGTGAGAACTGGCATAACCTATTAGATTATCCAACAATACATGCAGGCTGTCAAGTTCTGTGAAGAAAAGCGAAGGCACTGCACTTTTGTCTCCTGCCTGCTGCAGTTTCAATATGTATTGTTGTTGGCAGGAAGAACTGAAACTCAAGTACAGAGGTAGGAAATGGCAGGCAGGTAAAGCCTCTGAAGCAAAGCTAAGGACTACAAGTTGCCAAAAATCAAACACCACTGTACAGTAGCCAGTTCCACCTGGAAACATGGGAAATAGCTGATGAAAGACTATAGTTTCTGTATGGATTTCTTCTTTCCTTTTTAAAGAGAGAAATGTCCTACTTTAAAGATGAGAAATATCTTTTGATCTAAAACCAAAAGAAATACTAAGAAAATATATGTAACTAGAAAGAGCAGCCTGGCAGAGAATGGTATGCGCAAATCAGGTGTAAAAAAGGCCCAGACAACCAAACTGAGAAAAATTTCAATCTATGTGCTTTTTAGTTATTCTGATATCATAATTATTTCCATGCTTTGGTATGTTCAGTTTAAACATTTCCAGAAAAATCTCATTGTCATGGATTTGCTATCCAAAGGCAAGATTCCCATAAGCAAGCCTTGTTCAAAGACAAACCTAGAGATACATACATACATATTTTGGTTTGTATTCACTGAATTTTTGTATCTATCTACTTTATGAAATAAGATGTTGGAAAGATTGTATTTATTAATTTTAATGAACATAGGACATGTACAGTGTCATTATTCATAACATTTACAGACACATCTAAACACTTCTGCCTGAAAACAATCAGAATATTTATTTTGATACTTTCAATTTTCAACTACCCGTAATACAATAATAACATTTTCTATTCACAGCATGCCAATGCTGCTGAAACACCTACGTGTAGCTAGTCAGCCAAAATTCCTGCTAATTGTTCCAATTGAGCATGAAATTTGTTGGCAATTTTGTTCAAGACAAATCATATATTTCTATCCAAACAATTTCTATAGTCATCTGATTATGCCATCCATGTGCCAAATAAATTTAGTGAAGCGGAAAGACACATTTTTGTCAAAAAACATGAAAAAAAAAATCAGGTTTTCAAAACTAATTGTGAATTCATGGATCCTATAGCTCATATGCTAATAAGCAGAGGCTTTATTCTGAAATATTAGGACATCAACCTGCATGTAGAAAAATCTCTTATACATTATGTTTAAGGTATTCTTACAATGTCTGTTTGCCCTTGAGAGTAAGTTAACTCAAGAGAAATAAGCAAGCAAACAAGAGAATGTAGGGATTAAAAATGTGTTTTCTGTAAATTTAGATTCTGGATATATTCCAGAATCAATCTAGAAATTTTTGAAACTTTCTTTAAATTAAGGACTCTGTCAAAACATCAACAAGTTTGGAGGTGTTAGTACATATTTTGTTAGTAAACACGCAGACAAAAATTTGGTCTGTATGAAAAAATGATGTGGCTTATTCCAGGCAGCATTTCTCAGACTACTTTTAGATTTCTCATTTGCAGAAGAAGAAAACTATTACTTAGAAATCTTAAAATATTGTTAACTTGACTTTGTGCAAGGAATTGATCTATACACTCTACACTGAATAGCTACTATACTCAACACACTTGAAATACCATAGCTGTGGCCAGTACGCATGCGCAACTAGATTAGGTATTTGTTCTGAATCACGTGCTCAGAACATTCACACATTCACACATTGCTAGACAGAAATTTAAAGAGAAGCCACAAAAATATTATGCAAATGTAAAGATATTTAATTGGACAGAGCTACACTGTTGTATATGACCACTGAACAAGGAATTAAATAGGGCGAAATTTAAAACTCCTATTTTATGAAAAACAGTTCATTATAAGAGAAAGGAGTTATTGCAGGGACCAAATAATGCTGCTTTCAGGTAAATTTTTTTCTCTAATGGAAGAACTACCAAATGTGAATGTTGCGTATGATATAACCACACATGGTATCACAAAAGGATACCCAAGGTGAATCAGTCATTTGCAAAGAAGAATATTTGAAGGTAGGGTTTATAACAAAGTGACTCAATAGTTTGGGAGAAAGTTTTCGAGATGAACAGGACTGAAGGAGTGGACAGAGAAGAATGCAGTGAGCCATCAAGGTCAAAGTATGGCACAAGATAATGGAGCTCTTGAGGCAGTGGACAGAAAATCTAGCATGATCTTTGAGTAACACAGAAAACCAGAAAATGGGATCCAATATAGATTCTTCTCTTCAGTGTCAGGGGTGTCATCCAAGATCTAGTAGTGTAGGACACATGAATTTTGAAAGGCCACAAAAGTGGCAATGCACCAGTTAAAATAAAAACAATTACATCATGAATACAGGCTTCAAGGAGAATACTGAAGCTATTCCAGAATGGATCGGAGAACATATTAGTCAGACCTACAGTCATGAAGAGACTGAGGGTCAGAGATGACTTAAGAGTTTCTGATCTTGCAAGAAAACTGAGGACATAAATCAATGAAAATAGCAGCAAAAGTGAAAGAAGGGTCAGAAATATTCAGTAACAGAAAACTACTAGTGCAATGAAGGTAATTAGTGTGTTCAAAATTTTCAGAGAGCATGCAGAAGGAAGAGCTGGGCAGCCATCATAATAATAATAAAGTCAGCTGAAAGGAGAGAAGCTAATGGAGCTATGGGTACACGGTACCCGAGAAATGTTTGTCTAACCTGTTCTAAAAAGCTTCTAACAAAAGAAATTCCATCACCTTCCCTGGCAATTGGTTCCAATGAGTTAGCTTTATTATGAGAAGTTTTTCCTGATATCCAGTCTAAACCTCCTCTAGTACAATTTAAGTCCATTACACCTTTGCTGCCTACAGTGCACGCAAAGAAAAGACTGTTGCCCTCCTGATTGCTACTACCCTTTTGCATATTTTGAAGGTTATTATTTTGACTCCTTTCAATAGTCTATTCCAATTTCCTTGACTTTTTCTTGTAGTTATATTTTCTAAGTCTCTGATTGCTCACATTGTTCTCATCTAGAGTCTCTCTCCTCTGGTCCTCCTTGAGCTGCAGTGCAACAGCCTAGACAAAACACCTAGTGAAGCCCTCCTCAATGCCAAGCAGAGCCTGGCTTACAGACATATGGACAATACAGATAATCTGAACTTGGAATTAGCAAGGAGTAAAAAACCCCAACTTTTCTAGGAAAGGAAAATATTAGGAAAATGACAAACTCAGCAATGAAAGTTCTAAAAACACCAACTCACATGTACGACCAAAGTCTTCTAGGGGTCAGGTTACAAAAAACCAATGCAACCTTCATTGAAAAGAACAAATGGGTTAGGTGTCTCTAAACTACATTTCTCCTCCCTTGAGTCCAGATACAGCTTTTGCAGTCCCTGGGGATTGTTCCATGCAGCTTGTTCCATGTGGTCATGGCTGAACTGACTCACATGCTGTATCCTGCATTTGGCACTACACCTTCCTCAGCACTAACCATGACAAAGATAGAAACATGGATTAGCCAGTGAAACCATCCGTCCCCATCCAGAAGAATGTGTGGTTTTCCCACAAGATAGTGCAGGATGATGTCTAGTTATTCCACCGCAACAATAAGGAATAATCAGATTTTAATATACATATTTAATATAATATACTAATATCTTCTATAAAGTTCCCAGAGTTCAGCTTCCCTATAAGCTTGCATGAGCCATGAGCATCACCTGTAACTTTGTAAATTATATAGCATGACTTTCAAGTAATTAAGAAGTGCAAGTATTATGGTCTTTGATAGCTCCTGTTGCCAAATATGCATTGTCTTTATGGTCACTGGAAACAAGATGACCATTCTAGGGACAATTTCATCATTATCTTAAACAAATTGTCACTTTATTACAAGGGGAATGAAGTTATCGTCTGATACTGAGACTAAAATTAGGAACTGAGAATATCAAGTGGCAATCTGATGACCTGTAACAAAGAGTTGAGAAGAGTCTGTTCCCTTGGTATTAGACATTATGTCATCAAAATAACACAGGTGTAATGCTGATGAAGTATACAACTAGTTTCATTTTGTACAAAATAATGAAGTATGCTTAGGTTGCAGTTTCAAAAATTACTTACTGAATTATTCAAATTAAAGAAGAAAATGACCCCAACTTAACTGGATTTGTTTGTAAAGCAAGCTAAAAGGTCCCGACATCTTATTGGCAGGAGAAACCAACAACACTGCTTATTAGTATAAACTTTAATTACTGAAACCTCACAAACTTCTGGTATAAGATTTTAATGTGTTTTAATAAGTCACCCTGATTTCCAAGAGCCATTCTTGGTATCATGATAGCTACTGGTGCCAGTGCATACCTTCCAATTGTATAACTCAGATAAATTAGAAATAATAGCCCATCTTAGCTGCATACTTACATGAAGTGCCTGAAATTCAAAACTTATATAACATGCCAGAAATATGACTTACTGCTTGGTAGCGAAAGAAAGCTAGATTTTATTTGAAATTCAAAATTCTTGACATCATCTTACCTTGTCAGAAGTGGAGAACAATCTAACATCTGTGACAATTTTACAAGAAATGCAGTAACTTGATGTAAAAATGACTGAAAGATTTACTGCATGTTTTTCTGAAGAAATAATTATTAAAGAACATTGATTTTTTAAAAAAAGATATTCGAGTAATACTGTAAATATATCAAATAGATGACCATCATAGGAGCAAATCTGCACTTGGTTCTTATGCAGTCAATAACACATCTGTCTTTACTCCAGCAGATGCAGCACAGTAGATGATGCCCTTAGTGTGACCAAACATAACAGTTTATCTCACAGGCTGAAAGAAAGAATCTCTCCTTGTTTAAAAAAAAAAAATAATCATGGGCTCTGAATGAGCTGAAAAATACTTAGAAGTTAGGCAAAGCAGGACAGAAAAAACATTTCTATTACTTTTCACTTAACATTCAGATTAATGATTGTCAGCAGCACAGTGGAAGTGAATTTTCAAGAGTAATTTATATTTTGAGGAAAAAAAATGTTGCCTAAATGAGGCTTAGAATATGAAGATAGCCTAAATGATTTAGCTTCGGGGATATACTGAGTAGCAAAAAGCAACCAGGTCTGGAAACAGCTTCAATGTCTAGAAAAATGAAATTAAAGGAATAAAAAATGTTTTAACACTGAGGGCACTGCGTGTCAAGAAGCATTGTATCTATTGATCTATGATGCTACTTTAATTTTTTATGATTCTAGTATTGAAAAAATTATGATGGTATCACAAAATATCACAATATTCTCAAACTCTCTGGACAAGGCACTTCTGGTGCTTTCTTACTCTGCTGCTTAAGAGCTTGTGCGATGTAAAACTGCAAGCAGGGGGACCTCAGGAAGTCTTTATCTTCTTTTCCCTGCCCCTGGGACACCGGCCACTAAATTGTAGTCCCTCATTGACTGTTCCCCTCTTGGGATCCAGAAATTCACTGTCTTCCAGATTTTTCTTCCTCTCCTCCACCAGAGTAATTTTAGGCTGCTCTTGTTCTTCCCAAGAAGGAGGAGGAAGAGCGAGGGGTGGCCTCGCTCCAGTGTCACCTTCTCCCATAAGCTCTCACGCAGATTTCATCACTTTTAAGTAGGGAAATGGCAATTGTAACAGAAGCAGACAAAGATGCAGATTAGGGCTGGCACAGGTTAAATAGGATATTTGTGCACAAGATGAGTATCATGAATATCATGCCATCAGGCATTGCCTGCTAGATTTCAAATTAGGATACTGCCATGCTACCAATATCGTTAGCAAGACAGTGGTTGATGTGACACCAAGAGAGGAGAAGGGCAAGAGAAAAACTAAGTTTTATTTCTGTGTTAAGTTTAAGCTGAAAATAAGATATTTAATAGTTGATGTAAGGCCAACATGACAGAATGGATGACAAGATGAGACTTGTTAATGTCATGTTGTGACTTAGTTACACAGAAAGGCAGTCTGAAGACATAAAGATTGATGAATAATATGGTTTAAATTGGGAAGAGCAAAGGCTACTGCCAGTGGCTGAAAACCCACTCAGACAGCAGGAAACAGGAGGAATATGATTCAGATTAAAGTTTTTTGAAGGAGTTAATATCAAGATACTGTCATTTTGTTGGCAAAATATTAAGAAAGATAGACTGGCTGGTAAAGGTTCCAGAGCAGAAAGAGAGCCCAAAATAACAGAGATTCAACTCTCTTCTGTTATGTTTTCAGGATTTTATTTTAACCTGTTGCAAATTGTTGTGAACTGAAAATAAACCCAAATATTATCAGTTGTAAGTATCTAAACTAGGCAATCATTTTTAGTACAGCATCCATACTCCTATTTTTTTAGATATGCTTTCCAAACACTGGGAAAAAAGTGCCTTTTAGTGCAAACTAAAACTCTACAGTGAAACAGTTGCTCTGGATATTCACAAATAAATGCAAATAATATAACAAAAGCTAATCAAATGGCATATTAGAATTGCCATGTCGATGTTGTATGAATATTGACTTGTATCAGACAATCAGTATTAATATAGAACACCAGCTGTACAAAAGCACCATCATGTAAGCCAGATGACATCAATGAACAGCAGACTTACTACGCAGCTGAATGGGAGACTTGCTGTAATGTTTGGAACAGTTCAATGACATTACATTGAGCCCAAAGGACCCATGGATCAATACAATGTCATTGGAAGTGCTGAATATCAATAAAAGCTGGAACATAGGAAGTTCCATTCAAATATGAGGAAAAACATCTTTACGGTGAGGGTGTCAGAGCACTGGAACAGGTTGCCCAAGGGGGTCGTGGAGTCCCCTTCTCTGGAGATCTTCAAGCCCTGCCTGGATGCAGTCCTGAGCAATGTGCTCTAGGCGTTCCTGCTTTAGCAGGGAAGTTGGACTAGATGATCTCTAAAGGTCCCTTTCAACTCTGACAATTCCGTGATTCCATGAAAAGTATGAAGTGAGGGGATGCAATGCACCACCATTAAAACTGGAACCCCTGGTATATCAGTGCAAGACCTCTGCAATGCCCGTGGAACATTTTGAAGAGAGTTATTGCTCATTATTATCAAAAGTTCTCAAACTTTAGAAGATCACAATGGGCATCAGAAAGCACAGAATTATTAAAATAGCTTAAAGATTCGAACCTAACACAACAAAATGAAGTTATAGCTACTTCATGCTGTCCTATTGTTTAAGCATTGCACCCTGGAAATACATGTGTGATCCAAATTCCCTTCAGTCCAAAAGAACAAAGAACAGAATGGCAACTGCAACTTTTAGTGTCCTTTTGCAAATTGAGGATAGAACCGTAATGGAAGCTTAATATAGCTCCTTCTTACAGAATGTACATCAAAGGACAATCAATACCCTGAATCACATTCATTTAATCCTCAGCACAATGCTTTGTTTTGATATAGATCAGCATATTGTAATTCCAAGGAAACTTTGAATGGACTTCATTTTGTGTATAGCTATGTATTAATTAGGAAAAAACACTATGGAAACTGAATACTAAACAATAGCTAGAAAATGCTAGTCTAGGAAGAAAAAGCTAATAAAAACTGTAAAATATAATTAAAATATTTTAGTATCTACCTTTTTTAGTGCTAAATAAAAGATATGGGAAAAGAAAATGTGGCAATTAACTTGTGATGTTTACTTCTAAAGTTTAATTAAATAATCAGTATGGTACAGAACTACAGTTGGATGCTTCAGCTCCCACTCATTGCCTCCCTCTGAAAAGACAACAGAAAAAATGTTCCCAGATATCAGCATAGAAACAATGAAATCATATACAAAAAAGTTAAAAGTTAACTACAGCGTAATGTGTCCTCAGCCTGGGGAGCTGGAGAGGTCTTCTGTTCCAAGATAAAGGGAGACAGAAAAATAGTGATATTGGTGAAGAATGTGGGGGTTCTTGTATTTGGTCAGAAAATAACAGAGCTTCTTCAAAGAGATACGGCATTTTTATATACCTATTATTTATTATATCTATATATCTCTTCCAAGTATTTAAATTATGTCAGCAAGAACAATTGTGATTGCTTCCTATACAGGAGCAGGACAGAGTGCCGCAATTTGATAAGTACTCAAGAGCTGATTCTTTTTTTTTTTCTGCTATGAATCTGTTTTTCATATTGCTCACTTCTCCATGAACCTTAGAGATTTGATAGAGTGTATTTAATCTTCCATTGAAAGAGGCTATTGAGAGAAGTAAGAGAAGCTTTGAATTTAAGAGGAATTGGCAGCAATGAAAAGTATAATCTTGAAAGATTTCAGAGCTATCATACCTCATTCCCAGGTCCAACCATAAATAAGATAAAGTAATAACTGTAAACACAATATTGTAAATAAAAGTAAGGCAATAGAGGATTACAATCTACCAAAACCCCAACCTAGATTAGATAGTCATTATTATCCACATATTGCAATTCTCCCTCTATTTTCAGGTGAAACTTCCAGAATCCATTTCATGCATTATTACACTACTCCAATATCACATTGCCTTGCATATTATTATTTCTTTTCCAATGTACTGCAATTACAATAAAAGAATGCAGTAATGTAGCCATTATCTACAAACGAAAATATGCAGTATATCCTGTATTCTTTAAACCTGTACATATAAACCACAACACTGAAATTCGACTCGCAGCTGCTTTATTTATTTGTTTGTTTGTTTGTTGTAATCTCTGTTAATTAAGATAGATGTTAACTAGGGGGCACTATGTACTCGAAGGACCGAGCACGAGGTTTGCTCCCTCCTTAAGGCCTGCATCTTGCGTTCCTTCAGCTCACATCCATCACGATGGGGCTGCCAGGTGAGCTGGCTGTCACTCCAGCCCAGGCTAATAGATTCTCCAGTGGCTTTTGTTGCAGCTCATGTCATGCTATTAAAACTCTGCGCCTTGAAAATGGCATAACATATGTAGCTGAGACTTGTCAGCTTCAGGTAATCAGATGCTGCTTGGTTTCAGAAGCAGATGCAGATGAGACTAGCAATATAAATATGCAAATCACAATGGTCCCTTGTCAGCACCACTGTTCCTACCTCTAATGGCCCTCGTAGAAAGTCTGTTTGCTCAGCTCCTACTTCCAGTGCTACATCGACAGAAGCAAAGGGGCGGCTGGCCATCTGCTGTCGCTCCCGCATAAGTTGCTGATGGGGAAAAAATGATGTTTTAACAAAACATTAAAAAAATGCACCACATATTAGTCTGCCCTACTATACCTCCCATTAAAACATAAGAATGCAAATAGCATGCAAATCGTACTACTCGTAATATTAAAGGGAGAAAGTTATACTAAATTATCATCATCTATATTTACTCGAGAACTGAGCCCAGAGGGCTTATGTTGTCTACAAGCGGTCTTTCAGCTTGAACTCTGATGAAATTTCCAAATGAAAGCTTCCCTAACTGACTAAATAACTTTTCTATTCGTGAAAGTTGCAATCAAATATGGGAAATGGTTGGTAAAAATAGTTGAAGTCTAATTCCATTGATAATGCATGCATTAGAACACCTGCCAAGAACAAGTCCACTTGGCCTTCAAATTTTCATACTTCACTACTAAGCCAGATGGAGTTAATAGTGTCAGGACTCATAATTTTATGCACTGTCTTCTCTGCAGTTACTTATATATGAAGAATAATGTGTCAATATTGGGAAGCCTGCACCAGTGTATTTGAATACAATCAGCTATGCTCACAGAGCTTGTATAATCCTTTCCAATCATACCAACGTGCACAGAAGTCCCAAGCAAAACCACAAAGCTAACTCATATTTCTTCCTCAATCTGTAATTATAATGCTTATTAAACTATGATGAATAAAAATGATGACCAGCACTAGATATTACAGATCTTACTTCACTGGTTCAGTGCAACTAATAAAAGCATTATTAAATATTTAAAGTGAATGAGTCGTGCAATTAAAGTCGTGCGCTCCTTCAACTGAACAGGATGTCACAGCTTCTTGAAGAGACAAAATGCTTGCAAAAATGTTTTATTAGAAAAGATCTAAGTTTCATTTTCTTAGCATTTTTCTCCCTATTATGTCTCTGGAAAGCTTAAAACATTAGAAACTGGTATTTGAATGTAAATGACACTAGCACTGTGACGTACTGTTCATAAAAGCCTTTGAAATAATAAAAGGTTGGCAAGTAAATATTTGCAGGCAGCTTACTAATAAACACTCTTGATTTAAGGGCTGTTACAAAGCAACAAGCTCATTTGGTAATATTTCTCATGCATTTTTTTCTTGGCTTGCATTTTAAGATACTCTATAGAAATAATCTGAAGAAGCACTTAGAACGTTAACATCCAAACAGTTCAGTAGTCTCCAAATGCATACCCAATACATTCCTAAGGCCTGTTTTTTTATAAACATGCAGTATATTTGTCAGTTAAGCATCTGCGCAAATGGGCTCCCAGTATATTATACCAAGAGCACAATTGATATGCCTTTGGGTGAAACTGCAGGTTTTATATTTAGAATAAATAAAGGCTTATTTTGAATACCTATACGGTTAAAAATTAGGTTTTCAATCCTTCATTTAAAAATGAAACTGGTTGTCTGCATATTCTGATTTACAGCAGCAGTGATTTGCATCAGTGCAATATATTCATAGATTTTATAGCCAGAAAGGACTATTATAATCCTCCAGTCTTACCAACAACTTGACAAAGACCACAAAAATTTAAAGCATAAAATACTGAGTCACTACATGCTAAAATTACTATATCTAGTTCCTTTTCTTTCTAAAATAACAAAAAAATTGAAGAAAACAATGTTATTAGAGCAGTCCTGCCATATGGAACTCATTACAGTATTGTAAGGCTACAGAGCTATTGGTAAATGCTTACTTTTTAATGAGAAACCAAACATTCAAACAAATAGAATTGCTTGGGGAAAGTAGTTAAATGAGCAGAATAACCTACGCTCCAAATGTGCAAAAATTACTTAAAATATTTGCTTAATACAGACTGTAAAGGAACATGTATTTGATCGACTGTTTTTTTTCAGGCTAGTGGTTTTCTTCACCTCTGCTCCTGGTCACACGTTCAAGTAAAACCTTTTCATTCACAAGGAAATCACTGTAATTTTGATACTTTGTCATTTGAGAAGAGTACTGCGAAGATGCTTAATTAGCTCTGTAAACAAGAATGAAAACTTTAAAATGTCCGGCTGCTCACGAAGCACTGCTGAGTTTGGCAGCTGAGCACCGGCACATCAAAGACAAGTGCTCTATTCAAAACACTGCTTCTATCTGCTCAGTATTTTAAAGCTCCCTGAAAAGCACAGAACAGGAAAAATCAGATGCAATGAGGAGAAATACAGGAAGATATTACGATGTTTAGAGCCAGTTTTGTGGCTGGAAAAAGTCACTAACTCCCACCACTTGACACTGTTCATGTATCAAGACTGGGACAAAAGCAAAGCTCCAGCTACAGAAAGCATTATGAGTCAGATCATCACATGGCAGGTGGCCTTCAGGTGTGTCACCTTGTGCTCCAGTCACACACTGTTTCCACCTGGCCCACACAGGTACGGGGAACTGCCAAGAAACAGGGAAACTCCCCAAACACGGGCCTTAGGAGAAGAGCGAAAAAACCCTCTTCCTTGCCGTCTTCTCAGCAGTCAAAGAGTTTTAATAAAACCCCACAGGTTATACCACAGCTGACGCAGAATTAAAAATGGGATAGTGGAAAGCAGAACTACACTGGTGTTTCTTACATACTCATATCCAAAAAAATTTACTGCATTTAAACATCATACAAAGAAAAAATAAACACATAGTTCTTCAGTAATTAGGGATATGTACTTGGAGAGAAAGAGTAGACGGACATCATTAATATGTAATATTTTAATATTTTATCAAACATTTAATTTATAATATTCAAAATTAAGCACATGCCTAAATATTCACTTGAAACTACGGGAAATTCAAAACGTTACTTTCTCAGCATAGGACTGAGAAATTCAATGAGCATTTATCTGACTCAGCAGACAGCCGATTTCAAGGTCTACCATAATTTTAAATCTCATTAAGCACAAGAGTATTGACAAGATTAATTTTTTAGGCATCTCTATTATTTTGCAGCAATTTCAAAGTATTAATTTATATCCTATTAAATAGTTTTTCTTGTAAAGTATAGAATTATATTTGTCATAAGTGAAGAACAGTAAGATGTTAGAATGCTATAAATTAGTTCAATTTCTCACTCAAAACCCACGTAATTTGAGAACATTTCTTTTAAAAACAACAATTTTGGCATAATGATTCCCTTGTCATAGAAATATACATTTCACCTGATTTTCCAGAGACATGTAGACATCTTCACCCATAGATTATGTTAATTTTGAGTTCTGGCATGCTAGTCAAATAAATACCTTTGAAATAGGACCCGCTTCCCCGTCTTGAAGCATATCACAGGAAACTATTTGCCTGGGTATACAATTCAATTTTACCATTGATCAAAAAAATTCTCATGGGGGATACTTCTCCTCTGATCAATGCAGTTTGGAGTGAATTAAAATGTTCATAGCATCTTGTATAATCTTCTACAAGAAAATGTATTTGTTGCAAAGTTCTTATTCAAGTAGATATGTTTCCTTTTTTTTTTTTGGTTGATAACATCTAGACTTACTTTCAAAATATTTAACACCCATATTGTATTCATGTACAATAAAACACTCAATGCAAACTACATATTACAATGATTTAACACTAACGGAATACAACATTTCAGCGATCCCAGGCTGATATTTCAAATCTTTTGTATTTTAGAAAGTGTTACCATTTTGCTTCTTTTTCCTATTTAGAAGACACTTTCCTTTTTTTTTTTTTTTTAGACTTTCAACTGGAATAGGATACTGTTCTTCTGACTAGCACTGCCTTTTCTATGCTCTTCTCTTCACCTTACAGCATAACTGTCCTAGAAAAGCCCTAATTGAAAAAAACCTAATAAAGTCCATGAGATGTTAGGAACTAGAACAGCTGTCCTTTTTCTTTGTTCCACAGTAACAGACATTCTTGAGGGACTGATAGATTGGGATAGCTGAAAAGAATGAGACCATTTTAGTGCAATAATAGGATGAAGAGAAAAATTCTTTCAAAGATGTTTCAGTTGCTGTTTGGCACCTTTATGGGCCAGTTTAACCCACTGGCAAGTAAGGTACATGTTAGAGCGTGCCATAAAGCATGCACAGACAAGTGTGCATGCCCAAGTTCATGGGGCAGTTTGACAGCTAGGGTAGGGATAAGCAGGTGGCAAACACTTGTAAAAATGTTGGGAAGACTCTGATTGCCAGACCAAAAATGTTTTCCATTTGGCTGTTTAGAGCCAGGCAGTTCTCGGTACCCTATTTCAGAAATAAGGAAGGATATGGCAGTTGAAAAGGTATCTATTATTTGAAAAGCAGCATCAACTGCCTAGATTTTCTAGACTTTCTTCCTTCACATCTTAGATATTCTTTTTGGTGTTGTTTTTCCTAGATCAGATCACTACCAGCATTGTATCAGGACATACACGTCTTTGTCAAGATGAGTACTCAAAACTGTAAAGAATGGTAATTCTGCAACCTCTCTGGCAACTGCTCTCCAGTCCAGGGCTGCACCACCTTTCCAGTGACAATGATTTTCCAAATGTCTAATTTGAAATTTCTATTCTGCTTATTCATCACCCAGCTCTGACTTGTCTGCAATTACAACGTGGACTCTTCCTCTCCTGCTTCTGTGCTGTCAACTGCTGATGTGAATAACACCAAAGGCTAAAAGCCATGTTTGGGAAAGTGAGGTAACACGTCAAAACCTCACGGAGAGTTGCATTGACTAATTTTTGATCACTTTGCATTGACAAACTCCAAGGGTTAAGAAAATTTAAAATATATGTAAACGTACAGCCCTAAAATAAGAGAAAATCTCTATAAGCAGTGCAAATCAGTCAATAATAGCATATTCCTGAGGTTTCTTATTACCATATCTAATCTACAGACGTAACCTAAATGGGTTTAAATGACTACACAGATCTGAGCGGACCACAAGCATTTTAGTTACAAAAACAATTTCATTCTCCTCAAGAATCTTAAATTCTCAAACTGAATTATACATAGTGATATTTCAGTGAAGCGCTGATTATTTGTTCTAATTTGCACAAGACAAAGATTCCCTTCTCTGTAACTTTTCTGACTGTAACTCTTGGCGTTACAAATCTCTTACATTTAAGTTAGCTATTTACATAGCTGGAAAGGAGAAAAATTTCTCATTTACTTGTTGAATAACCTATTTGACTTGGTTAATTTCCAAATCAGCTGTCTTCACTGGAAAGGCATATCATAGTCATTAATTGATTTGGTTGGGCTTTAGGTGAAATAAGCTCACCATTCCATGAGTGCAGGAGATATAGTGACTTTAAGAGATGGACAAAAGCTGGCTCAGGAAACCAAGCAGCAGGAATAACCATGCTGAGGACAGTAGTCTGACAATCTGGATTCATGAACTCCATCATGAACTTCCTAAATAACCCTGGTCACTTGCTTTCCTATGCCTCATTTCCCATGCTGTTGAGTGGAAAGTGCCCCGACACAAGAGTGCATTCAGGTAGGCAATGAGATATTGCAGTGATGGACACAGTATAACATGCTATTTGCACTGCAAAACAGACTCTACAGAAACTTCCTGAGATATCAGGCCCTATTCCATGCCACTTTCTTTTAAAATTGCCTGAAGAAAAAGTGCTCTCAGGTGTCTGCAAAGGTCTGTCATGGGAAAAAAATGAGAGGAGTTATACTACTTGTCCTAGCTTTATACTGAATAAAATAAAGGGTTATTTAAACTAGACATAGTCCAGCAAACAACAGCTAAGACATACTTAAAATACAGTGTACACATCCCAAAAAATAACAGTTCCAAAAGGTCAAGTTTTTATGTATCCCTTTTGGAAACCAAATACCAGTCATCTGTAATTTCCCTTGAACAAATCAAAAATGAGAAAAAAAGATGAGCCCTGAAAAGGTCATTTTTTTGCTAGATCCAAGGAACAGACATTTAATGTATTGCACATTAGCAAGCAAAGAGCAAAATGTGAATCTACTGTGACTTCAGGTTTTGGACCTTTTGATTCTGGAATAGAACTCTCATCTCTAAAACACTCAGAGTAAGAAAAGCTGCTTATTACAATGGAAACGGCACCCTGGTTTATGCTTATTTGCCAGTAATTTATGGAGCCTTACGTTACAATAAAGTTGTGATCAATCCTTCAGAATTTTTCCCTAGAGATTAGTTTAGCGTAGGAAGATTTGCTGGGTGCTAAGAATCATTAATAAGCTCAAAATTCAATTCACCACTTTTAAATCTAAAAAGTGCCAAACAAAACCTAATCCTATTATCTCCTTCACTCAGATCACTATGAATCCATGTTGCACATTGGCACAACTGTCACCATAAACCTTTTAAAGGTTTATCTAGAGATACTTTGGTCTTTCTGTAGAACTTGCTAACCCCAGAATTGCTTCCTAATCAAGCAAGCTTAAAAATTCCTTTCAGCAATCTGTTGATTATTTTGCTGCTACCTAGCAGAACCATTTTCACTTCACAGAAAATTTCTAAAAATACTTATTCTGCAAGCTAATTCTGTGTACAAAGAAAAAGAGAACCAAATCCACTAATTATTATAACGTTCCCACAGAAGACATTCTACTGTATTTGCACAAGGACATTTATTTATAAGTGAATTTATTATAATACATGTTAAAATTAATTATTTCAGAATATGAAAGAGAGATTCAAGTATCATATTATGCAAACTACTCTTTGGAACTCTTTCATTTACAATGGTGTCACACAAATAATGCTTTTCAAAATATCTTCTAAAGAATTACTAACACTGATAGTGTAGTACTTATAAACCTAAGTGCCATCTTTGTAAGTGGAAGAGACACAGTATGAAACTACCTTACATTAACAAAATCTCAGAGTGCATCCTATCCCTGTTATTAAGTTACCGCTTTTGAAATGAGGCGTCATGGATATTATCCATTATTATCACAACTCTTAAAAACTGCTTTAGTTACTTACCTTAGACAACAGATGTCAAGCTGATAATTCCCAGCTCTGAAACAAAGTTTCAGGCTGTTCCTACGGCAATTCAGTAAAGATGGTAAATGCGGTCTAATAAAAGAAACTGGGAATACGTGGTACCTCATGAGATCACTTTCCCCACCTCTGTGCATTGGTCCTACACAAAAGCAGGTCGCAGTGGGACTACTACCCTTCTAGCAGATGTATACGTTTCTTAAAAAGGCCCCAGTGATGGAGGTTCCACAGTCACTCCAGAAGTCCTTAGTGCCTGATGATCCCCATGCTGGAAATGTCTTTTCTAAAATCTAAATTAAATCTCCATGCTGACATCTAAGCCAATTCCTGTCTACAGTGGAGAGTATTCCCTGTCTACAACTGAGAAAGAAAAAAAGCCAAAAAAACCTCTTCTCCTTTAAAGGAGTTCTTTATAAATTTGAAGTTTCCCTTCAACCTTCTTGACTTTAAACTAACACAGGTTTGTGACTATTATCTAACCACTCCTGCTCCCATTTTCAATGCTTCCATTTGAAGTTTCCCTTCAACCTTCTTGACTTCAAACTAACACAGGTTTGTGACTATTATCTCACCACTCCTGCTCCCATTTTTAATGCTTCCCTCTGTACTCTCAAAGTGCTGGACACTCTTGTCAAAAACTGGAGCCTCAAACCTTACGTAGCTGTTGATATTACTATTTTGCTCCACAAGAAGTATGGTGACATATTCATTTCTGATTGATGATAATTCCACCTAATTTTTTTAAACATTCTTATGAAGCTCATTTCCCATTTCCCCCTACCTCTTTTTTTTGCATGTAGTTAGTTCTTTCTCAGTGCACAATCATGTATTTGTCACTCACAGAATTGTGGAATTGCAGATTCCAACCAATTATTTCAGATTCTCCCATCTTCTTTTGTACAGATTATAATTCTGTCCTATAGTATGTTTGCAGTCTTTCTTACTTCAAGGGCGGTTAACACACAATAATGATGGTCCATCTCTCAAATCAACATCAGAATCAGATCCTAGCAGAAACTCATCTGATATAACTTTCCCTTTTCACAATGAAGGACTTTTAACTAGAACTGCTCCAAGAATACAGTTTTGCATTCACTCCCTTTTCATCTAGAAGGTCTGCTAGTCTGTTGTATCAAGAAATTGTTTTGGCTTGACATGATTTGTACTTTAAGAAACAACATTGAATGCCACTCACTCAGAAAGCAAAGATTTTCTTTCTTCTAAATTCTTACAGATTACTTTAAAAATTGTTTATTCCAGTAATTTCTTAAGAATTAATGATAAACTGGCTGATGTCTAATTGCCCAGCCCTTTCTTTTTCCCCTTCTTTCCTAAGAGAAGAATTACAATCATCCCTATCTTGAACCTCATTTGTTCTAGCTGAAGTCTCAGAGAGAACCCTTACACGCTCTGGGATCACATGCACGCTTAGCCAATTCTCCAAATATTCCCAAATACATTTAATCAGGGTATCCAATATGAAACTATTTAGCAAGTATTCACTAACCCATCTTTCTACATTGCTGCTTGATATTGTATCCTTTTTTCACTGTAGGAACTAATAGATTTTTAAAGAGGACTTAATTAAAGTACTTTTAAAAACAGACTCTTTCCTAGCACAAAGTCAGGAAGATGGCATGTACAAACTATTACTTTAAAGAGAGGTTCAAGTCTGGTCACTCAGAATGTACAGAAAATCCTTATAACTAATCCTGTCCACCTGGCATTTTCAGTGAGAAGGGATTTAGCTAATGAATATAAAACTAGGATACCAATCTTGCTTGTCCAAAGAAGTATTCCAAACTGCATATATTTGCTCACCATACCTAGTACATTCAGGTCAGCAAGAATTTGGCACATACAGCTAGTGGAAATGGCATGTGGCCACAGCCAACTCATTTTGTGCAGGGGAGTGAACGGCTTTGAAACAGATGCAGTTCTGCTACCTGATCAGAGTAATAATGTGAATTAAAGCAGCTCTCCTTTGTTCGTGTTCTCTTTTCATTTGAAACAACTGATTTAGCAGATGTGAGAAGTTACACCTTTTAATGGTGGTTGCTCAAGAATAATGAACAGTAAGGCTTGCGAGGCCTTCCACTCCTGCTATAGCCCTAAGAAAGCAAGGCAACTGACTGTCCCTTACCTTTGAAAGAAACTAAGAAACCAAGGCAGTTTGCTCTGAGTTCAAATATCTTGAACAGGAAAGTATGAATAACAAGAAGTGGCTGTAATATTTTAATGGAGAATTATTTTAACTGCTACCTAGTAAGCTACAGCTACTGACGGGACTAGAATCTGTCTAATCTCATAAAATATTTAAATTACATCAGAAATAGAGAGCTTCCAAGCATGAAATTCCCAAATCCAACAGTCTAATATTCAGTTCTGAAATAAGAAGCACAACATTAATTCCAAGAGACCATCTTGGCAATATCTGTAGCAGTAGAAGTAAGGTTGTTATTCTTTTTATCTTTATAATAATTTTGTACACAATCCAGGTGCAAGCCAGGAAACCCAGCTTCCCCAATAGTGTTCCTATGAGGAGTTGCACCAGCCCGTGTGTGTGCATACTCTACAGATCAGAAAAAAATACTGTGAAGAAGTTAATCCCTTGCTGCTGCCAGACTGAGACTTTCAATATAAAAGTGACAGAGAGTGTAAATCAAAGAACCCTGGCATTTTTTGCTCCAGTCAGACTGTTTCAAGAGAGAGAAGTGGGACGATTTAGAGTTCATCAATTATATCACATCAAATTAGCCTCCATCACTGGCTTGGCTCGACAGCTTTCATCTATTCTAATTTACAACAGAGAGGACAGCCAAGTACAGGATTGTGGCAATGACACAGTCAAAGGGAGGCACAGCACTTTTGCTTTGCAAGAATTGTACGTTTTTGTGGGCAGCTGCTTCAGCAGGGTCTGATCTCCAGCCATGTTTAGTTTCTTTCATTTGCTTTGATCTGACAACCCTCAACCTCATTTAAGGGAGCAATGTGCTAAACATCTTTTTAGCAGTCCTGCAGTCACTGCCTTTCTACAGACACTGTCCTGTATACATCTACCTTACACACTGATTTACCTTTGCAGTTAAAGCCTTGTTACACACTGATTTACCTTTGCAGTTAAAGCTTAAAGCTTCAAGCTTAAAATAGATGAGTACACTACTGGAATGCCATTGTATCTGTGTGTGGTTAGGACAGAGGTTAGTTATTTTAAAGGAAAACCACTATCAGCAAATTGTTAGAATTTGCCTTCCAACTGGCAGAGCTTAAATTTGAATTTGCTGTAGTTATTTGAAGTTACTGACAGTGTGGTAACTTAAATCACAGTGAAACACAGAAAAGCACTGAAGAATCTTGGACAGATTATCACTTTACAAAATACTTTATATTAAGAATTCATGCCTTTGCTATGGATGTGATCACAAGGATTGCGCATCATTTAAATTGCAGTCTAGAGGCTTAAGTGGATTCAAAGGGAAAATGAGCCCCGTGCTGCCCCTCTACCTAGTGGTGAATTTGCACAACAGGGATGAAAAGGCAGATTTACTGCTTCTTCCAAAATAAAAACTAAGAAAGAAACCAAGGGAACAAAAAGACTGTTTTCCATGTAGCATCCAGTTTCCCTTTTCTCCTAAAGAAAACAGTTTTTAATACAGGCAAATGAAAACAGGCATTTTAAAATGCACGTATTACAACAATTTACTTCACCAGAATGAGCAAGCTTCCAAAAGTATATTTCCATGCTCTCCCATCACAGTTTCTGTGCATATTGGCACTATGTGCAGATCTCTTTTACCTGCTTTCTTCAAATATGGCCCATTTCCAAATTAAATATTGGAAGCTTTAGGGAAGTCAAGGTCATCTTTCCTATTCCTTTACTTCCTCCTGAAGCTCGACTTTGCCGGTAGGATTTTTAGTGAGCTACTAAAAGGCTTTTTATGGAAGTCTTAAAGTTGTTTTAAAAACTGAGTGAGATTAAAAATTAGCAGTCAGAAATCCTGATAATTTACATGTCCCTAAGCACTTTAGAGACCCTTACATGCTTTCAGGAGTGATAAATACTAAGTAAAAACTTAGAGATAGTATCATCTTTTACCTGGAATCTTAATTGGCTCCTTTTTTAAATATGCAGTCTTATACAGTTTGTATAAAGAGCAAATGAATACAACAAAATGTATTCATGACTTTCCTCTTTCAAAACTGAAAATACAAGACATTTTTATATTCTTCCACAATATGCTCCTTTCTGCATAGGAATCTTTTACCTGCATTAGAGAGTGCCATAAATTTTTCAAGAATGTAGACTTGTTTTCTGTTATTTGTTCCAGCTGGAGACATATTGGTTTAAAATGTCAGGGAACCTGTCATGTGTTAATGGATTTTTATATGGGCATCTGCTAAATGCTTTCAAATTTACACCACCATAATGTATGAGACAGCTGGAATTTCATTAATTGAAATTTATTTACCAAGAAAAAAACAACAACATCCTTAATTGGGAGACAAAAGAAAACAAAGATATGATCTATGAGTCAAAGGTGCCACACATCTCAATGATTTTCCTCAACAGACCTATATTTATCACAATGCATGCAAAGCAAGGACTTGCCCGCGGGGGCTTCTTAAAAAGAGCATGACAACTAAGATTTGGCTAATTAGTTTTCCCTACTTATTTGGAGTTGAGGGAAATATTCTAGCATATAATGCTCAAACCCTTCAACATCAGTTCTTATTTTCTTACTTGGGGCTGCGGTGGATGCTTGATTATTAACGTGGAAAAATAAATTTATTGATGATATGAACTATTGTTATTTAAATAGGTGTGTTTTAAAAACACACATGCATTAAGGATGATATTTACCTCCGCAGAGATATGTTTACATTCCTTTTTTGCCTTTCTCAGAAGAAAACATTCCCCCACCTAAATGGGGACCAACAAGCCTTCTATCTTTGTATCTGGGTAAGGATCACTCAATATTAGATCTAGCTCAGTTTCAATATGCCAAATGATAGCAGGTAGGTGCACTGTGGAGGAGGCAATTCCTCTCTGTGAAGCAAAGATCACACTCCTCTCACCAAAGGTAAGCTGAATGACCACAAATATAGGAAGTGCAAGGGCAGTGATTGGGACGTGATGATCTGAAAGGATTCACTGATCCTTCCCTGCCACACATAATAGAGGTGGAGTATAGAAGTCATTAAAGGTAATACAGGAAAAATTTCTGGATAATGCCGCTATTGCAGCTTCCCTGCTTTGGTGGAGAACTCTTTCTCCATCAGTGTTCAATATTTTTGACAGTGCTCAAGAAAAACTATTCAGATTTGTCACTGGGAATCGAGCACATTGCTAATCGGTCCCTACGGCCTCAGCTAATGCCACCAGGAGATAAGATCTTTTTCCTTACCTGGTTAGATTGAATCATGTAATATAAGGGGTTTGTTTGCAGCTTCTCAATGACTAGGAAATCTCACTTTGGTTGTTCAATACAAGTATTCCTTGTGCCATAATTAGAGGAAGGGTGCAGTGTGGAGTACTAATTTGGAAAGCCCAGTTTGGAATCAGAGACAAGAAATGAACACAGGTAGCTTGGCATTGTCTGGATATGAGTTGGAAAGACTAGTATCAGGTGTAGCTCCAAAGAGGTCCTAGCAAATAATTTGGTTATATTTGGCAATTGATTACATTATTTTTTGCAAACCTATACATGATTCAAAATGCAAAGAATTATATTGTCCCCACAGGTTATTTCTTTAACATATTATGAATACTCAAATGAAGTAGGATAAGTTATAATATTTTGGGGTTTTGACACTATATGTATTCATAATCAAGTTACAATTGCCAGTATCTATGAATCAACTACAAAAATTCTACACTATATAAGTACTCCAAAATGGCTTTTTAACATTTACTGTTTTGGCAATGCTCTAACACAAAAGCTGGGCAAATATAACATTAGGAAACTTATTCTTATACAGGGGTACTCTTGTACATATAAATAATTGATTGTAAAACTACATTCCTATTATTAGGAATGAAAAATGAGCAATTTTTGAAAAGTATTTGAATATTTGCCCCGCTTTATAAATTATCAGCATTTTGATTCTTTTCCATTTCAGATCTGATGAATGAATCTTATGATTTCAACAGTAAAGATTTGCTTGCAGTTATATTTCACTGGCCTTTAAACTACCATGCATTCATTCCTGTCCTACAGGCAAAAGTCATTTTTGAATTTCTCAGTCTTTGATGGAGGGAAACTTTGACCTAATTCTCTGCAGCTTTAAAGGCAAAAGATGTCAACGATTTTTTAACAGGACTTTTTAAGTGCAAGTGCCATAAAAGGTACTCCAATAAAAATAAACAAACAATAATAAATAAAAATAAATACATTAAAATCGTGGTAACTAAATTATTTTCTTTGAAAGTGGAATCAGTCACATCACATAAACATAATCTTCCATTTACTGTATCAACACTTTAGATACATAGTGACTACACCAATTAAAACAATTTGAGAGTATATCTGTTTTTCTTTATTATATAAGGCAGAACTAGTCCTCATGGTTTTACTGAGAAAGGCAAAAATTTCTGAAACTTTTAACTTAAAATGAGTTCTCATCTGTAGTCTCTCTTCCTACTTTGAAAATAAGATAGGTCCCGTTGACCTGTTGAATACTCAATATTTCTGACAATCAGTTTATGTATGCTCCAGCAGGGATTTAAAAAACAGGTTTTATTTTAAAAACTCTGGCTTCTTTGATTGCAAAAGTACAGGTTGTACAATTTAGTGCTTAACTCAGAAATAAATGGTATTTGATTCTGAATTAGTCCAGAGGAAAAACATCATTGGAATTCACAGATGCAGGAGCACAGATTCATATACACTAAATACACCAGCTACTTAGTCCTCTTCATTTATATTCAACGAGTCAAAGCTTACTGCAGCTGAGTATTTAAATTATTATTTTTTTTAAAGTCCCTGCATTCTAACCACATTATGCATACAGCAGAGATCAGGTCCTTCCCTAATCATGTCCTGCCCAATTTTCAGAAAACAAAACGTGAAACGTGTAATGTGAACTACACTGATAGTAAGAGTTGGTGTCAATCAGACTGACAAGGCCCAAATAAGCTAAAACAGAATCATGTACACAGAAATAAAGTTAGTGATGGAAAGCAGAATCAAGGAAAACGCTCAGCATAAGTGGCAAAAATGTCACATTTATTTTTTCAGATGTTTTCTTTCTATGTCACTTATCTGATGAAAAAATATGAAGGCATTCCTCATCTTATAAAAGAAAAATACCCATTTTTCTAGTTCTCAGTTAATGATAAATTCTGTTATGTTTTTCTGATAAATTTTAAGTTCTGTTTCTGCAGGTATTTTTGCTTTTAATCACACATACAAACAACATGGAGATATGTAGATATTCTTTTACAGTTTGATTCACCTTGTCTTGAGTATTAACGTAACAAAATATTTAACTAGTTAGAGGGATTTGCATAAAGGAAAGTATTTAGAAGTGAATAAAACACAGCTAAATCACATGGAATAAAAATTTTGCCTTTACATTTTCTCCCTCTGTATTGTGCATCTTAATATTTTTTATTGGGTCTAATTTGAAAATTAAAAAATTCTTCATATTCATCTTAACGTAAGACATACATTGAATATTTGCAATATGGAAGAACTTATTATTATAGAGAGGTTTTTAAGCGGCCACACTAGCACATGTAATAATGATACAATCACTTACTGCAACTACAAGTAAGGAAGAATGGCTTTATTTTTCCCCACAGTGTAAAACTGGTTGTTTCAAACACTGAATTAGGTCTAACATATTTAACATGACTTTTTATTAGTAAGTCAAAGCAAGCCTTACACAGAACGAATGCAAACAATTTCCATGCATAGAGATGTCCCAAATTTCATGTATTCTATTTAATTCCAATGCATATTAGGCTTTCACTGTTGAGTGAAAAGGACTTTGCAATACAGCCGGAAAGTCAACTGAAGAATCATATTGGCTACAGTCTGCTACACAAGCCAAGATACCTGTAAGCCACCTTCTTCTTCTGAAAAAAGAAGTGTCAAGTCACTCAGCAATACACAACAGCGAGCAAAGATGGGGGAAGGCTAGAGCTAAACCATATAACATGTCCTCATGTGATACATGACAGTGGGTGGTAATGTCAAGCTCTCCAGCCAGCTAGTGTGTGATGGACAGAAATGCCCTCTTTCAGATGGAGGGAATCGATCACACTTGCTCTACACAGCAGAGCTGTGGCATCTGCACTGCAGAGAGAGATTACACCTGGATGTAACCCAGGTTTGGAGCTGGACACAGATGATGGAGAGCAGCACTTCACACTACCCAGAATTACAGATTTCAGAAAGTACAGCAGCCTTCTGAACATTACAGAGATCAATGTTCACCTGACCTGAAACAAAATAATTCAATTTTTCATTCACTCGTTAGAAATTTTCCCTGAACTATCTCTTTTCTCACACAAAGCTGACATTTAGACAAAGTCATATTTTTGAAAAGAAAAATATGCATTTAGCCTTAGTAACAAATAATGAGAAATATTTGGGGTAGGGAACACTGCCACCATTTCCAGGATTTTACTCACCCTATCCACATTTTGAAGTCATTCGGAAATGTTTCTGATCCTAATGTACATCATGGGATAACATGAACTGTTATGCACAAAATAAACAAAAACTGGACTGTGTGGAGTAAGACACAGTCAAGATGAGAGGTGAAACCCAGTCTACTGAATTTACTCAGAGATTTTTTTGCTAATCTTGCATTTCCAGACAATGTTTTGGCCCTTTTTCAAACAAATCAGCAGCTGTGACTCAGCTGTACAAAACAGCGCTCATATTTTCCTCTCCTGGGGCACTCCTCCTCCAGAAACAAACTCATTTAATGTCACCTCAGCTGCCACTGGCAAACTCACCCAGCGGTGCAGAAGAATCAAGCTGTGATGTGATGAGATCTAGCACTCCCTGAGCACGTCATTTATTTTTGTGATGAAGTAAAAATAGAGGCTGGACTTAAAATTTACAATATGTGAAAAGGACATCTAACGTCACTTCCCCTGGACATATAATAACATTTACTTTTCAAAGAGTAAACCTCTGTCCAAAACCTTACGCTGTGCCATGCATTCTGTGGTGTCAGCTGCATTTCTCAAAGTAAATTTGTTTAGAAGAAATGCCATCTGCAATGGTACTGTATATACACGTAGCTTAATATGGAATTTTTTTTAGTCTCTTCCATATAATTTCTAATAAAAGGTCCAATTTTTAGCTGTAATTGCACACCAAGTTGACACAAACACCTCAAACAACTGGACATTATTTGTGGGCATATCGCTATTTCTGCTAAAAATATACAAGGCTTTGATGCAAAGGGTTGCAGACATTAACCAGACTTAGGATATCTGAAAGTCTCCCTTAAATACCTGGCTGCTTTCCACAGAGGTGGTTTTGGAGGGCTGTGTTTTAATTTGATGCTGCAGACAATTGTGTGATGTTAGTCTCAAACTACCAGTGCATAATACGGAGCTTGGCTACTGTGTTTCTTAATGCAAAATGACATGGAACATTATTTGCCACATCAGAAAAAGCTGAAGCTATGCCCTAAGGCAAAACATTCTGAGTCATAATTATTCAATTATGATGTTTAAGATCATCCACTGTTGTGTGAGCACTGTGAAAACGAGGCATAATGAAGTGGGTTACGCCAGGTCTGACATTTCACCCTCCTTTCTGATCATGCTGACTTTGGGGATTTAACTCAGTTCTGTGTGGCTTATTATTATTTCCATTTTAATATTAAGTTAGAATGTGTCTGAATCTGCCATGGAAGTGACTTGTGCTATACTAAAAAAACAAACAAACAAACCACAATCTACCCAGAAGAAACACACATATAATTAAAATACTTTAAAATATTTAAAATCTAGGGAGCTAGAGAAATAGAAGAATTATTCATTCACTGTTATTGTCAATAAAACCAGCACATACTCATCTGTCCAAGACTTCCATTTTCTTATTATAATGGCCTACTGTGAATAAGATCATTGGGAAACACTACCAAGAAAGAGACCACAACCACAAGAATGTTTGTGCAGAACAAAAGCAGTAACAAATAAAAAACTGATTGGAAAATGCTTACAAGATTTTCTCTCAACTTTCCAGCTTTCTTGAAGACACTTTAAACGTATTTACTATTGTATGTAACAGAATTTCTAAATAGGAACCGGGCTTTCAGCTAAGCACCCTTCCAAAAGAGATGTCAGGAGAGAGCAGTCCCCCCCCTACAGCTGGGCTCTGCTGTTTGGGTGCAGCCCTGAGGAGCTCGGGGGGTGCAGGAGCAATCCCTCCCCTCCCCTCTGCAACCCCTCCTGTCTCTCTGGTCCTACCTTTCATGGAGGTGATTCTGCCCCTCTACTCCACTCTGGTGAGACCCCACCCAACTCCAACAATGATTCTGTGATAATACAATAACTTGGTTTTCTGCCATGATGCCCCTTCCCTTTCTCTTCTCCCTCAGATTTGGGATGATTTTTGCTCTTCCCTTCAGAAATAGCAGAACCTGCTCAGGGCAGGCTTTCTTTGCCCTGCTTCCTTGGGGACCAGTTATTCTGAGTTTTTGACAGACAAGAACGGGTGTGAGGAACACCTCCTTCACACCTCCTCCTCCCTGATGGCCTCCCACAGCCATGGTGCAGAGGCAGCAGTGGTACAAAGAGACCAAGCTCTGCACTCGGTGCTGGGAAGCAGTTTGGGTTGGTTCAGCGAATATTCCCTTAATTTAGGAACAGAGACAACAAGGGCAGCATCCTTTGTTTGACCCCACTTGGGAGCTGCCTGTTGGACCATGCTGGTAAGTGTACTCAGAGAGAAAAAAACCAAAAAAACAAAGAACAAATGTTAGAGATTTAGTCACCAACATAAGAATGACTTGAATAGCAAAGCCAGAAAAGCTTAAATTTAGCATTTTCTTGTGACTATTGTGAGAAAAAAAATATAAAAAAGAATAAATTAATAATAATCTTTCCCTCCTCATGGATAGTGCTCAAATAGGAAATAAATACACTGCAAATATATAGACGATTCTGGAATGACAAGCTTTTCCCAGGATCCATACACAGGCCATACCACAGCAGTAAATATTGCTCAGTGCGTACAGATACACACAGAGAGCAGTAACTCTCCAAAGCAAATAATATTTTAGAAAATTTAATCTGGTTTCTTCTTAACTGTGGGGCAAAAATTATGTGTATTTTAATAGAATGCTGAGATAAATTAAGACTACAATAAATATGTGTACAGGTAGATGTCTCTTATTAAAGTAGCACATAAAGCATGAAGCCAAAAAAAGGGCTAAAAAGCAATTTAGCTGAAGAACAAAGATTTCAGGTATTAATTTATCGCCACAGATATGAGCCTACAACTAGCACAAGCATAGAACATTTCCTATGCAAATAGGCAAGACAAGCTAGTCCTATTTTCCCTGGACATGTTCAATAAAAGGCAAACATAATATCACGGGATGAGTGAAAAAAAAATCTACTCACCAATTTTTGTACTGTAATGTTTTAAGAAACTACAAGCATTTAAAATCTAGCGCTTACGGTACAGAGAAATCCACCAGGACATGTTCCTAAACGTGACACGATACTTGCCTCCGACATTATCCTGTGAAACATTTATTTGGGGTCCATGGCTTTTGATAACAGCTCAGCATACTGCTGCTGTTCTCCAATTTATTCTTCAAGCTTTTGATCTGCCAGCTGATTATCTCTGAGCCAGCGGTTCAGAATCTTAGTTTTTCCATCCTGCATCTTTCCATCAGCAAACTCCTTAAAGGAGAGAGGTCTCAGTGGACGATCCCACCTTCTAACAGCATCCCACATGTTTTTAGCAAGACCAAGGCTGCTACAGCAACACAACAAATGAAGGATGTTCTGTCAGAATTCACTGCTTGCAGAGATGGAAAAATGACTTCAGTTTTAAATGCAAGCAAAAAATAAGAATCTTCTCATTTCCCCCAGTGCTTTTAGCCACGGAATTAAACACAGTGCATGTGTACTTATCAAGGGACTGTGTTACATGGTGTATTAGTATAAGTGTTGCAATCAAATTGAATGCCTCCTGATTTGTGCATGTGTTATGCAAAAGCAGGAGATGGGTTGAAACCCTCACTTTGAGAAAAAGATTAATTTACATCTGCCTCCACTTTGGGAATGTGCATGAACTCTGCCATGAAGGCAGCGTGGATGCCCCCCCTGTTAAGGAGAAGTAAGTTGAAAAGAAGGGAGAAATACTGGAATTTCTGGTGTTGTGTAAAGAACTGAAATGGCACTGACATGGATGGTGTGTCCTTGTGCCATCCATTTTGTGGGGAAAATCAGTATTTATTTGGAAAGACTTGTAGACCCTAAAGTAATTTGAGTGAAATGTAGCAATTCTAAAGAAATTAGACCGATAAAGGAAAAATACAATCCACAGAGACATTCCTCACTTGCATCTTTGTAAATTAAAAAACAAACAAAAAAAAGTGAGTATGTGTAGAACTAGCATAAAAATTAGAATCAAGGTCTCCTTATTTTTAAAATTTAGAGTACTAATGCAATGGCAGGCATCAGAAAAAGGAGTATACTAAGACTCCAATAATAGGTCAGTATTTATTGTTTCGGCAAAGCCAAACAATTAAAATTTCTGTTGATCTCCATTGTATATTATCACTCGTTCTTTTTCATTAGCTTTTCCTCAACAGCAGTAGCAGAATGGGAAGCAACATGTAAAGGCAAATTTCAAGAAAGAGCAATGCAATATTTCTAATAAAATGAAAGTTACTACCATTTCACCTAACACGTCTGTTAATAGAGGCAAAGTCCCTCGTCACGGATGTTGACTGCATATAATCTAGTCACTTTAAAGTTGAATTTAATTGTATTATTATTTTTATATACAGTATATTGCCTAAAAGACATGAGCCAAGACTTCTCTGCACTAGCTGCTGTGCAAACAAAGGAAAGAGGGGGTTTATGGTCCAGAGAGTTTATATTATAATTTGTTAATTTTTGATGAAGAGTAAAAGATAATCTGAATGAAGCATTCAGGCATTCAAAAACAGAAAGCATTTAGCTATATCATGCAGCTCCTATTACAATTCTCAGTCTGTGTTCAGAAAACACCATTACCAGACACACTGAACACTGCTATAAACTGACAGTAAAGAGGATAAAATTCTCTTTAGGTATAAATGCCTCAACTGCTACTAATGTCAATGGAATTCTGCCTATTTAAAAGAGAATTTCGATCCACTATCAAAAAAAAGGTGGCAGTAAAAAAAAATACAGCCAAACAAACAAAAACCACACACACAAACAACAGACTGTAAATTACTAATATCCATTAGAAGAATGTTTTTCCTATAACTAGAAAACTAATTTTACTTCAAAATAAAATAGAAGTAGTAATTACAATTACTACTCGACTGCTATTTTCTGTACCAAAGGCTCACTGGATGTTCTGGGTTGGTAAAAAAAGAAATCTAGTGGTGCTTACTGTACTTTTCTATCTGTAGTGAACATTGGGGCACTCCAAGAAAAATGTGCTCAGAGCTAAGGAGCTATGACATTATGTCCCCTGTGAAACTAAGGAAACATAAATAAAGGTATTTAATTACTATAAAGTACTTTTTTCCACATACAATATATGCCCATGTATGCTTACTATAAAGACTTAGAAGAACTGAAAATGTTTTAAACTGCAAATCAGAATATTATTTAAGAGTAGAAAGACTGAGTTGTGTCCCTTTGCCCTCCCAAGATCTTTATCTGCTGTCTTTAAGGGATAGCTCTAAATTCAAAACCCGATAACCTATTCACATATCAGTGACTTCCGAAGTTACTAAGCACATAATCAGGTAAAATACATTGCGACAGGTTCCATATCCTGACACACTACATTTATATCATTTCTTGAAAACACTGATAACATAAGGTAGATGTTATTTTACATCAAAACTTAGCACCATTACTCAATTGTATTTATCGTACTGATAGAGCTACTAAACAAGTAATCATCACTGTTGAATTTTAAATATAATACTAGACTTGAACTCTCTGAAGTCAATAATCAGATTCCCAGATCTAATAACTATCACAGGAAGGGAACTGCAACCACTACTAGTCAGATTGTCAAAATTTCAAAATCTGATGAAAGATTTTTGAAACAGAATCTGACTTTTACAAGTAATTTCACTATAAAATGAAAACATTGCTGGTCTGGTTCTGCTCCCTCATGGTGAATAGCAATATTTCTCTAAACTGACTAAAATGCATTCTCAAGAGTAATTGTAAGATGTAGTAAATTGCTTGCATGGTCATTATTCCCATTAAGTACTTTCCTTTGAGTAAAAGAGGAAAACATCGTATTTTTAAGAATTACAAAAGTAATAGAAATTTTTATAACTACGGAAGACAGAACTGGATCTAGTACAAAAAAATATTATTTTAATAATAAAGCAACCATTCTTTCAGCATGTGCATATAGTAGTTTTGAAATTCATCTTTAAAATTACTTTAAGATTTAATAATTATATGTAAGTGAAAATGAACGTGCAGTGTGCTGTGATAATGCCACCACTGGGTGATATCATCAGAGTCTACTATTCAGCAGAACAGAGAAATATCAAGAAATAATTGGCCTGAAAACTCTCATTTTAATTGCTCTGCACAGCCCTGGAAAGCAAGTTTGATGCCTCTAATATCAAGGAACATATCCAATTCTGAAAATGAAGCAAAATGGATCAGGCTGATCATAAAGAAATCATAAGCACTGAGCCAGGGTATGCCAAACTACCTTCAAAACAAATGGGAACAATTTTACTATACCAAATGACAGGAAAAGAAACAGCTCACATAGGCTTGTTGAGCATTAAAAGAATATTTAGACTCAGGAGCTGGCTATGGGGAAGTTGTTCAAGGTTGCAATTCAAAGCTGGAGTAAATCAGGACAGCCACGAGATCTGGGGGATGCACCTGGTGGTGAGAAATACCAGAAGAGACTGAAGGCTTTTAGTCTACAAATAAAAAGATCAGTATTCTGCCGCCTTCTAAACCACAGGAGTGACTACAGATAACTGAATGTGCTGCTAGTATAGACACATCTTTCCTTGCCCCTTTTTTCCCCATGTTTTCCCCCACCTCCAAACAACTTTCCACCTTAGAGAATCTGCTACAGTCAAAAGATGCAAAATTAATTAACAAATACACAGGCTTTATTTTATATTCTTAAAAAACATCCTGTGAACTTTCTAAGATACATTTTTAAGTGTCTCCTTAGTCCAACCTATGGAAAAAAATATTTTTCTGGTTTTTTTTCAGCTGCAATTTTGTAGATACCGTTACTTCCCACCTCCCCCAGGATCAGACTGATTTAAAAATACACCACAACCTCACTTCAGAGTGCTCAAGTTTTAAAACCCTTTGTATTAGTTCTATCAAGTTTCTCATAAAATGTCTAGTCTGTGAGAAAAAGGTACTTGGCCAATTTTCAGAAGCTTAGTATCTCTGGGGTAATAAAGAGTTGTTTAAGTCAATCAGTTCTATAATGGAGAACTAGCATCAATGAGAACTTCAAGAGTGACTCTTGTCTCTTCATTATAAATCCCAGATCTGTCTAGAGACATAATTTTATTTCATTATATGTTGTTTGCCATGTCAGAATAAAAGTGTTAGCTGCAAAATAGTAAATCTGGGATTGAGCGATTAATAAATGTGCTTTAGGTTTTACTGTGTGAAAAGTATTGTCGCAATTGTTTTTTCATCTCAGAGTGCCTGTTGTGTGAAAGCTTGTTTTCTGTGTCTAGAACCACTTATACAAAATGCATTTTTAACTACCATAGTTGATCATAAAGGGAAAGAGGGAGAAATAAAAAGATACATTATGCAAACAACCTTGAGATTTCTTTTCTTAATACAAAAGACACCGATGTTTCTTTGCTCCTTCACTGGATTCTACAACAAGGCATAAAGTTGATTTAAGGCACTTAATTTTAGACTGATAACCATTTTACATTCTAAATGAAGGGATGGGTATTTTTTTAAGCCTACTGGATGAAATATATTGGGTTTGGTGCCTTGGAAAAATAAAGGGAACAGTGGATCCTGCCAGGATGAATGAATTACACTTGCATGAAAAAAGGACAGAACAATGTAGCTGACACCAGATTAACATCTGGGGTTAACTGCCAAAAACAATGCAGTGCTTATTAGTATCTGACTGAAAAGCTCATCCTCTGTCCTGGGCCACATTATTCATTTGCTTAAGCCAAACAAGCTCTTCATCAGCTTCTGTCTTGCCTTATGTTCTCATTTCTCTGGAAAAGTATGGTAATGAAGGTCCTTCTAACAGATGTTCCTTTAGACTCATTAACTTCTGAATCTTGTTTTTCATTTTATCAACCAAAAGTTAGTTTACTTGAACAAACAATTATGTGGAAACAGAAAATCACAAAGAGCTTTCGTGATGATACTTAACTCCAGACACGGATCCTGAGTGAATGTATGCAGATGCTAATAATTCTAAAGCATGATACTTAGAGATTGTCTTAAGTGATGAGGGAGTTCCCCATGTCTCAAGAGACAAGGATATCCTGTGTGACTTCAAGCAAAACATCATAAATCATTCCTTAGCAAAGATTCAACTAGCAACTGTCCTGGTTACTGACAATAACTAAAGGCACAAAGCACTTTGATCCTACTTGCCTGAGGGAAAGTTATTTAGTGAGCTAAAATAACACTATAGGATTATATAAATAGTATTATAGCAACCAGCTTCGAGGAAAACATTAAAGTCTTGATGATTTCATGAAAAATGCATGTAATAAAGCTCTAAGAAGAAACAAACACAACTATGCACAGGATTTACTTTACGAAACATAGAACATGATAAACGGCAGACTGTATTTAATACAGATAAAATTATTTTAATGTTTCACTTCTATGGGAGAAAAATTAATTTAGATTTAGCTGCTGAATTACTGTATGAAATTCTGATAGAGGGATGGTACACTCTATTTAAAAAACCCCAACAACTTCCCTTAAAGACATGTTACTACTCTCCGTTACCATGTACAGACTCTACACAGTTTAGTCTCAATAAAAATCCTGACAGTCTTCTAATATTTTAATATAATAAACGAGTTTTAAGGAAATGTAAAATGACTTCCCTAGCGTGAAGATTCTTAAAATCATATTTGTACTCCTGTTAAATCTCAGATTAAAAAAAAACTTATACATGATCTTATTTGAAGACTGACAGCAACATGAAGCCAATGCCTACCTAAAAAAAAAAAGGAAAATGTATTTTTTCTGAGTAGTAGATCTTTAAAAGTTATTACTTAAAAAACCCCACAGTTTAAAAATGTAACACACCAACAGGTGAAATGCAGCTACAAAAGTATTATCTGTAACTTGCTCCAGCTCTTCTAATTAAAACCAGCACTACACACAGTTTAAAGATTCTAGTTCTGAAAGCATGTACAGCCACCAAGTAATTCTTGGGACTCTGCTCAATAGCAGACATTGATAAGATGGGAAGAACAGTGCCAGGATATATCAACACAGATAAACTATAACCTCTGGTGAAACTATTCCATGGATTTTTGAATTGATTGTCAGCCTGAGGTTTCAGCTGGAAATACAAAATGAAAGAAAAAAATCTTTTCAACACATAAATTTACTAACTTCCTCTTCTACCATGTGCTTTGGTTTTATTTGCCATCTGGAATATCCTCCACCTGGATGCACCTGACAGTTTTCCAATATTTTAATATAACAAATGAGTTCTAAGGAAATCCATGCTTAAGTTCAGAAGAAGCCACAGTATGCACTTCCATGCACCAGTGGGACAACAAACTATTACGTGTCTTCCAGAAGCAAACAGAAGTCTGTTGAAAGCCAGGAACAGTTTTACATGTTATTTGATAATCATGAGTAAAGATGAAAAATTTCATCCGCTTGTGGTCTGATTTACACATTTACATGAGCTAAACATTCTTATCCTGAACAAGGCAGTACTGTAGTACGCTCAATTACTAAGAATCACACACAGTGGCATTTAGCACTTGAATGAGGTAGATGGAGGTTGTGAGCCAGTTCTTTCCTTTGAAATGTACACACTGATTGCATAAAAATCCAAAATATTTTACTTTCTCATTTGATCATCAGCTGGTAAGATCATTTGGTAGAGTTAAGACAAGGAAAACAAATGAGTCCTCTGTCCTAGGGCCAAGTCATACCCTCTCAAGAGATCAAGTTCATGGAATTACAAAAATGTTATGCCTGCCAATGACACTGTTGTATGTGAATAGTGCTAAGACTGAAATAACCCATTATTTCACCACTCTTGCAAAATATTTGACAGTTGCATTGACTACCCAAATGTGTATTTGGCTATATACAGCTGTCAAATATTTTTGCAGGGACAGTAGGACTTATTTCTAAGTATTTAACCCCACCTTCTTTTCAATTAAAATTTAACAAGGCATTCACATTTCATAATCAAGAACAGAATCCTCAAACACACACACACACAAAAAAAAAAAAAAAAAAAAAATCAAACAGACCTCGCTTTAAGGACATTCTCATACTATTTAGTCAATTTCCCTTAAACTAACATATAAGAATTACTTACAGTTATTTTCTCCTAGATTCATTACAAACAATGTTTTGCCTTTCTTTAGGAGTTGAGGGCGTGTGAAGAAAGAGCTAGGGAACCAAATTCTCCATAGTATGTAGAAATAAAGGAATTAATTAAACTTTTATTTAACAAAAGTATTCACCAATTCTATGTATATGCTTGCTATAACTAAGTCCTAATTTTCAAATATGTAATGCTCCTTCCATTCTAAAACCCTCATTCACTTCCATGTGCATTACAGACATTCTGCAGTACCGAAACTTCAGGTCCAGCATCCCACCCATGTCTCATGTTATGGCTGTAAATTTTTAAATTTAATTCTTTTTTTCTTTCAAGAAACATAACTGATTATCTTTACAAATAAATACTTACACCCACACCATATCCACCCCCACACACAATACTTTAGAATTGAAGTTGTATCAAGAAATGAAGAAAAGGTGTTCAAATACAATCACACAAAATTACTAGCAATTTTATCAAAATTATTTGGTTTTGTGATCCAATGAATATACGGAAGATGTTTTTTCTTGGCAGTGCTTCTGGATAATTGTTACAAAATGATGACTGTCTGATTAGCAACCCAAACTTTTAGAAATTATTTTGTGAATGCAAACAATGGAAACGTACTAGCTGGACTGCAACTCTGAATATAAAATATCCACAAATGAAAACATCCCTAGCAAGGCATTGTGTTGCAAATAACAATACCCAGCCAATGGTAGCATCTTCAAGAACCATCTGCAAGTCCCAAGTTCATTTCCTCAACACTAGGTGTCTTACAGACACAGAAATAAAATAAAAAAAAAAACAAGTGCTGTCTCAAAGAGTTTACAATATAGGCATAAATCAGAGAATAGGTGAATATCGCAGGATCGAAAGTGGGTCAGTCCTGGTTGGTAAATGGACGGTAGATTGGGAGTGTTACCAGAACTGAGTCAGGAAGGCAGCAAAGAAAAGTGGAGCTGAAAAAGAACACGTATAATGTACAACAATGTGACTGAGGAATTCACTAGAAGAAATTCTTGCTTTTTTCTTACGGTAGGATAATTGTAGACATTACTGTACATATAAATGTACACATCGGCATTTCTTATTCTAGTCAAAATTTTCTGCTCTTTGCATGAATGTAAGTGCCACTGATCAGTCCCACCTTATACATACACAGAACAACAATTTAAACCAGCAAGACTAACTACCACTTAGAATGTGTACTGGTATACAAAATGGAGAAGAAAAACAGCTGTCTGCATTTTTTCTCTTTAGAATCATCTTTTTATGCTGTGTTATGTATAGGGCAAATATGTGTGTTAAATTTCATTTCCATGGATAAACGTGTAGTATCAGCCATCGGGCTGTTAGCTTCACTGCCTTAAAAAAAACAAAACATGCCTCACTGATGGGCCAAAAAAATGCAGGACTGTTAAAAATGTTAAACTTCCTTTTGAGCACACTGTCTTTTGTAGCTGCAGGTACTGGTATGCCATACCAGCATGCAGTAGCACATTATGCGATGTGCCGTACTGCTACGAGGTAGCAGTCCTTTTCCCAAATAGTATTGTTACATGTTTACAAGATCTTTTCCAAAATTAAGAATGAAACAAAAATAAACAAAAAACCATACATGTTTCCAGAGTAAGTTTCAACATTTTCTAAACTAAATATTTTGTATTTACTTGGATAAAATTAATTGTTGACTAATTCTAAAGAAAACTTTAATGCCATCATTCAAACCAGGTGGCTGAACAGCAAGACCAATACAGAAATGTAGATTACTTATAATGAAGGATTTTAATACAAAAGTATACAAGAAGAGAATTCCATCAGCTCCCAAGAAATAATTTCTGATATACTTTGCTGCCTGATCTGATAAATTTGTGCATGTCAAAAAACCACTGTTGTCCACCAAGCCTGTTAGATCTCAGTGAACAAACTGAACCTTTGGTGAAGCTTCCTACAGATAAAAACGTGTCTCAAGTTCGCAAATGAGCAGTGCCTGCTTCTCCTAGTCAGAGCATTAGCCAGTTTATTGTCATCCAAACCCAATTTCACAGACGCTCTGTGAAGGTGGAGACAAAGGAGACCTTTCACTGATAAAGTTTAATGAAAATAAATCACAGAGACTCAGTTCATCAGCAAACTGATGACAGTGAAGTCCACACACTGTGCTCCCCTTCCTGGTGACATCATATTTTGTCTATGATGGTTTCCACCAGCCCCTTGTGAAAAATCAGTCTTTGAAGTGGAAAAAAAACCTTTCAAAATTAGCCTTAAAATCTCAAAGAGAAAGTAAGGATATCTATTTAAAGAAAACAATGTAACCCAGTCTGGACCACAGCCAGATAACTGTAATATTTATTTTTCCTATTATGTCTAGTGAATGGGTCATTGCTTCAGAACAGCAAGATCTGGATTCATGACCCTGTTCTTCTAAGGACATCTGATATTCAGTCATAGATTATAAAAAACCACAGTGGAAGAGACTTCATACAATACTGTGCTCTGGATTCACCAAAACCAGATTGCAACTTGAATTGCAGGGCTCGGAAGTTAAACTAGGGTTCTAATTAAACATTGCTCAAACCAAGCAGAGCCTGCCTTGTACAGATCTTATTTGTCATTATAGAAGTTGCTTTCTACACGCTCCCCCCAACTTAACTTTTGAATCATGATCAGCTTGATATTCACTACAGCCAGGTATCACTATATTTTTCTTCATTTTTCCAAGACTATAATCCTGGTTTGCAATGTAGCTGCTGCCTCCTCCAGCCTTCTTTGACAGTTTCCTGAAGACAATATACTCTGTATCTCTTGCTTCTCCCATACCCACAATATCTCTTAAATTCTTATAAGAGATGAACAGTTTAATACAATTGTGGGTCCAGCAGGATTTATGTCTAGGAGGTCAGTACTTAAGCACTTTTGAGGACTTTAGTCTTTCCAAATCTATAGATTTCCATCTAGAAACTATGTATAGCAGTACTTTGCAAAAGGTTTTTGAGGTTACAATCATTTAATATTATCAAACGTTCACATAATATAGTAATGGAAATACATTTTAAAAGTACGTGGGCTTTATAGCCAAGCAATATAGACAAGAATATAAAAAATTGCTGACAGCTTAGTTCCTAAAAGCAACACTTATACTCAATCAAATATAAACAATGCTGTATTCAGACCTGAACCAAAGAAGTAAATGTCAGAACATTAGACTAAGCTTGGCAATTATTATTTTACAATACTCCATAATCCTTGATATTTTTTAAAAAATCAGACATTCATATAGAATGTGAAATCAGTTCCTGAAACAGAGCACAAGCACCCAATGTACTTTCTCAGGTTCTTGAGAAGTGCACAGGCCCTGAAGAGAACAGTGCTTTTCCACTACTGCCTAAACCCACTGAATGGGTAATAAAAGAGACAGAAGCAGCATGAATAAATATGAAAGCAAACAGGCTGCATAATAATTTATAAATCTATCACATATATATACAAATGACCAGGTGAAATTGAATTAAATCTTAAGAAAAAGGATGACAAGGCTAGCTCAAAACCAAACGGCATACACTTCATTGCCAGTGACGGGAGATGGAAAGTTGTTGCAAAAGCTCTCATAATAATAATAAAATTCTCCTTTATAAAGAGAACATTTGAGGTCTCTAGTGCCTATGGCTACAACCTTCAAAGCATAATGTAGAAAAGTTCACACAGGGATCACATGGTCCAATTATCAACTTCTTTATTCATGAATGAATCTATCCATGTGATACGTTAACAATGGAGTAAAAAGTATGTATCTTTAAGGGCTTAATTACAATACTTTAAGGAATTTTATGTATATTTCTATAAAGTGATTATTCATTATTTTATTTATCATCATCTATTTCCTCAGAAGTCTTAAAGCAAATATAAGTAGCATTAAATATCCACATAATTAATTCTCATACTGAGCAACAAAACACTTTTTTTATACATAGCAATTGTAATTGTATCATTTCTCATTCTTACTTAAATGGAAAACTTATGCTATTCTTTTTTAAAGGAAATTATTTTTAGAAGTGTCAGTACTTATTGCATGCTGCCAACCTTTGAAATAATAGTGCAGGATTTTTTTATATGTGGTATGATATGATTTTAATCAAGTGATGGCACTTCCATTGGTATTGAAGATTAATCAGAAATCCCTAATACTGAAGACTAGGAAAAGGTTTGTAAATTGAATTTAAATTTGCTTTAATATTTCTTCATTTTGCCAATCAGATCTCAGGTTAAATGTAACAGTTTGCCTAACATTAGAGCAGGGTAATGTTCAAAGTTCATTTCAGTATTACAGGCATTAATATAAACCAGTCTGGTTTTCATTATACGTTATAAAAATGAAACTCACAGGTGAACTATATTCGGGGAGTGTTGAATTACATGCAATCACATAGCTCTCCCAAAGAAAACCCGAAGTCTTTATTCAATTTGATTAATCCTTACTCTTGTAAATCTCCCAGTGTAACCCATTGCAATCTCAGGGTCCCAATTTCTATTTGAAAACAAGTCTCTACTCTAAAAGAATTTATGCTTTCTGTAAACCACATAATTTGTCACTAAGGGAGGAGAAAAGGTAGAGTGGCTATTGGGAAAGTTGTGGACTAAGTAACTGAAAACTGAGGGTTTAGGGTTTTTTTAATATCAAGCTTCTCTATTGAATTGAATATGACTTCATTTTTTCCTAAGTCATCACCATTCAGTTCTGATAGCGTTTACATCATCATATTTCCTACAGACATTTGAAAATATGTTAAGCTCTAGTGTAGATGTGACAGAAAAACGTGGAGAGTCTGCAGTAAGAGGACAGAGGAGAAGCTGAGCTGTTCCATACACAGTTTACTTAAACTAAATAAAGTCAAAGCACCAGACTCATATGGCAGAAGTGATACAGGCCAGAGGGAACAAGGGCTGTCTGCAAATAATCATCTTTATCTGACAACTGGAAACTAGATATTGAGCCAAAAGGTCACATGACATACTGTCACGTTCAAAAGTAACTCAAGTTCTTCAATTTCTGTTTAATTGAATTCTCCTCATATATGGCAGTGAACTACATCAGGTGTATTCATACTTATGAATTTACCACAGAACTTTCTTTTAAAAAACATATATAACTGAAATATTCCAAATATTCTCTTTTATTGTAATTATACTAACATACATCCTAAGACACTGGTCTTAGGTGCCCGGTGATCATTCCAGTTAAGGGAATACCTGTGGTCATAGAAAATGTCAATGCTACATTGCTGTCTGAGAAGAAGACATGTTTGAGTTAAATAGGATTTTCTGTATGAAATTTTGGGCTCATTTCTCCCACATGATCTCTGCATAGAAGGAAGAACAAAACAGGCCATAAAAAACTGGTAAGTCATTTGCAGCTGATTCAGTGTAAGAATGAGAAACAAAGTAGGCACGGGTACCATATAGCTTAAGACATCTAAGGTTGAATTCCCTCTGTATTCCACAGAAAAAGACAAGTTTCTCTGCAGGGCAAGTCAAAACACCTGAATCCAACTCTTGTTCTACGTGACCTTCCAGAGGAGCCTCTCAGTCATCACCAACTACAAAGTTTAAAAAAGAAACCCACAAAACCCCCTGCTAACACAAAGACCTCCTACTTTCCCAGTTACTTTTTGAAAAATTTTTGGCTTATATTTGGGCTAGCCTGAGGTTTACATAAGTCTCTGCTCTTCAACTAGTTCCAATTCATATCTATAATTAAATTATTCTTCGAAGGAAAAAAAAAAAAAAAGGAACCTAGCATCTCTCCCAGCTGATGAGGGCACCAGTCATCACTTCCTGCTATTTGGTCCAATTAAGGTTTACCCCCAGTGAGAAACATTAACAAGGAAGGCTCAGAGGGTACAATGCTCCAGAATCTTCAAACTCAGCAATCCAAGCACTCTTTTAAAAAATTGAAAGTTTTACTTCCATCTCTCTACTCCAGATAAGACAAAGGAATAATTCTAATTGTGGTGTCCTATCTTACACATACATAAGTGCCTTAACAATTAAACAAGGCACATCATTTGGATGAAAGCTGCTCCTCCTTTGGGCTGTGCATCGCATTTAAGTCTATGAAGCTTACATTTCCAAGTTTTCTTTCCTTTTATTAAAAGCATATGTCATATTAAACTTAGCATTTAATTTTCCCCAATATTTATAAAAGTGAGAATCCTAGAGAAAAAAAAAAAATCACTGGGCTGATCCAAATAAATGTCTCCATGCCAATCAACAACAACATTAACTATTTCAGTATTTCACATAAATGTATTTAAAAAGAACTGGAAGGATTATTTCATCTTACTGAGTTCTGGCTTTGCATATACCAACACCACAGATTAAAATGTAACCACAGAACAATGTGAGCATATTTAATACCTCACAAAATTATCTTTCTTAGTCTTGTAGTCATCAGCTTTCACCTCGACCACTGCAGCCCTCTCACTAGCCCCGACAAATGCAATCCTGGCACACTTATGTCTATTCACAGCATTTCTGGAGAGATCATTATCTTGTCATCACTTTGATCATATCATCCCTTGCTTAACATCCTTTCCCTGGCCTCTCGGTTTCTCTATCATATCAAATACCTTTTACTTGTCTTCAATTTCAAAATCCTTTGCAATTTATTCTCCCCTATCTAGCAGTTCTCGTATGCTGTCATTATAGCTCCTGAATCATTAGTCTGCCTTCTGAAATTAGAAGACAATTTGTGCCTTCTCCTACACTCTCCCTTAGGCTACTCAGAAACTTAGACCATTGTCAGTCTTCCCATCAGTCCATAAAATTCAGCTCTGCTCCATCTGCAGAAAACTGGGCTAAACTAGGCCACTGGTGTACCAATCATCCACATTATCACACTCTTATCTGATAGATAATGGTGTTTCCACCGGTTTCTTTTTTATTTGTTATATTTCCAAAAACAATTCAGTTTAAGAGCTTTGTCAGACAGAAACCAAGTTAATGCTGCAGGTACATACATAAAAGAACCAAAAGCTGTGAGTGTTGGCCACTCAAGAATTCCAGATACTGAGATTTCATTGAGTCAGGAAACTCAGATTTTTAATTTCTTTAATACTTTATTCATTGGCATGATTGAAGAATTGGCATGAAATGTATGAAGATTCATACAATGCAGTAAGTTACAACAAAAGAATTCAAAGCTATAATGGGTTGTTTATGCAGAGATTGCTTTAAAATTTTGCTTTTATTTTTAGTGTGATGTCTGCACCTTAGCTCTGATGAATGTACCATGTGACAGCATGAAGAATAATTGACGTTATGCAACAATACTAGAGGAAACTAGAAGCAAGCTGAAACACAAAATGACACTTATTTTCTAGTACCTGTACTTGTACTAGAGGGCAGGACTTCCAGTCCACTCAGAGACATTCATTTAAACGCCTTCCAGCCGCAAGTTCCCATGACAGATTCTGCCCTTTAATAAAATCAAGTTATTCCTTTTAAATGTTATTGGCATTTTATAGGCTGTTAAAAGGAACAGAGCTCAGAATGTTTATATTGCTCTGAGTCTCCCTGATTGTGTCCCATTCTGATAACCACCTGTCTGACGAAGCTTTGATTGGGTAAGCATCTTCTGCAAATAATTCAATAGGAAACAAACATGTTACTGCTGTATTAAAAACAGAATGTGTACTGGGACCTAAGATTATTGGTCAGTGCAGGAATTTTCCAGGCATCTGGTCTGTAGCTCACATTGCATGCAGTGAATTATATCCCAGTAATTGAGAATGATGAATGATTTGACCCTCTTAAATATATAATGAGGGAAAAAACAGCACAGTGAGAGCCAAGATTTAGGCAATTTTGGCCTCCAGGAAAAAACAGTTGTAACCCAACACCACCTACAAATCTCAGCGGGTGCTGTGGTTGGGTAGTATGTCATGTATCTTGGGTAATACATCTTGCATTGTGGGCAAGAAGAAACACTAATATTGATCTTCTACACCATGAAAAACCATATGTAATGTCAAAGAATTTAGAGGTTTACACAATAAGGTTAAATAAACCACTTAACCTTTTGTTTGGGGATTTTTTTTTTTTCTGCACGGGAATTTTATAAATCCCTATAAAAGCAGGAGTATTAAATAAGCGTTACAAAAGACTGCTAAATCACTCTGATACAATTTAATGTCACAATAGCAAGATAATACCTCTTTCTGCACATGTCTCCATTATACTATGGTGACTTTACAAAAACCTAAAGTTAGCAGCATATCCTGAACTGAAAAAGCATGATAATTAGTAATTTCATGCTGGCATTTCACACTGGGATATCCCGCTGTGGTAAGAGACTATCCAGGACCAACCTCCCATTCACATAGATGCTGACGCCAAAGGTCAGCTCACTTCTGTTAGGACTTGTCTTTTTTTCCCAGCTGGCCCCTTTCCTTCCTGTTGCACTCGGTGGAAACAGCAAAATGCAGAACCTCGAGAGACACTTTGGAAAAGGTGCTGTCTACAAAGCAGCAGAATTGAGTACACTGATGACAAGCTACGGAACTTGGGGGCATTGCCTTTGATTTATTAATTTGCAACACCAGATAGAAAGAGGGAAAAGGAGCAAAGGGAGTTCATGTGCTGCCCCAAATTTTTTATTTAAAAATACCAGGCAATATTGTTGGGGAAATTTGGTTTGTACAGTGATGGGAGGAAGTGGAAGGCAGACAAATGGTGAATTGATAAAAACAAGAAAGCTAAAAGTGAAGAGAGTTGAAAAACTACCAAGGTGAAACCACCCTTGTATTCCTGCTGCTTTTACCTATTTTGCTCACTTGGGCAACCAGTTTGCTTAATTGGGCCAGCAGTTTCCGGTCAGTTTAACTGGTTGTTAAAAAAATTTGCTGCTCTCTTTTGTCTGCGGTTCAGAGACATGCATGCTTAACATTGTAGAAGATGAGCACGTGAACAGTTTGCATTTCTGTTTTGGCACAAGGACTATATTTAAATATGAATGGCGAGATCTCCTGCAGCTGACAGAAGTGCTCACTCATTCCACCACTGCTGTGGAGATGTTGCCACCAGCTCCAGGGTCCCATTTTTCAGAGCAGCAATTCAGATAATGCATATTTATAATGTTTTTATAGCCGAATGAGTTAACAAATCACAAAGAGCTTGAATTACACAGGAAGTGGCAAAAACCAATCGGGGAGAGCCTTAATTTGATACATCTGTATTGTGTGATGGGCTCCATTGTATGGATTCCATCGTGCTCCATGGCAAAGAGAGTGTGCATTGAAAGCTCTACATTTGTGCTCTGAAAGACAGCAGCTGCTTCCCATCTTCCCTAACATCTGAAGAGAGTTTTACATTCAGAGTACTCGCAAGCCAAGAACACACGTCTCTGATCCAGGCTGAGGGACAGAGTATTTCTCTGAGTACCCAGACTATCTGCTCCTCAGGACAACTACATGTGGCAAACAAAGGAGGATTTGTCAAGGAAATATGCTGAGCTGTAACATGTAAACATGTACTCCAATAGAAAAAAAAATTTCAATATTCCTAAAGGTTGTGATAAATTTGTGAAACTTTTTGTAGCACATCCATAGTTTCAACACTGGGAATTAATATCCACAACTGGAATGACAGTTTTTCTCCCAGAGCATTTTCTATTGTGATAATAAAATAAAAACAGAAAAAAAACAGAGAAAAGTCATCTTCTAGAAGACTATCCTTATTCAACAAGCTCTTATTATCGATTGTATGGTAAGCTTTTGTGACTTGTAGTTGATTTACCTTTTTTAATAGTACATTTTACCTGAGTCTCTTGCAGTACACAGGTATTAGTGAGAAAAAAATACATCTCACTCTTCAAGATGAGAGAATTCTTTTTCTGATTTTGAACCTTTGTGTCAATACCTTTCTTGTTCATCCATTCACCAATTTCCTACACAAAAATCTTAGTTCTTTCTTTCCCGCTGCTCCCCTCGCACATATCTGTAAAATGTATCCAACAGATTCTTCCATGTTGGTTTTAGGACTGTAACCTCATCTCCACTTCCCAAAACAGCTTCTTGCAATGTTTATAGAAAAATAGTGAAAACAATGGTTTGAAAAGAGAGAGAAGAGATACAACAAATATTTTGTCTACGCTGTTGGAACGAAACTATGCATTTGTTTCCTATCATATACCACTTTCCCCCTTATTTCCTCTTATTTTTTAGAACACGCATATTTATGTGTTGCTATATAGAAGCTGACACCACAGAACTTTCAAAGAACAAGTGGGATACCTATATACGAGCATAATACAAACAATGTTGATGATCATTAAAATAAACCAGTGTTCTGTAAATGCTGTCTTTACATTCCTGTTCCTGAATCCGGTATCTCCCAGTGTTGAACTTAACCCTTTTAGAAACTAGCACGCCTGAGTTATTATTTACCAAAGCCAGCCACTTAATATCCAAATAATAAGAGTATTACTATGCTTTCATCACATTGTTTTGTCTAGTGGAAAGACACCCTATTATAAACAAACAAGCAATATTGTCTAGATATGAGAAAAGCAAGTCAGATGCTAACAAACAACACCAAACAAAAGCCAAAACAAAACCAACCACCTGGTAATCTACCCATTTGTGCATTTTACCCAGAAGATTTTGTACTTCATAAATGAATGAGAAGCTACCAGAGTTCTCGTTTCTAAAGGCTTTTTTGTTAATTGAGTTTGGTCTAAACATTTTCATATATCACATCAAGTATTCGATGAGGTGCCAAAGCACTTTGTTAACAAACTTATTTCCCAGATGTGGCTAAAGCAGGGACAGAAGGCTTGAATGTTCTAACATACCTAACAATTCAATTACAGTTATCTTATGGTGCCATCACATATTTTTCTTCAACAATCAAACAACCTCAGCTGGAAACTCCAAGCAATAACATAAATAAAGGACCATCTGGCAAGAATAATTAAGGAAGGCTGGAAATAAAACATTAATTAGTGCAGTAGTTCAAACGACCTTCAAAGGCCTTATTATGAAATTATATCCAAACCAGATAATCATTTATTTCATGTTACAGTTATATTTAACTAAGCATGAATAAATAATAATATCATTTTAGGATGCTATTACACTGTTATTGACTCAAACTGATTTTGAAATTGTCTATTTTTCTATAACAATAAAATTAGAGTGAAAAACAACCTACATCAGTTTAGAATGGCAGCCTTGGTTTTCCCCTGTTTCACATCAATGAGTCAGATGAATCAAGCTTGCCTCAAAATTTACATACTAGAAAGGAATAGAATGGTTTGCCAGGACAATATGCATGCAACTAATTGCTTTTAAATCATTTACATTTGTTTTCTCAATTTTGGAAGGAAAAGAATGGAAGTCTAGAATTACTTGCTTTCTGATCTATGAAATGAAATGCCAAATACTAAGGCTTCTTGAAATCTCTTCTGTACAGAAATATGCATTGCTATCACAAACTCAGGAAAGATATCTTCTCGTATCTTTGCTACTTTTACGGGTGATCTTAAGTGAGTTGCAAAGAGAATAATTTCAACGTAATCTGCAGATAGGCAGTGGTGGTCTCAAGTGCCTTTATAATGTGCAAAGCAATACAATGGGAAAAAGATTCCTTGAAAATATAATATAAACAGGTTTTTCCAAAGGGAAGGGAAAAATAAAAAGAAAGAGCTCAGTAATTCCTGTGTTTCTGTGCCTTTTTTAAACTGCATTTAAAATGTACGTATGAATTATTAACAAAGTTACGTCTGTATATTTTCTGGGTTTGTTCTTTCAGTTGAGCATTATCGGAAAAATATGCTAAGGCAAAGGACTTTAAAGAGGAGTATAATTAAAATACATTAATTATTTTATTTTATTATTGTAGAGAATTGCCATCCAGCCAGTAAGACCAGAGTCTTCATTATTTGGTGGAGTCACCTTCTCCTTATCCCCAGACTACAGGACATCAAGCAACTGAATGAATTATCTTGGACCACAGCCAACAGCACGTCCTTTAGTTACAAGCCAGACAATGACAAAGCTCCTGAAACTCTCAGACATCATCTGGATAAGCAGGCACAGGGGACAAAATCTTCCTTAGGGAATTTGAAGACCAGATCCACTTATGAAGATCCATTACTAACAAAAGAACTACAGGAGTCCCCAATGCCACCCAAGGCCAAAGGAAGCTGGATGAATTTTTGCCAATATGTTATTGTTTCCTCTATTGACTTGTGCTCAACACAGCACGTTGTTCACAACATGAAATGGTGCCAACAGTGAAAGTGCAATTCTAATGGTGATACGGAAGGAATGAATTTCAGGTTTGCTCTTTCTTTCTTGAAGTCTACATACTTCACCCCACAAACCTTATTAAGATCACAGAAATGTTGCTGATATGAGAAGATGTTGCTTTCTAGACTGAGAAATTACTATGGATAAGCTAGCACAAGTTCACCACTGCACCGACTGTTTAGGAGGTAAATTACTACTAGAACTTGCCATTATTCTGTCTCAAAATAATTAAATTATTGAAAACTTGGGCCCACATAGTAGGAATAGGGAAAAAATACAGAGAGAAATAGCTGGCCTATGTTACTGGCCTAACTATGTCAGTGGGACACTAGAGAGACAAATTAACAACAGCTGATGAGTAACTTTGCTGAGAGGAAGTGAAACTCAGACAATACCCATCTACAGGGGAAGGTGCTGAAAGGAAGGAAGAAAGCTCAACTATTTGGGAAAACAGGAGAAAGAAGGGTCTAAAAATGCAAAGGTCATACCTAAAATTACCCAGGGGACAGAGGGCAGAAATTACTAGGGAACAAAAGAAATGTGAAAGGCCACAGGGCAGACTGTAATAATTCAAAGATAAAAAAGGAGGAGGTCTGGACTCAATACCAGCATGAGCTATAACCACTTGCAGGCTATCTGCAAACTGGGACTATTTCTCTGTAAGAGAGCCTCCCTAGTTAACAGAGAGATCTCCATGGAGTTCTCTGATCACCCCCCTGTGCTAGTTGTAGAAGTGCTTCTCTAGTTAGGATGCTTTAGAGACTGTGATTCTGCACGTGGGTAGGGGAAGGCAGATGGTCTGACAGCCTGTGCAATGATCTGAACGAGTCCAAGTTTCAAGATCAAGCAAAGGATAGTGATGAGGAGAGAGACTGATGCTCTGTTGTTCCTAATTCCTGGCCCTGCATTTTTAGGTAGATGGCTGCGTTGGGTTTTTTTTCTGTGGGAGAGTAGAAGAGGAGTTAGGTGTATGATATTCAGGCTCGTGTAAGGAATGCGTATCTTCCAACAAAAGGCTGAAGCCGCATTAAAAAAACAAACAACGCAACAACAACAAAAAAACAAACCACACAGGATGGGCCAACATAACCATAAATATTTTTTCATTATTCTCATTGTCTTTAGTCCTTGCAGCACTTAATTTCTTAGGAACTGTGGAGGAGTTGAGGCGATCATGTCCTCCAATGCCATTAGCTGAGATTGCAATAACAATCAAGGCTTATTTCCCCCCGGCAGCCCCCAGAGGACTGCAAACAAATGCTGTAACTCAACTGCACCAGATACACGTATGCCTCAAATGGTACACATGTAGCTGCACCACATCTCAAATACTGATCGCATCCCAACAACATCCCAAATTGCTTCAGAGACATGTAACTATGACTTCTCTTTTGCATATCCCACACACTGTGGAATTTCAGACTGCATAAGCACAAAACAAAGGACTGACCCGACAAAGTATGTTCTGCATCAGGAAGTCTGACCCACTGAATAATTTTACATAAAGTAAAAAAAGATCATGCTGCAGCCTCCTGGGGGCAGGTAACTCTCTTTTGCAAAAGAAGCCTGCATTCAAATAGTCTTTCCATTTCAGAGGATAGCTTCTGACAACAGGAATGCAAAACGTGCCTCAATGATCTCACTCTTACCTACTTGAGGGGAGAGTATGGCATCTAACTGAGACTGAAAATCCATCAGATATTCTACATGGCCCTAGCTGTTATGTACCACTTCGCAGGAAAGAAGGAAACCTCAAAAATAAACTGTTAGGTAGTATTGAGGTAGTGTTATAGAGGCACAAGGCATACTTCTGATGAATTGGTGAGGCTATTATTTCCATTGTAAACCTTACTAGGTTTTACAAAACATACAGTAGTGTTTGTATGAAATATATTTGTAAGAAGATGAAAAGATTCTTTTCTGATTTCCAGCAAGTCTTTTCGGAAGGTGTTTCAGTACTTTTGTGGCCCTTCTAGTGAAAAAGGTAGAGAGATCCCTTTCTTGGAAGAAATCTGTAAAGGGCAACGCAGACTCCTCTTGAAGCTTCTGACTTGTTCAGAGAGATTTGTCAAGGGCAGAAAAAGACCTTATATCATTTTCTTAGAAGTGATAGCTTAACAAAATTATACCTTTTTCTTTTTTTTGAATGTGAAATACAGCACAGTGAAAAGTTGCTTTTCAAATCTCTCTGGCCTAAACAAAATAAACAGCTTGAGTATCTGTCATTAGCAGGTATAATAGCTCTGCAGGAGATACAGCTTGAAACTTGGAGAGCTATGCTCTCCAATTAAAGCTAAGAAAATGCTGGAAAATAAAACAGAAAAAAAAATCCCTTAGGGAACTTCTGTATAACAAAACTACTAAAAACAATTTTCACTAATAGTAATTTATATTATCTGACTCGTGGAAGAAAGGGTATTGTCACAACACCACCTTTGGCCATACGTACTAAGAAAACACTGAAAGAGAACCTTGAGAGGCTCCTTTTTCTATCTTCTAGTCTCCAGAGCCACCATTTTACATGTTCAGTTTATACTTCTCTTTCTCTTCCTTCCTGCTCAAATACAACAACTACTGTTTTTCACGATTATGATTGTGAATTACAGGGAAAATGACACCATCAAACTGCTTTTTTCCTCAGTCACACAGTAGAAATTATTGACAATTCTAAGTTCTCTGTTGCACATTTATCTTCATATCTTTAAAATACACAATTATGAAAACTGATACTTAAAAAGAATCTCACTGATATATATTTAAAAAGCACGTATTGACCCTATGATTGTATATTTATATTTATATAATATTGTATATTTATGTTTATAACAATCCAAAGTCATTAAATTCTGAGCCACATGACGTATTTGGAACAAACATATTTTATAAAAACATCATTTGGTTATGTCTGAAAAAGACAAACAAAACACATGAAGCCATGACTCTCTGAAAGCAAAATCAAGCAAAACTTTTATGGGATATGGTAATCACCAATGGTGGAATTATGACCTAACTTCACAACAACCAGGAAGCACATCAGCACAACCCCAGTTCTAGAGGAAAACTTTCCATCACTGATCCCTTGTGAGTCTACACCATTCCTAGGAGAAGGAAACAGCACATTCCTCACTCCGGGAAGATTGTACATGTAGCTTTTCAATGAATGAAAAAATAAATCCTCTATAAAGAGGACAATTTCACATCTACTGAAATTAAATAAACCCAATAGGAAACAGTGGGCTTCTAAAACAGCTACACAGCAGGAAACACTGCCCGTAACTAGACAATTTACAGCATATTGTCAATATAATTGCCGTGAATAAGTAATGTAAATCAAAAGCATACAAAAAAACCCCCACATTCTTACTTTATTCCCTGGAAAATAAAAATCAAGCATAATACAAAGCCAATTTTCATCTTCAGTTGGATCACAAAGATGAACTATAACATTTTTAGGTATCCTAGAAATGTGTGCGTTTACTCTAAAATTTCTTTTCTCTGCAGTCATTTCTATATAAGGAAAGCAAAGGGAATAGCATGGTCTAACATGATACCATTAAAAAATACGTTAATTCAATTTTCTAATGCTAAAGATGATGGTTTGTGAAAGTGCTAACATAAGCACTTCACAACATTCTGTTAGAAGAATATGAACTAGTAAACCAAAGCTTGCTGACTGGACCTAAAGTACGATATGGCTAAGGATTCCTCAGTATGGGGACAGTAACTCCATTAGGTTTAAGGATACTCAGTTATATACATTTCCTACATCCTATTTGCTTACTAACCAGTGGCCAATTAAAGTCATTGTTCCAAGATGATTTCTAGGAGCTATAAAAGACTGAGTTTTACTTCTAGGATAGTGAAAGTCAATCTAAATCCAAACACATGTATCTCTAAGCCTTTGAACCATCCTGTTAATAGGTCACTGCTTAATATGGTTGATTGAATACAAGCACTGTTATAGGGACTAATGAACTGCTTTTTGTGTAGCATGAAATGGAAAAATCTGTCTAGGTGAAGTCATTCAGAGAACAGCAATGATCATTTGCCAAAGATAATAAAAGTTGATGGTAATTATGGCATACCACGCATCAAAAAATTGGATCTGTTAAATATGCTTTAATTGCTGAATTGTTTCAATAAAAAGTACAAAGTGGTTTTACGTATAACTTTTTCCTGACAAAACAACTATTAAGCATTTTTCACACTTTCATTTAACATCTGCATTTCAAATGTCATTAGCAATGACCTATTGACAGGAATACACTAAAGCTGGCATTTGTCAGAGCTGACAGTGGATGGGGAAGAAGAGAGGCAGTGTTTTCCCATCTCTGCCCACATTTAACCTGTGAACTGCAGTGCGTTATTTAACAATCCTGACCTTATTTTCTCCAGTTGATAAACCGGAATGATAGTTCTCATTTCTGCAAAGTACTTTGAGATATTTGATTGAAAAGTGAGGCATACAAAACTCTTCTTTTTCTTAATCTTTATATGATCTTATAACTAACTTGGGAAAAGAGAAAAGCCTCTTTTGTAAATACACACATAGGTGCAGATATAGGCACACACTAATTATATATGGTACAAGATCAAGTGTTTTATGTCAATTTTTGACCCAATTTTTGTCTCTACTGTTTCTGTCAGAGTTCCTCAACATACATCAGCAATGTTTTATTTTTTAAATCTTTTTCTCCTTTCCTTCTTACCCCTGCAGAAAGAGAGGAGATCCAAAATGAAACCAAAAGGTACTGGGAAATTTACCCTATATTTACTAATTAATATTAAAAATACTGATTTTTGAACTTCTGGAATTAAAAAAAAAATATATCTGCAAACATGTTCATGTTACTTTGACTTTAAGAGATTGATATCCAGTCAAATGTCTCAAATGGCAAGAATTTCAATGTTCTTAAATATTATAAGGGAAGACGGTGAGAAAAAAGTGAGGATTCTTTCACTCACATCCCAAAGGTCTTATTTTTTTTTAAAAAAAGTAAATTTTTGGGAAAAAAAATTGATCTGAAAGAATTGCTCATAATGTAAAATAATATAGTTCTATATTTTATCCACACACAAAATGTCAAGATTTTTTTAGTTTGAAAGGATCATGTATCCACCAATGATAGCAAAATAGTCTAGAGGAATTAAATATGCAGACCACAGCTAGAACATACTGAGAAATTTAAAAAGATTAACTCAAGGGCAGATGCTTAAACAGAAAATAGTCCAAAAACAAATAGCTTGGGCCAGGTCCCTGTTAACTGTAAGTATTCTAATTACTGAGACAGATGATGTTTCAAATGAATGTAAGCCACTTTGGCTGGGGTACAATTCCTAAATGTTGTATAATTTTATTATGCCTTTTTACATTTACAACAACCATTGAGCACTGAGGAAAATGCTACCGGAAGTATTAAGTAAAGTATAGTTTTCATATTGCAAAAACCATAGCATACACTTTGTGATACCTGGACCACTGTCTCCAGTTTTTGACAATAAGGTAAGGTTATTCTCTGTATCTTTTTTTTTTTTTTTTTTTTTTGTAATTGGTCTGCATTTTCTGGCCAAATAATTTACCATAATGAGGAACCACAACAGCTACATTGCTTTCAACAGGTAGATAGTATGGCCTAATTTAGAGGGATTCCAGGTTGCCCCTCATACAGACATACAGTCCAACACAACTGATTTTGATCACAGAGGGCAGAGTCTGCTCCCACTTACTTCCACACGGTTTTACAAAAGGTACAGGATTCTTCTTCCTGGTCAGAAACATTATTGCTCTTCATTTCAGTATTAGTCAGTAAAATGTTCCTCACTTGCAGACACCACACTAACTTAATTGCTTAGACAATCAACAAGAACATACTTAAAATTACACCCAGAAGTAACTATTCCCAGCAATTTCCACTCCAATCATGAACTCTGGATGCCAGGGAAATGGATTCTTCCACCACATGCAGGCAGTCATTACAGACTTCACTTATAAATGAATATATGTTTTGGTGAATATTGGTCACAACAGTAGAGCTGCTGTAACAACTCCACACACACACATCTTATAGATGGTCACTAACTTTGTCTTTTCCCAGTGAGACCTGAGTGAAGATAATCACAGATTTCAACAGAAGCAAACGGGACAGAGAAAGAAAGCACTTTCAGGCCTAGCATGCAAAGATGCCATGATCTCACTCTGGAATGTCATCTGCCACCCATTCTTGAAGAAGTTATAATTTCCCAAGATCTTGGAATATCTTGGATTTAGTTGTCTTTTACTTCCGAGTCCTAACAGCACACTCACCTTCCCACTAAACTTTTAAAAAATACTTTATAAGCCTTTAACATGTATTTTGGATAACAATAAAGTATTCTATATGGGGCTGGAAAAAAAAAAAAAAGAAAGAAAAGGACTATTCAGCAAGAAAAATTAATAGTGGGCACATGACCAGAAAGCCCACTGCTGGATTTGTAAATGTGTAATTTGGCAAAGTTATTCCTTCCAGCTCTTCCAAGAGCTGATGGGCTCTCTCACATTAACAAAGGTACACGAACAGTGTAGTACCTTTCAAAGAATTCTGCATTAGCAAAAATCTGCAAGTTAATAAACCACCCTAAAATTTCAAATTGACTCTTCAGTCTTCACATTATGTCCTCTGTGAAACTTTTCAGAGTGGAGTAGCAGTCATATTCTTGTCTACCTCATCTCATTTCCTACTGGGATTAAATCACTACTCTAATGCTTGGCAGGAAAGCAGTGGTAGCGTGTCATGAGTCTTTCAGGTCACGATGATCCCTCTCTAATCAGATAGAATTCTACAAAACAAAATAGCGACTACTTCACTTGCCTACTACAAATAGTACTTTCTTTCCCCTTTCACTCAACTTTCTTTTCAGACAGGTGTGCCAACAGACCCTCAAATCTGTAAACTGGGATAATACATAATCTTATAGAAATCGTAATACATATCCCAGTTGACTTTGACACTATATTGCTGTAAAATTCTATTACTAAGAGATTTTGATTCTCCATTGCTTTTATTAACACTACATGTCACTAGGCAGAGTGACATTTGCACTTTTGGAACGCACAATACCTGGAGAAAATCAAGACCAGGGTAGCAGACAGTGTTTCCCTCAGATAAGATCAATAGCGAGGATCCTCTGGAGCCCTGGCAGTATTTTAAACCATGTCTATTAATGGTTGCCAAGAAAAACACAGAGAGAGCATTCTCTTGCAGAGAAAATTCAGTGCAGCTTACAATTCACTCTTCTGGTGTACGCAGAATATTTTGCCCTCCCTCAGCCAGAGCCAGAACCAACGTAAATAAGCAGGTAGGGTAACACAGAGAATGTGTCATAGCCTATAAAATTGGAAAGTGGGAAAAAAGAAAATCTGTCCCTTAAAAGGTTTGCCTGAATACCACATTTTGTTATGAATGTAATTACTTATACTCTAATGTCAGAAACATTCATATGAATGTTTTTGAAGCCACAATTTTATCTGATTTATGCTAAATATATATGCCTGATTTTAATAAGTTAATGAACTCATTCTCATAGCTGAAGAGTTTCTGTCATTTCATTTGACTTTACTGAATCCTAGTGACATTGCTAGAATCCTGTCATGATGAGGAACTAGTTTTGATTTTTTGCTTATTTGTGTTTGCCTGCTATAAAGGCATATAAAAACAAACATTAAAAATCTCGTCTTTGCCGTTCTAGACTTCTTTTTTGGTAGTGTATTTTAAATAATTATTTTTACTGCAATGAATTTTATTTGATAACTTTACACCGCAATTCAATTCAAAGATACTCTGTGGTTTCAGAGTGAGTTACAGTACAAGGCATCCCATCCGATGGTCCTACAGAGGGGAGACAGAACTAACCCCTCACAGTAGGACGCTTCCCCAGTATCCTGTATTGTGTCAAAGAAAACGCACGTGACTAGGATGTCACCACATACATTTAAATCCATCCCATTCTGACTCTTCATTCTGACAAACATCAATGCCAATATATTAAATCATCTCATGTCCACTCTTAGCACTAGGAAGAATCAATTTTTCTTTTACAGTGCATTAGTAAAATAATAATGATAATAAGCCAGATCCTCCTTGGTATAAACTACAGATGTTAACTTAGAATCCTGCAGAGTTTCTACCTGGAGAGCATTTTTATTACTGTATGGTTGTTAATGCTGGCAAATTTTAAAATATGATGATTTGATAAAACAGCTGTTTTCATGATTAAGAGAAATCTAATTACATATACTGTATGTTGGTCTACAAAGGGACACTTGAGAAGAAATTAGTAAGTGTTAATTCACACAAAATAAGTCACTCTTAATGGAAGGCATCCCATGTCAATTATTGCAAATCCAAAATACTGTGTAACTTCTTAAAGCATCTTACCCAGTTCACCACAAAACAGTTTAGCAGAGAACATTTTATCAAATCAGCTATTTGGAAATCTGTGTTTCTCAAATTTAGTCAACATTGGTCCCAGGGGAATACTTTTCTAATGCTCAAGTGATACTTCAGCTGAAGTTCATTATCGTTTATGCTTGTTTCCCTTCTCTATTCAATGAAGGACTAACCACTACTATATAAATACTTCATGCTGAATAACTTTCCAGGTAATTTTCTCACAACCATCTAACAGTTTGCTCCTAATACAGCCTAAATTACAAAAAAAAAAAAAAAAAGAAAGAAAAAGATAAATTCACAATGCTACATACGTTTCCTGTGTGTAGAAGTCTTTAGGAAAATTTCATTACCACTTAAATGGGCTAGTTTTATCATGCTGCTTTGCTATTTGAAAAGAAACAAACAAACAAACAAAACAAAACACCCACAAAAATCCAATCCCCACAAAAACAACTTTTGAGAAACAATTTTGATTATGGTTTTTTTTTTTCTGTGGTGCTCTCAAGCTTTCTCTACTTGGTTAACTTAAATGGAATGGTCAGGTCCAAATATCATGCTTATCAGGGGTAATATCAACTGAAGACCTATCGGAAGCAATGACTGGAGGACTGTGCTGGCGACTGTGTTTTTCAGCAAACTGGTAAGGCAAGAGAAGAGATGAACAAAGAATTTACAACTCAGGAAAACTTTAAGGAAGGAGGAGAAAGTTTTTAGAAACAAAATGAGCCCATGAGTGTACCAACTGCTGTAAGAATCAGAGCAGAAAGAAGGGAACACAATTTGGAAACGTGCACAGCACCAGCAGTATGAGGTGAAATACTAGAAGTCAGGAATAAAGGGGAGACAGATGTATGACAGATTTTGAGTCTCAGGATGCGTAGTTTGAGACAATCTGCATATATAATTCAGTTTCTTAGCTGGAAATGATGAAGCATATCATAAAATGATGTAATACGTAATAAAAAGAAGCATATAATGAATCTAAAGCTTACAATTTCCACTGCCCAGTAGGTCATACCCCACCTATCAGATGTTTCACCAAGGTCTTTTCTAGCCAGCCCTGAGGTGAAGCTAGCTTTAAAGCCATGCATAGCCCAAGTCATGCCTAGCAGTCTAAATGAGAAGCACTGCTTTTCAAGCACATCTTTGCTATACATTCTGTTATATAGTACTTCAGTTCAGTACCATAAGTAAATCAAGAAAAAGCTTTAATTTGGTGTAAAATAATTTTCAAGGAGGGCAAAATGATCATGTGATGCTGAGTGGTGTTACTTACTGTCCTGACTTCTGAAAACATAAAAAAAGAGGCATAGAAGCCCACTTCACCTTTTAGGATGGAAGCCTAAATTTAGCTGTTTCAGAGAAGCACACAGCTTTGGAGAAAGAGAGCCCCACCTAAGAGAACAACATTGTATAAGACACATGGAACATATGTATCTGGCCCTTGATCTTGAAGACATGTAAGCAATAAAGACAAATCACCTCAGGCTGAAATAATTATCACTCTCTGTATACCCCATACATGCCTGATCATGGACAAAGAAGAATAAAAATCTTACATTGACTAAGTTTGTTATTAGCACATCAGTGTTTCCAACTTTCCATCAGCCATGTCCACTTTCAATGGTGCTAATTTCTTGTGATGGCACAGTGCTATGTGAGACATATCTCAAGTTAAAACTTAGACAGCTACGTGGTACTGTATTTCCTTAACTACCCTGCAGTGACTCCGACCAATTAAAGTGCACACCATATACAATTCATCCAGATTCCCCTTGCACAAGTAATGAACTCTCAGACTACCAGAACTATCATGAACTCTTACCCTGTAAAATGATCTAGTCTTTTTATGTTTAGCCTGCTTATTACCTCAAATTCTGTGGTGACTGCAGAAAGCACAGAAGCTGGCTTGGAATCAAGATCAATAAAATATCTTCATTTCTATATCCCCAGCTCATCTCATTTACATGTAAACAAATGAAGGCAAAGCAAGAATCACAGATTTTTGTTCTAGTTATTGTACAATCTTTTCAGACGAAAACCAACCAGCAGCACACCCCCAACATAGAAAGCACATGTATACCATTGCACAAATCCTTTGTGGAGTCCCTCTGCACCCTGACCTCACTGCCAAACTTCTCACTTGTATATGTGAGCTTGGCCAGTGCCAACATAGTTAAAGAAAAAAATCTCCCCTTAGAACAACAACCAGATTCTATCCAGGATCACCTTAAGGAGTTACTAAGTTGGATGAAATAATCAAATAATGAGAAATCAAAGGCTGTAGATACATACCTTTTCCAGACATGACAACAGCTAACACAGTCAATAGACACCCTCTTTGCCAAAGATAATTAGCCCCAGGTGTGCTTAAATGATTTAATCAGTACATCTGTGCTAGCCCAGGTCATCTTGATTGAAACGGGCTAAGTGAGCCCTAGCAATTCAATCAGCACAGCTGAGAGCATGGCGAGCTTCAGCAGACGGCACTGGTGAGCAGCTGGGGTTAGAAACAGGATTATAACCTTTTCCACTGGCACAGCTGGGTAAGGAAGAACAGAAACATTTACATCTGAAAGACAGACCTTCTTACTTGAATGAAAAACCAATACTGAGTGCATTCCTGTTCGGGACATCTAATTGTCAGTCAACCACTCATTCTGTGTATTTTTGAAATAAGATCACAAGTGCATCCTAAACTTTTCCGTGTTACACCTGGAAGGTGTACCTACAATACTAACCATTATTTCAATTAATCCACAAATTCTTGCATGTCTTAACAGTCAATCACATAATGTATGTACATGAGAAAAATTCTGGTATTGCTAAATAACATTTATTTTGCTTCCTTCAACAGAGACACAAAATGAAAGCTTTCAAGCATACAGGATCGAGTGTAGAACACTATAATTAAGAACTATATATTAGAAACAAAATTATATTTGTGATCTCTTATTAGTTCTCTTTCTTGTGTTACTCAGTTTGTATTAGTCTGCTTATTTAACAACTCAATCTCATGGACAATTAAACAATACTCACAGAGGTATACGAATGTCCAACCCAATCAGTTCCACCTTATTAAACTCTTCTTTCATTGTTTTGTTGCTTCCTGAATTACACAGTCAATGCTACACAATCCTCCTCAATAGGGCTGCACTTCCGAATATGTACAGAAATGAAATCTCAAACTTGACAGATTTAATTATGAGATTAACTGCATTTTCACTTTTAAATGTAAAACAGAAGTTGAAGATTTTTCCAAGAACTCTCAGAGTCTTTCCTTATTGCATTTCTGAAATTATTTAAAAATTGCAGCACTAGAGATCTTGAAATCATTGCTGTCACTTCAGGTGCTATCAGAGCTTATGGCAAGATACAACCTCACAGTCTTCCTTGCATCGACTACAGTGACAAAGTTATTTACTGCACTTTATGGAGGCACTAATCTAGTTTTCCATATTCCTACTGAAACTGGTGACATTCACTATCTTCCCAACCACCATGGCATGACATGCAAGTCAGTTTGAAAACTGTGTCATAATAGCTTGACAGTAACATAAACATCAATTCTTTCTAAAGGTAATATCAGACAGAGACTAGAGAAGACAACTTTTGCTTTTTTTCAGAAAAGCAATAATTTCTTTTAGTTTTTGTCAGTTCAATGGCAGACACAGATGCCTTCTTATTATGTATTTATTTTGGCATACTACATTTCTTTTCTGAATTAAGAATCTCAGAATAAACTACGTACACATCTGAAAATTTTTTTTCAAATTAAATGTCTTTGGCCATCATAAAAAAAACCAACCAACCATCCAAAAAAACAAATTAAAAAAAAAACCAAACAAAAAAACAAATTAAAAAAACAAATAAACAAGAAGCTTTAAAGCTACTATCTCTTTAAATTAAAACTATACTTAATCTTCTGATGCTCCTTATTTTCTGGAGAATCACCTGAATTTCTAGACTATGAACCACCCAGCAAAGCGGTGAATTCAGTTCTTTATAATTTATCATAAATTCCTCTTGTTTTGTACAGTAGATGACCAGTCTGAAATTTGTCAAAGGAAAGGGATAACTCTCATATTTTCTTATAGCAGCATACATCAGTGACAGGTCATGTCTCTTTGCAGTAGAGACCTTTAAGTGATACTAAATGAAACTATTATATACATACCATATTTCAAGTGACTGCCAACATTAATGCATTGTTTCAGTAATAACCATGAATCTACTGTGACATATTTGGGCTATTTCTCTGTGCAGTTATAATAAACTTTTGTCCAAGAGCATTTAAGTCTGTAGCACTCATTATCCTTGTTGTGTGACCTAGAAGGGTCCTTGGCAATCAAAATTCTGACACAGAAGTTCACAGTTCAAATCGGCCTTTCAAGTTGTCTCTTGAGACTACTTGTACTGATCCCAAGTCTTTTTTGACAGCTGTGTTGAGATTTCCTGATTATAAATTCCCATCTTCTAATCTTTTCACTGGAAAGGGCAGCTGCAAGTAATGGCAAGTTAATTGCAGCATATGACACAGATTCTAATAAATGCTTTAAAAGATTTGCAATCTATGCTTAAAAAAAAACAATTTGGTGGCAATGATTTCAGTGTAAATCTCCATGTGCTCAAGAGGTCTAAGTTGCTCCGAAACACTGCAAAGGGAGAAAAAATTTAAGTACATTTTATGGGATATAGGTCTCAGTAATTGTCATTGCATGGCAAGGTTTTATGCTACACCAGTGAAAATGAAATTGTTCCACACATAACCTGGCAGCCAATGCATAGTTCACTCATGAAAGGAGATGGACTCAAACTAATAACAATCTACTGTTAATATATTCCAATGTTTTCCGTCTCTATGTGAATGCAGAAGTTTGTGATGTTTAAAGCAGCATAGGTTACTATGTGGTACCACAGGGCAGAATAACAGAAAAAGACTTACCCACATTGACTATAGACATAATAGAAGACCTATAAACTAATTGTAGTCATTTGGCATTTGCAATTATTTTCAAGTAAGTTATGACAATTGTAACACAGACCTGTCAGCCATTGTCCTACCTCATGATGAGAAACATCAGATCTCATAAACTAAGAAAATGCAAGAATAGATCAGTATGCACATAAAAGAAGAATGATGCATACTTTCAGAAAAGGTGACATTCTAATGGCTACTTAAGGACCAAACCAATGGCCCACCAAGGAGCTATTATGATGATCCAGTCTGACTTGATCTGTAACACACTTAAAAGAATTGCCCCCAGTAGTTTATGCATCAACCATACAACATTTATTTAGTGATAGAGAATCCCTGAAACCTTAGAGAAGGTATATTTCTCTTTATTGGATCTTGCTGTACCATTTCCTGCTACATTAAAGAACTCACCTTAAAGCTGGTAATTTTCTCCCTAAAGAGGAGATAAACTCTAATCAGATCACCTCTTAACCTTCGTTCTGCTAACTACATTGAGATCTTCAGTCTTTCTCTGTGTAAGCGTTTTTTTACCCTCAAATAAATTCTTGTCTCTCTTCTGATGATCCCTCTACAGTTATCCAGATATTTCAGACAAATATTTAAGGAAAGGAGCAAACATGGTAGATTAATGGATTATAATAAAAATAATTTTTAAGCTCATATATGCTATTGATATATTCTCTAAATGATTGTAAGCTTTCCTGTAGGACTTTAGGTTTCAGGCCTAACATTACACATCTGCAGTTCATACCCATATACATCTTCAGAGTTTTCTGGTTTAATGTCAAATAGCAAAATACACAATGGACATTGGGTTACTTTTCAATAAACAAGACAAATGTTGAAGATAAGGGTAAAGTTTTCAGGGCTTACAGCAGTTTAGTTCCTCAGCTAAATTTATACCTTAAACTAATCTTTGTAATCTCTGCAGCATATTTTTAAGTTATTCAGAAACTTCTGACATTAACATCAATTGATGTGTGGATGAACTAACCTACATTACAACCAAAAGCAAAAATATGCCAAAATCACTCAATCTTACTACTTTTTCAGGTCTCAATAGGCATCCATACTACCTTACGTGACATAAGCAAGAAATCTATACTATTTTTTTCCCTCAAATCTGCGAAGTGAGCCTTTGTTGGAAGCTGAAGTCCTGATCTCCTATACATTATTGCCCTGGAGGTTAAAGTGATATAAAAGGGGCCAAAACCTGTAACAAGTAAGGGCACATTTCCTTGTTCTTGTCCCACATGAGTGCCCAGAAAACAAAGTGACCAAGCAAGGTGCTGATTTTATCAGTCTCAGGCGAACTCTTTTTAAACTAGCATATATACTAGAGTATACATCATGTTTCCATCTGGTCCCATTGCTCCTCTTCTTTTATACTCAGTACAGTTTAAGAAAACAACAAAACAACAAACAAACAAACAAACCCCACAAAAAACCACAACTACCCACCCCAAAACAGAGCAAAAAAACATGACATCTTCCTCTCAAATCTTGCAATCCAAGACGAAAGACAGGATGAATGAGGACATCAGGAGAGTCCCAAACCCCACTGCCCCAAGAAATGCTATGGAGTTCAACACTTGGAAGTGAGAAGGATGCACAGAAGTAGACAGTCTACTCAGAGGATCTCATCCACCTCAGCCCCAGTGACCCCACAGTGTCTGGTTGTACTGATCCATCTGCAGGTTTGGAGAGATGCGACCCAGGAGCTTGGTGAACGCTGCTACAGCTGCTCTATTAGGAGCCACAACCCACTGAGATGATTTCATCAGATCTTGTTAAAGATGTGTACTCATCAGAAAATATGCAAAGCTTTTTCATCCTTATTGTGATTTAAAGATGTTTTGTATAACAATTTTCTCTCAGATTTTCAGAACTACCTTTTACTTGAAACTGTTTTGTGTAAAGGGTTTTTTCATTGTATGATTTAAACTGTGTTTTTTTAAAAAAAATAAATTTTGCTCAAGTTTGCAGAGCTGTAGACCATTACTAGAAAACTGAAATATTTGTATGTATTTATTTAGATTAAAATATAACTAAAAAGAAACCTTTCCAAGGACCTAAACACCTCAATATACAATTAAAAATGTAATTAATCATACCTCCTTTATGGCCCTATGATTTCAAGGGAACAGTGTAAAAGAAAAAAAGGGTTTCAGGACAACAGTGCAGTAATAGAACAACTGTAAATTAGCAAGTATTTTTATTAGATAATTAGCAATTGCAAAAGTAGCCCATGCAAATATTCTAATGGAATAACTCACACTACCATGTGTTTAAATGGCATTCACAAAATAAGCCAAGAGCACCTGAGGTGTTAAAGCCCTAAAATTGTGTATTTTAGCAAAACAGAAGAATAAGGCTAATGAGTTAGTTGTATATTATTCTTATATGCTTATAATAATCCCTTAGCTAGCAAGTTTTAATTTTTTTCAAGGTGCTATAAAAATTACCAGAATAAGTATTAGTCAGAGGTACCCCTTCAGTTCTATCTTCAAATACCAGCAGGACTAATCCTCAGGTAAAATAGCAAAAGCTTAATGCTATCGTATTTAATTTCAAAGGATTTGAACAAAGAAATAATTTCAGATGATTAAATCAGTTCATTTTGAAAGAGAAATGGTAGGGGAAAATTGCACTTGTTAGAAAAGTTTGTTGTATTTCTCATAAATACCCAGGAATATTTCCATAAAATTACAGTCATATTAAAGAACTGGGCCTTGCATTCTAGAACTCAACAATTAATAAGTGAGCTGTTGAACGCTACAGATGAGTTTCTTTGTACTGACCTTGAACAAGGAGTCATTGTGAAGCATCATCTCTGCATTTATACTGTTAGTAGTGTAGGAAGACTATGTCCCTCACACTTCACCATGCATCACTGAACTGTAACAAACTCTGACAGGTATAGAGCGTATCTCTAAATATTATGACACTCTGCTAGTGACAGCTGGAAAAGAAAAGCTGGACACAATCACAGTTCTCACATTTACTGGAAAAGATGAGCTGCCATCCATAGCAACCATGTTTCAGGAAACACTAATAAATTCAAAATATTTTTAAATGTCTCATTTCCTGACATTTTAAAACGCAGAAAAGCATCAGTTACAACTGCAGAGGCTTTTACTGTCAGCAATTAGTCTTTGTGTCTTATATATAACACTGTCATAGAAACCACTGCTAAAAAACCAACGAAAACCCTAAAAACCTATAGCATTCAATAACCTTGCTCAATTATAAAGCAACTCATGGCAAAGGTCATTTGCCAAAGCAATAATATTTGCATAATAATTGCATGTGAGGAATCTAGCTTGGAGTGTCACAAAAGTATTCCAAGAGTACACTTTCTGCATTTTGAGTTTTCTCATTAAGCACAAGTATTTCTAAAGTAATTTAATTAAATATTCATTTTGAAATCAGAAAATTACATTCAAGGGCTGCATCTCATATAGGTGACAAGTACACAGAGGACTGCATCTTCCCACCAGCAATAACTTTAACTTACAATTCCTCTCTAATTATTTTGATGAGTGTGCATTTAATTCAAAGGATATAGCGTTGCAAATTCAAACACTCTGTTCAAATACATATGCTTTGAGGTCTACAGCTACCTACTCTTCTGTAGTTTAACAGAAGGACAGTTCAGCCTTGGCATTTGAAGAAGTGCTTTAATCTGTGGCCAAAGTACCATTGAAATCTTACACATTACAACCTTCCTTACAGCCAGCCAGGTACGTGCTACATGTATGTGTCGAACCCAACATTCTCTTAAAAGTTGTTTCTTTTCTTGCATGGAAAAAATATAGAGCATTTCCTTCATAAATAAGAATGTTTACTCCTAAAAAGGATCAAAAACCCACAATTTTTTTCAGGAACCAAAAGTTCTAATGTAGCTGTGCATTATATGAAATACTCCCAGGAATAAACTAGCACTGTGGAACAAACCAAATTTTTAATCTTTGCAAAATAAGAAATGAACACTCAAAAGTCTTCTACTTATGCTTTTGATTATTTTTTTTAAATAAATACATTTGTGCCTCTATACATACTTACAAACACATTATTCAGAAGTGATAGTAATTATGGGTATGTCTCTAACTGATTTTTGCAGCATCAGAAACAGCTTGGTTGTGTAATATTATCAATTAATTCTATCACATTCTTACATTTGTTGCTTTTATCTCTTTTGATGTAAAGCTTAATCTCAGGGAGCATGTTTATGACTACAAGTATTTCTGCTCCATCTTACCTAAAATGTTTTCCTGTAATTTATAACTATGTTATACTAAATATTTTGCCAAAACATTACATCTGATACTTCACTCAAGCTTATTTCACTCAAAACTTTCTCCAAATATTCTTTTGGGATATGTTTCTGTAAATATTTGCTAAATGCTTTGGGGAAGAAAAAAAAAAAAAAAAAAAAGAGTATCACTGCTTCAGTTGTTCCTTGGATTATTATGTATATAAAAGAAGACACTTTTCCTAACATTCTAATTCAACTTTTTGGCTCTATCTTTACTCCGAGAAGTTGAAGCTAAACACTTCAAACTCAAATCTGACTTACTGACCTTGCCAAGAATGGCAAAACATCTCATCTTTGAAGAAAATGAGTTTGATTTTATTAACTTACGAACATTTCCAGCAAGCACACCGAATATGTTGACAGTACATTTCATACTACTTGAGGCATGTGGTGCTTTTACTTTTATCTATTTAAAATGCTGATCTGGATGCAGGAAAAGAAAAAATGGCACGGTTCATTTAATGTTTTTGGCAAAAAGGATACCTTAAGGGACATTTATTTGGAATGCTTCATCTCAAGTTTCCTGAACATACATTTAATTTCATCTGTTTTTTCCCTCCTTTTCCCTTTTCTCACTAAGCCTTCCTTGCTCCTTGGCAAATTAAGTGGGGAGGGAAGTAATGATAAAGTAACAGAGAGACAAATAAATCAAATGTACAGTACAGGCAGCTGACAAAGTCAATACTGAATCTTTTCCAAGGCCTTTCCTTTTCTTTAAGTTGGTAATGATACACTTAAAATTCCTAACCCAGGGTTTTCAAAAGTGTTTCAAGATCCGTCAAGATGAACAAACACAGGTAGCTTAAAGAGAAGTGAAGAGCAGAAAAGTAAAAGAGTGGAAAAGAATAGGAAGAGACAAAAATACATAATACAGAGACTATGCAAGGAAACAACAAGATTCATTAGACAGCACTGTATATGCCACTTTGTCTACGACTTATCACTGTTACACCTCGGTCTTCATCTGTACCTGATATGATACCTACTTATTGTTGTAGAATGCCTTGAGTCTTATGGTTTAAAAGTTCTATATTGAGTCAACAGGAGATGATGAATTATATACTGACAGTCAAAAATTGCTTATTTATCTTCTCTATATGGAATAAAGATTAAAAGAAGAAGTTACAAACTTTTTGAGTGAATTCATAATAATTCAACAAACAGCAGTGGAACATCAACTGAGTTGAATTTTTTTCGGACTCTCAGATATAAGAAATCTATGTGCTTGGCTGCTTGGTCTGTAACAACGTTCTTAGCAATTAGATGGCCACATTCTCTTTAAGCAGATGGAACAGAGCTTAATGATACTTGAAACTGCCATATTAAAGGCATTTTTATGGTGACCACTTTTTTTCTTCACTTAGTGCAGTGGAAAATGGAGTTTGACAGAGATGACAGGTGATCTGAGGTTCATTTGAAAGCTGCGGTTAGTATTGTGTATTCTTGGTTTTTTACTTCTGAGTGTTCCAGACAAGAGGTCTTCAGAGAGGGAGAAGATTCTGGGTACTAAATGAACTTAGCATTCTTTTACAGCAAGGATAAAAATAAGATAGCTTTATTTTCTTCTGAGGTTTCTCAAAAATCCAACATCTTAATTCAAATTATTTAGACCTAGAAATACTTAACGGTAGCTTTCTTATAATTTCCTAATCTCAGTTTTCAGCTTTTACATCCAATAAAGATGCAATGCTAATTTTCATGGTATATTTCTTAAATTTTGGGGTTTTATTTCCACTCAAAATAGGGGGAAAAAACCAACAAGATTTTTCTTTTGTTTAAATCTAACCGTATGTGTGTTAGAAATATTTGACTACCACACTTAAAATTCACATCACTGTGTACCGAAACCTTCTAAAAGGCGAGCTCTGCATGACATTAAAGCTACGCTTGATACTACCCCTATAGTTAATGGTCTGTTAGATACTCTTTTATGTCCCTCTTTCAGAGGGTTTATAACTTCAGCACAAAATTCTTTGCAATCTGAAACTAAGCATACAGGATAGCAGTCCAGAAAGAATTTTATTAGGCACATACTCAAACTTTCTATAAAACAGATTTTAAATAAAGACTTCTTTTTGTGCTCCTTGCTAAAAGCAAAGATTAAAAATGATTTTTTGGCATCTATCTATAACAATTTTTTCACAGTAAAACAATTTTTAATATAAAAAAATGACACTGCAGAATAAAAAAGAAATGTAACTTTTGCTATTGAGAACTCACTATGTATTGATATTTATTATTATTATTTAATTATATGTTACAGCAGTGTTGAAAACTACAAAACAGAAATATAGTTTATGTCCCAAATAATTTCTAACTAAAAAGAGGCACAGATATCAAGTTCAAGATATTTTACTGTGGGTCAAACTGTGAATAAATATGTTGGATGGACATACTGCAGAACCTTCTACAGGAGCTGAGCAGAAAGCAGTTGGCAAGGCAGAAAGAGAGAGGGGAACACATAAAGAAAGTACTGTTAGCATTTTGGTCAAATGGTTTTGAAGCTAATCCTTCCTCATCCCCTCTTTCTGGCTTTGGCTAGGTTCACAGACTTTTGGTGCATTAAACTCTTTTTGGAGTAAATCAAAGAGGAAACTCTGTTTCATGTGTGCACCATAAATCATAGAATCATAGAATCGTCTAGGTTGGAAGAGACCCTTGGGATCAACCTACATAATCAGGTAGTTGATGTACCCACAACTGGATGGAATCTAGAGCTCCTTAAGGTGACAGAGTGGGAAAGGCTGGTTTTGTGAACATAAGTTTCAGTGGCACACGAGGATTTCTTTTTTTGCTTTGTTGCAGAATGATGAGTCTAAAATATACTTGTCAATATTTTGTTGAATTGAAGCCTGAGAATGCTCCAAGCCTCTACCACACGTTTTTTCATCAGGGACATAGAACTACATCTCTGGAAACAACAATAGCAGCTATTACTGTCAATCCCTGTGGCTCGGAAGACGGCAGTCCTCCAGCAGGAGGAGTTCTCTCAGCTCTGCCACTGACTGGTATTGATTACTTCATCCACTTAGAGCCCTTCATATTGAAGAGATCTCATTTCTCTTACCTTACAAAACAGAAAGCTTTGGTTGCACACTGTTCACTTCTGGCAATGTTAGGATTATAACCTCAATTTCCAGTCCAGCAAATCCAAATTTTATTCACTTGACCATTCAGAATATTCCTCATTTATGAATTTGTACTTAAGGCACTTGGATCACAGTACAGATAGCTTCCTTTTTACCAGTCAGTCTTACCACATGATATAAGGAAAAACATATTAATGTATATGCAAAAGGAAAAAAAATGAGGTCATATGTGAGTTTAGGAAGTCCCAGAGATGCTGATTTAGCAATTATTTTTGTGCACGTTGTTAATTTTCAGCTGACAAGCAGCATTGAAACTTGGAGTGGCAAACATTTGCAAAGCAGTATTTCTTTGTGTAGGTTTAATGGGTATCTAAAGCTTTGCTTTGACATCTTTTGGAGACCTGAGTCCCACTTCAGGAAAATGAAATTAATCATGTATCCATTTAAACCTCAGCATAAGCTTTTAATGGTTTAATTATGCTACTGCATAAAGCTTCCCTTCTTTCCCTTTCACTTCATTCCATCTCTCTAGCTTGTCCTTTTTCACTCAAAAAACCCAACTAACCTATAATTCTTTTCTTCCTCTCACAAAGATTTTTAAATCCTTCCTTGTTAATGAACATATTGTTTGTTATGGTCAACTGAACATTGCTTTCAAGCACTTTCAAAGAAGTAGAAAGCACACCTGGAAACTATGAAATTATCCATTTCTACAGGTACAATGTAAATCTGAATGCTGTTGGGTACAACACAATGCTTTTCAATTCAAATGTCTACATTCCTGTATCAAAAGATCCCACCATTCTTAGGCACAGATACAAAAACATCTTGCAGTCCCCAGAGAAACAGAAGTGGAAGCAAGAGAGAGGAAAGATATGCTAATAGATTTTTTTTTTCAATTCTTCCATAACCCCTATAGCTTCAGCACTCTCAAGGCTCCCTCAAACCCACAAGCCTTCTAAAATCTCTACAAACCCACCCTGTAAGGCCCCTCACATAACGCTCAGCACCTCCACTGTATACCCCTAATGCCTCCCAGGAGAATTCCTCCCCTCCATTCTGTGTTCCCTAGCACTTCAGCTGGGCCAACAGCACGTACTGCAGCCAGTGTGGTGGTGTTGTGGGGCTGGTGGTGGGGTTACGCTGATGGTTTGTGTAGCATGTCCCCTAACCAGGGGGGCTGACTTGGGTACAGAACAGCTAAATGCTCAGCTCTCTTGGCTTTGCTCTCACAAATCTGGGCTTCCTTCCTCTAAACTATTCTCAGTTTTCACAAGACCTTTAGAAACTGAGCACTTTTGGACACAGTATCTAAGTAATCCAGTTGCAGTTGGTGATGGGGTTCAGAAATTATTACTGACAGTCAGCAGACAGAATATTTGCACAAGTGTATTTTTCAGGCCACTAAGCTAAAATGTGATATTGGAAGCTGTGGAACTGTTTTAAAGGAAGGAAAATGAGCACGGTTATGAATTGTGGTGGTTTTTAATACTGTGACAATGACACTAAGTGCCAGCTTTCTCTCTTTGTATTGCATTCAAAACTGCTCAGCTGAGAAGTGAACTTAGCCGTGGATGGCAAGCTGCTGTTAGAGAAGCCTCACACTGTGCAAAAACTGTTGTTACTTTTTTGATGTTTCAGTTGTCTATCCAAATAAAATCATCCGGTGTGAATGTGCATGAGGAAGCATATGGTATGTAAATAAATAGCAGGAGGCTTATGCTAAACAAACTTCTACTTTCTCTCTTCCAACCTTTCTTTCTTCCTTTGCAAGTTGACCTTAAACATACTTGGAAGGAAAACTTATTTCTCCACTATGTGCTTATACACGATAAGAAACAATAAGGTCGCCTCCAGTGAGGTCAAGACCTCCATTGTTTTTATGAGTGATAGTTAACATAATAATAATTCCAGCCTCCTCAGCTCTATATATCTTTTCCTAGGATGTAGATGTATTTAATTAACTGAGGAGAGACAAAAGAAGGCATACAGCACTGCGGGATTACGAGATCTCTCAGAGGGTCCTTTCTTTGCTGCATCCTCCTGATTTCTAGCAGACAGGGAGAAATTTCAACTTAGTGGATTCTTTCTCATCTACCCACCTGACTGCCAGCCAGGAAACTGTTCAGGACTGCAAGGCTCTCTTAACTCAATGCAAGGATTCAGAGGGAGCTGATGCTAAACCGAGAGCTGAAATCTCTGTTTGACTGTCTACTATACTGTACCTTCGAGGCAATTTGTTTTATTACCATTTATGTTAGGCATTATGGTGGTTGTAATATATGTCAGCTGGAGGTACCTTAAAAGTGATGCCTCACATTTCATATACAATATTGCTGCATGTTCAAAAGCTTTGCAGGTTTGAGTTTAAGTAAAACACCATCTTCTGCATTATCTCAATGCCACATCTGAGCAAGGTAAGAAGAATTACATTTTATCACTCTGAGGATGAGCCAAATTAGACTCTTGGTGTCCTGTTCTTTAAAAAAAGGAGGAGAAAGACTATGCTGGGATGGAGAGCTGGAGGCATCCTCAGAGAGTCAAGCTTACTGCCACTGGGGCAGAGGCTGGTACCAAATTTACTGAGGATTGCCTCACATACTCTTACCTCTCTCTTGGCAGCAGGTACCCCCAGGCTTCCCAAGGCTCTGAACAGGTACAGTAAGCAGGAGGAATTCTGCCATGCAGCTGATCGCTAGCTCAGATGCAGATCTCTATGTTAAAGAAGTTTAAAGTAAATTTCCAAAAAAATCTTAGCTTTCCGAAACTTCCAAATATTCAACTTTGGAGACTGCAATTTGAAATGAGCCTTTCTTATCAAGAACATACGATGCCCATGCCAAACAATGCTATTAATACATGTTCACTACCCCATTAGATTAATTTTTTTAAAAGAAAGTGTTTTGCTTTTCTGTGTTTATCCTTTCCTATAAGCCAAAAGGGATAGATATATACAAATAAAGCAAAACCAAACAACTTTAAAAACTCCAGAAACAAAAACTAGTAATACATCTGATCACATGTGATTTCATTAGACTTACTTCAGAAATTAAGATGGTTAAATCACCTATGTAACCATTACAGAATAGTTTGAAAGAACAATTGAGCTACAGCTCATCCAACATAGACATACTACACTTAGCTTTGAAGTTATTGAGTCTTTCACAAGACCATAGGTCAGCAGTATGAAAATTAAGCGAGTTGAAATAGATAGCTGGTATTTAGGTAAATATTTTGGCAGCTATCCTTAATGAACATCACAAGCCAGCAGCTCTACGGTTTGAAGACTTAGACTAACTCATTTAACCCAGCATACCAAAACTACCTTGCACAGGATTTGAAAAGAAAAAAGACACAGATAAGGCTAGAACATTCAGCACAAAGGAAGATTTTACTCCCATTTTCTAACTTACTAATAACTTGGAGTTTCAGAACCAGAAAAATGGTAGATTATATCTCAGGGTATAACCTCAGGACAGGAATTTAAAAAATAAGTCCAACAGTTTAATGAACTACTGACTAACTCATGCGGACAGATTCTTTTTTACATGTGACAATAAGAAAATGTGCTCTTAGGTGGCCACACAGGACAGTGCTTAAACACATCATTGCACCTCCTCACCTAAGCCTGAGAATGCACACACATGCATTCAGCCTTCCAAAACTGAGACAGTTCTTCATCCACTCAAGCATCTGAATACAAGCAATACACTTCAACATAACCGCGTTCTACATTAATTATGTGAATTAGAAATCTATCACTAAATTGTTGGAATAATTTAATGTATGAGAAACAAGATGAATCAACTCACAGAAAATGTGAATCATAAATGTCACCTCTGGAAAAACACTGACTAATCTATTGTTTCTACTGAAACCAGAAAAGATCCTGCTTAGGTTTATATCTTGGTGATTCATTTTGTGGAAGGAAAAATAATTGATTCTGCTCCTTCACAGAAATGCAGTATGTGCAGTGTCATCAGTACGTCAACAATTTACATTTGTTTTACTGCACAAAGGAGTTTCAAATCAATTTCAAAGGCTGTACATTTGAAAAGCAGCCAGCTGGCTATTCAGAACTTTGAATGTGGTTGCCTTTATGTTACCAAGCAAATAGATAGATAACTGAACGTAAAGAGAGTTTACAGCAGTTAATTAGCAAATGCCATTGTCCTGCTAAACAAAAAGCATTCCCACATAGTTGGATACCAGTCCCCTTAACAGACCCTCTTCATGATACTTCCTTCATAAAATGTCTACGTATTTCTGTACCCTTTTAACATATCTGTTTGTTGAAAATCTGGCTTTCAGATGGCTATCTAAAAGTGTTACAACAGGCTATATAAGGCAAAAACCTGCTTATTTTTTTTCAAGTGCTATAATAAGGCATTTGCTAAAGCCTGGCAAAATATTCAGAGATGTGTTTTATTCTGCAAGACATGCTTATGGTACAGTGCAACTTCACAAAAAGAAAACAATTCAGTCTCAAATCAACAGACCCATGTCAGCACGGGGCTACACCAAAACTAATACAATGTGTCTCTTACTGCCGCTGTCTCATCTCCAGCTTTCATGATAACTTGTTTACTGTCAGCTCTGAATAATACAGAAGTGTTTGGGTTTTTTTCTTTTTTCTTTTTTTCTCTTCTTGGAAAACCCCAAGTGGATCAGGATGCTGCCAGAGAGCAAGCAGGCACACTATATGAGGGAAAGAAAAACAATCCTAAGGTCTACCAGAATGGTATCTCTGTTCTTGCTGCTCTTCATTCATTATAACTGACCCCAGCATTGACCATCAGGTGCATCAAACAGCAGTGACGTGTCTAAAGGCTACCCCAGGCTGGCTTTGAATCCCAGAGGTTCTATCTCCAGTCACTTATGTGCCCATACATTTTTCAACAAGACAAACAGTACATAGGGTCTCAATCAGAATAATATAGAGAAATTTGAAGAAAGTATCGGATTTTAAACCTGTCCTTGTATTTATTTTTCACCTTGTGCACAGCACTTGGCTTGCACCGTCCCCTATTCCCTGAGTTCTGATCTCCCTCCCATAGTCCAGGGAAAAACAGCACTTTCATTTTAGTCAACAAAGGAACAGATTTCTGTGATCGCTTTGTCCTTGACACCATATTTGAAAACCCATCATATTTGAAAACGTCATCTCAAAAATATAGCGTATCTTGAATTTGGGTCTGGTTTCTTCTGAAGGCCCTTTAGAAGACTCATATAAATTCAGAATGGAGCAATGTTTTCCTAATACATAAAGCTCACCTGAGAAGAGTGAGGGCAATACTGCACCACATTCTAGGATGCTGACGTTGGTTATAATATGTATAGTCATATTAAGAACAGTCAATACGCATAAGCATTTGGCCTCTTCTTAGACCTGTCAGAGTAGCTGTGATGAGATGGGAAGCTGCATTCACCAGTTTCTAAAGCTGTTCTCAGATGGGCTACCAGGCAGCTCTTCTCTTAAAACTCTGTACTCACAGTTCACTACTTTTCCTGGTTCACAAGCAGTGGAACACAGCAGGTAACACTGAAGACCTCACCATACAACAAATAAACCATCCTACTTGAGTGTCAAAAACCAAACTGATATGGAGGGGTACACTGCAGAGGTTACTAGTTGGGAGCTGACTTCACAAGAAAGCTGATGAACATCAAATGTTTTCTATCTAGGTCCAGAAAAAGATGTTCAATGTCACATTAAACCATGCTCACATAAAGCAGGAATGTATGTCAGACCCTTCATTAATCTCTCCTTTCTAGACTCAAAAAAAGATATCTGAGAATCAAAACTGAAGCAATTTTTCTGAGGTGGATCTACCATCGACTGCTAGATGTTATTGTGCTCTTTTCTATTACTAATTTTGATGCAGTTTCCAATACTCATATATATGTTTTTACCTTACTTATTTGCCTCTATATTGTCTCTTGCATTATCTAGCCAGCTTGTTTCTTCCTTTCTGTTTCTCTTAAGGCACAAGAGGTAAGATTTAAACTTTCACAGTTTGGCCAAATGACAAAGGAGGAACTTAGTCAACAGTAATAATAAAAACAGGGCAAAAGAACAGGAGGTTTCCAAGGTATTCAAGATTTCACTCTGTATTCAGAAGAATACAATTAAATGTAATCAGATTAAACTAATGCAAAATTAATATTATATTATACAGTATAAATGTTATTAAAAACTGTTATCACGTTACTGCTGTAATATGACCACGTAACATGGAAACCTTCTTCCATATGAATTTTTTAATAAAAATTAGGGTTAGTAATCTTTATTATTCTCTCCCTTGCACCTCCATGCACTGTCCATGAAATAATAATAATAATAATGTAAGCAAATTGCCATTTTTGTAGAAAAAAAGTGGAAAGGAAATAAAAGATCAGCATAGTTTGGCACCCAGAAAATTTTATAACAGCAATAAAATGCACATGGTCACACACATGCACAGGTTTACACAAGCGGCTTGGAAAATGGCATGCTTTTTTAAACAAATATATAAAGCAAGTATCTCAGTGAAGCCTTGCTTAGGTTCTAGATACTAAAGTTCACATTCGTGACTGCTATTGCTAATTATCTCAATTATGCTAATAAAAGTAAGGATATTGAAGCTGGTAAGAAAAAAAGTAACAAAAAAGGGGCCATTAAAATACTAGTTATCCATATATTTACTGATTTGGGATTATTAAAAAAAACCCTCAAGTTATTAAATGAATTAGTGTTTTCAAGATATGTTAAAAATTCCAACTCCTGTGAGGAGATGCATGACATGTACTAGCCCTGAATTTAAAAGTGAAGTATAAACTGCAAAAGTTGAAAAAAAGGAAAAAAGAAAACCAAATTTGTCCAAAATAAATTTCTATTTGACTCCCTTAAAAGAATATTTTACTTAAAATATACTTAAACTTAGCCTAATATACACTTATATATACTTAATATACTTTAAAAGTATATATTTGGCTCCCTTAAAAGTATATTAAAAGTATATCGATAGGGTGTCTAATTCTTTCTTTCAATATTGATGCATAATATATTACAGAATTTTTAATGCATCTAAAATCACAAAAGTATTAACGCTTTTAACGGTTTTTCAGCCAGACTGCTGCATAAAGAAGCACATTGTGTTTGATCTTAGGAGCTGAAGAAATTTCAGAAGAATTGATTTTTTTATATTTGCAGTAACCTAGTCATTTTTAATGTTTCACCATCAATAGATTAGCCAACATATAAAATCAATCTTTAATTCCATGACAGGAAAAGAATTCTTTGTTGCTTGCATAATTGCTGTTGAAACAGTGGCTATCCTAATTGCACCATTGAAGTTGTAGGAATACAGCATACACTGAAACAAAGAAAATGCTGTTAAAAATGGATCTTTTCCATTCATTTGTTAGCCCAGTGTTACTGAACTATGACATCATTCTGCATTACACACAGAGCTGCCAGGAGAGTAATATGTTAAAAATAAAGAAACATAAGCATAGAAAGTAAAGAATTTAAACTGAGGACTAATAGCAAAGGTTGGCATGAAAATAGGCATAACCTCTGAGATGTAGTGTTAGAATGGTGAGACAGAGAAAAAACAGGGAGTGAAATAAAGTACAGGCCTGATTGAGACCACGATAAGCTCTGAGTGGCTCTGATACAAGCTTGTTTAACACGAAGAACAGAAGTGCAATTCATACGCCTGAATAAGCCAGCTAATCTTGTTAGGATATGCATTCATGTAAAATTAGTCTCTGCATCTCTGTCTGAAAGAAGCACTTAGGCCTTTTTAATTTTTATAGCCTATGGCAGTAAACGATTGTAATCATTTAACAATCGGACTCTTTGCAATTCAGATCTGTTCTTAAGGCTGCCGCAGTCCACGCTTTCAACCCAACGAGGGTCAAGCCGAACTCATTTGTTTTGACTCCCTATGTGCGATGTTTCGCATTATTGGAATACATTTCTCTGTTGAAGCTGCCTGACAGAGATCTAACACTCACATTGTGTCAGCTACGATTCTGTCCACCCCATAAAAAAAGCCTGATAAACTGTGGCAACGTAGAAAGCCTGCTGCCTGAAGTCGCAACGTGATCACATAATTATTGACCACGTTCTCCTGACCTTTCTATTGCTAGTTCAGGGCCTTGTCTTTTGATTATCCAATGATTCAGTTATAAAAGACTTCAGTACAAATTACACATTTTAAATAAAAACATTTATTCAAGAGCAGAGTGTGTCACAGTAACTTAAAATAAAATCTGACTGGGGAATCTAAGTGTTTATTATTACAGTAGCTGTGCTGCTGGGCTTTTGGAGATTATCTGGCCCGTGAGACTTCAGCAATGGGATGGGAAAAAAGTAAGCAGCTGAGTAAGCAAAATCTTCCTTAAGTTTTCACAGAAACTTAAAACTAACCACAGCGACACAAACTAAAGCCTTGCAAATTTTTATTAAATTAGGTTACTTTGCATGCTTTCAAGATATGAAATAAATTATGCTCGCCATTAGAACAGAGAATATTTCCTAACAGGAATAAAACAAATTATAAATAGAAATCTGTATTATTCCACAATAACTCTCTCATATACTCACTGTGGATACTAAGATACAGTTAATTAGGATATGCAGGTTAATGCTGCTACTAATCTAAGGAAGCAGGTTAATACAGTGTAAATTCACACTAATGTTTCAAAGGGACAAAATCTTCTTAGCTGATACACAATCTCTTTGTTTAAAAACATAAAAGAGGGCCAGATGGTGCCTCTTACCATTGACCCCAATGAAAACCCAGGACTACCTATATCCACAGAAGGTGATGAAAGGATTCTCAGTGAATCAGTGAGAGGTCAATATTCCAACACAACAGAACAATACCAATTGTTCACTGAACACCTACACTTCCTACATCTACCCCCGCCGTACTGAACCATGCCTCTTTGTCCTCTACTCCACTTGTGCAGGCAGATGTAAAGCATCTTTGTCAACCTGTCCCATTATCACTCAACTACTACCTTAAAGATCTGGTCAGAGCGAAGTAACACAAACTTAATCTCCCTTAAATCCAAATGAACAACCACAGATACATTTTCCATGTGCAACAACTCCATTTGGTGGTTGTCTTCAGTCTGCTCTTGAACTTTTGACTCTCTCCCACTTTTTGTTGAGGAAAATTTTAACAAATGTAAAATTGCTGCAGTGAGAGAGGAAGAGAGAATAAAACTAAGGCTCCAAACATTTAGGAAAATCTGACTGCATGGCAAATGGATGTATGATCAATAACAGAGAGAGAGAGAGAAACACATTATACAAACACATTGAGAAATATTCCAGATGTCAGCAACACTAAGCTTCAGACGTCAGATAACAAATGCAAGAGTACGCTCGCGCTTTGATGTTCAGCTCTACTTTAGGCGGAAGGTTGTTAATATTCTCTTTTTAGAAAATAATATTTGCTAATACAAATTTGAATACTTTGGGTTTTCTATGGTATTTTGCTAGTGACACTGAAAGCCAGCTACGTTAAAACTGGCTGCGCCCTCACAAGTACTTACTCCTGAAGGTAAAATTGAGTTGAATGTGGCATAATTTTATATTTACATACCTCACATTACAAAAATATATATTATTTACAAGGCTTATATTTCATTTTAGATATCTCTTTTAAAATTTTATGTGATAATGTGTTTTAGCTAGAAAAAAAGTTAATCTATAGAATCACCATTCTAATGTTTTATGGAAGCAAAATTCAATAGACCATATAGTCAAAAGAGTTTCACAGAAAAGGCCAAGCTGTTATATCAGATGACTATTAAAAAAGAACAGGTGAAATAAATGACAAACACTATACAATATTTTGATAATAGAGCCTGGTGAATTCATATAGCAACCTCAATGTTTCCAAAATATATTATGCCAGTTTACTCAGCAGTTTAATTCCAGATTCCTTCTGATCTTTCAGAGAAATAAGGGATGTCCCAGATGAATAAGCAAGAGGATGTCCTAGAACCTTGATGTATGCAAGGAAATCACAGCAGTAAGTTAAACTATCTGTGATGGCTTTGATGCTGACAATGCCTTTCAGCAAAAGGCTACCAAGACCACCAAGGAAATGCATGCTAAGAGCAATTCACAGCATTTGAACCCCAAAGTAAACCAGATTATAAGGACTCCAGCACTTTTAGCATGCAATTCCATTAAAAAGAGATTAAGAATTTTTGTTTATACTAATGGAAAGTTAAAACACAAAGGCTTCTATCCCATTCCAAGTCCTCTCCACTTATTGCAAGTGAAAATCCTATAAACATGTAAGTCATTGCCATGCATGCTGTGAGATGGACTTTAAAAATCGCTAAAAAAGGCCTCCTTTTCCACTTTCAGGAATATTTATTCTACCAAAAGCTACAGTATCTTTTATGATTAAGATCCTGCTACTTGGACAGAATAAAAGGTATAACACATAAATTACATTAAAGCAGAACTAATGAAGCTTTGATTCCTTTTGATTTGTGGGTTTTGTCCCCTGGTTCTTCACCTTCCTTCACTCATAAGGATATCAGGTTCCCTAGGGCTCTCTTTGTCAGTCCTGCTGTGCATAGGGACCAGTTACTCAATCTATGCACAGCAGGACTTTTTTGTTACTGACAAACACAATAGGTGTGCTGTTTCCTCCCTCAGCGAGAGAACTAAGATGGGTCTCTGTCCTCTATCCACCCTTTAATTTTCCTGACATTTGTTGAAGTCAGTTGTCTTTGTGATTTCTCCTTTTTTTGTCCAGTAAGTGTGACATTGACCAAAAGATTACAAATTTTGGGAGGATACAGAGGACAGAGATCACAGAGCCTCCATTTCCTTAGGCAAAAATTTGTGAAGAGGTTCTCTGAAGTCATATATGAGACAACATTCCTTGAAGTACTCCTAGTGCCTCTCGTGGTTCAGCAGCAATATTCCGGAGTTGGTGACTGAGAGTGACAGGAAACCCCATGAAGTTTGAGAGTGGCCCCGCCAGCCTGCGTAACGACACCAGCTCACGGCTGCAAACAGCAAAGGTCTGAACTGACAGACCTTGACCCCTACCTCCGCTGGGCGGCTGGAAGCTACGAGACAGCTGGAACAGTCTACTGGCATATAAAAGCCTCTCAGTACAAATCAGATGTTTTCTGCAAAAAGAGCACTTTTTGCCTCTCATTATGAATGGAAATGTCTCTGCTTGTATCTCTCCTACATGTGTATACTATAGAAGATCTATGGAAATCACTGAATGGAAACCTTTAATTTATTGCCAAATACGTTTGATATTAGCATTTGATATTTAAAATGTGACATACATTCACCCAACCATTTGTGTTCGAATCTCACTGGCTTTTGTTACTCCAAAGCGGTACAATTTCCAGATTTTGCTTTAACCATAAGAAACCCCAGTATCCTAGACTTTCTGCCACCAGCATTCTTCTGCCTATCTGGATTTATCAAAGAATGCAAGCTGGTAGCAATATTCCACATATGTTCACTTTGTATAATCCTCAAAAAACAAAGGAGCTCAGATCTGCAAACACAGTGAATGTAATTCTTGCATAGATAATTTGCATATTTCCTCTTCCGTGGGTAGGAGGAGGAAACACTGACTTTGCTTACAGAATTCTGACAATCTTCAGTAAAATCTGAATCATAATCTCATACTTTTTTGTATATTTAAAGCAGTTTGTGATCGTCACAACTACAGAAAATAGCAAAAGCGATATCCTCAATGCAAGATACTCAGATTTACAGTGATATGTTAATCCTGAGTTTTTCTCCACCTGAAACAATAGAATTGTATTCACAGATAAGCTGACATACTGTGTATCTAAATATCTATACTGCGTATCTGTCTCTAAAAACTGCGAGCTGTTCTGTCTCAAAACATCTGAGATGTGCTATACATAAATGAAAGGCAATTTTTTACATTTATGACATTACTAATAAAAAATAAATAAATTGCAGAATCATTCTGGTGCAGTTCTGGTTACGTGAGTACATGCTGTGGTGACTAAAAGCAGAGCAGCAGCACAGAGAGAGCCACATTAGCATATGGCAGTTGGGGAGGGACACAGGAAAGGTGAGAGTGCACCTGTGTGAGCGTGAAGGAATTGGCAAGGCATCTTGCCCATGAGCAAACATAATCTGATTCCTGGAAAATAGAACTGCCTAGGTTTGCTTTACCTAACATTGAGCAAAAAATGGTAGCTGCCTCTATAAGAACGCAACCAATGCATAAAATGTAACTCAGTCTCCATGAACAAATAGTGAAACTGGGTATTTAGCTACGAGCACACAAAATGCATCAAGTTTTCAACGAAAACACATTGGTAAAAATGCCCCTTTGTGTAATATATGAAATGTGAATCATGAGTTTGGAAAAAAAAAAAATATAATCAAAGCAACATAATTGAAAATAACCATTTTATCCTAACAGATGGCCAGGTGGCAATATAATGCTTTGTTAACTTTGTAGCAAGGGCATAAAACATTTTTGGCTTTCTAATCACCTGAAAAATACAACACTCCCCCACAAACCCAAAATCTATGAGCTATTTGTAGATCAGTGCTCATCTGCTGCGTAGAATTGTTGTTATTCACAAACTTCTTGTTAAGGTAGATTTTATGAAACTTAGATGATGACATTTCATACACTAAAGGTACAAAGAGTATTGTAACAGTTATTGTCCTGCTTAATAATGAACAATGTGATCATTTTAAATTATATCAGTGTTCTGTTTTTATAGTGTTGTCTAAAGTATGTCTGGTACGGATGTGAAAAGTGATGAGGATATAAGTCCAGATAATGGAGCAGTATCCAACTCTCACTGAAGCGATAAATTGATTTTAACTGATTTTGGACCAAAAGTGTTATACGTAATTCTCTGTGCTACAAAAATCTCAAATGAACTTGGTACAGATGTGGGCAACTGATAAAAGAAAGTGAATAAAGCAACATGAACACTGATTGCAAAGCAAATTCACTGGTAACAGCGGATAAATATCTCTGCTGCCTTTGATACATCCCATTTTCATAGTAAATGGGTCTTTAGTATTTTAGTGATATCAAGATTTGAAGGTTTAAAGACTGTGTATCCAAAACTACTCATTTTTAAGAGACACAACCCAAAATATTATCTGACACTGATTAAGTCTATTTTTCTGTACTAAAAGAAAAATGTCAATTAGTACTAAACATAAAATGTTAAGTACCTCAAAATATCCGTAAGCTGCGAAATATGTGACAAATATGCATAGATTTAATTCTAAAGGTTTAAAATCAGAACAAACACATGCCAAAAGCAATACAGAACAGCACAAAATACTGCTTCAGGTATTCACATGCCTGCTTCGCTGGTAACTTTCATTTGCAGTCTTTTTAAAATGCCATACTATGAAAAAACAAAGATATCTCCATGGTGCAATGTAGAAATATTCTGAACCTCTGCATCACCAGACAAAAGTTCTCAAAGATATGAAAAAAATCCCAACAACTTAAAGCAAGACCAGTGGTCATTGTTGCCTGGTTCTTTCTGTAATCAGCAACAAAATTCAACATATAAAGACTGGGAATCATGCTAATTAAATACAATATATAGAGTATGTATGGTTATATTTGTAAAATAAAACACATTAACTATGAAGACTTCTCATATATTTTTTGTCTTACTGATGAATAAAATTATTCCACAATGGCAGAATTTGCCACTGAACTTATTCCCCTGACATAAAGTTGCATTTCAGACCTGTACTACCAAAATTCATTTAAAAAAGGGTAAGAAAACACACAAAAGATGAACAAATATTAATAGAGCTAAAACAGCAAATGGCAACTTTGAAATCTAGTATGAAGGGGGAGCTGACTCAAGCTACGGAACATTTATTGGACACAATATGCAGTGAAATGGAACCATCTTTGATGTTAAATTCAGAAACAACCTGGTTTTGGATATTACTACTCTCTTCCAAGAAAAACAAATGAGCATATGGAACGGAGAAAATTCTAAGGGCGAGGGTGTAAAAGAGTGAACATTGCAATTCTCCATTTACCACATCATCTAACGCAGCCAAGTAATATCCCCAAGAACCAAACTTTCAGTAGTTCCTACCACAGAGGCACAAGCTGAAATTTGTATGCTTATTTATTGCTATTTTTTCAGCCCTTCAGTCCACTCCTTTTGAGGTGTCTTTTCAGGGGGATTAAGGGCTTATATTGTGGTGTGGTTTTTTTTACAGATAGAGTACGCATATATGTGTATATAGGCAGAGATATAAGGGAAAGCAATTATGATGCATCACATTATGTCATAGCATAGCAGTGATGAGGCATAACTGCATCACATATTACTCTCAGTTCATGTTACTTCCTATAATACAGGAGAATTCCTAGGCCATAATTTTAGGAATCTAAATCAAGTTTCAGGCCTCTGTGGAAAGGCATGCTACTCCAGCTAGGAGCCTCCTGCCAGCTTCAGCTGGCCCTTTACTTTTGCAAATGCACTCCCTTCTATGTGCAGGACAGTCACCGAGACACTGAGATGACAGATACATTTATACATTCAAGTGGCTTAAACTGCAGAAGCAAATCACTGTGGAAAAAAATATATAGGTGACGACTTGCAAATTCATCCCTAACATCAAATAAAATAATAGGATAAGAGCTTTCTGCATCTTCTCCTTTGCCTGTACTTCTCCAGAAAATGCATTGACTTGAAAGAAGCAATCTTGACTTGCTAGCTGTGTCTGAAATTCATGTTAACACATTGCAAGTTGTTTTTTCTTATTTAAGCCATGGATTACAGTTTATGTTTTCAATTTCTGCATTGCTTCACTTTCTGCTGTATACGTACCACTAATGAGGAGACAACTTTTTAAATTAAAAGCATTAATAAAATGCTGCTTGTAGATATTTTTAAATTAAAAAATTGTCAAATGTAAATAACCATCTGGGGATCTGAATAGTTACTCCTTTTATTTTAGAAAGCTTCCAGCAAATAAACTCTTTCTGGAGAATTAAAGATATAACCCTCTACCATTGCACAATACTTTATGACGTTTGTGCTATATTGATAACTGATACCTTTTTTGATATTATATACTTTTAAGCCATTCATACCCCTGTTATAACATAATCACACCTACCTGATAGAAATCTCTTCCTACTGGAACTTGTTTGTATTTCCTTTTATGCCCTCCCTTTGAGCGGATATTAAAACATGGCTTGTCCAATTGCTTAGCATAAATGAAACTCGGAAATACTAATCCTGTTGGTCATACACAATCATTAGGTTTATCTCTGTGGATGAGGAGAGCCCTAAATGTTCATGTTCAAATTTAGAGAGGTCAAGAGTACTCAGTTTTCCATTTCCCTTCCTGCACGGGCCATGGATAGTGAGGCGAGTGCCCTCCTGGCACAAGACAATAATATTACACTGCTGCATTCTCTCTTCTTTGTTACACCAAGATACGCTGTCCCTTCTGTCCTCTTAAACCTTTTGTATGGTGATTTTGACAGTCAAGAGGTAGTTTAATCTTTAATGATTATTATGTACCAGCAATGCACTCAGGCAAGAGCAGTGCTTTCTCTAAAGAGTCATCAATCTAGAGAAATCATTTTGACAATTGAGTTCAAGTATAACAGCCAAAAGGCAGAGGCCTAACCTTTCAGAAGTGCCAATTTTAACAAAAACACAACACAGCTGAGATGTGTTTCATAAAAGCATATTCAAGTAGTAGCAAAATAGAAAAGGCAACTAATGAAGAGAAAGGAGGAACTGATGTATGAAATGCAAGAGAGGATGAGAACAAGGAAAAAAATCAAAGATAACAGCTATACAATCACAATCAGGAGGACAAGGGAAGAAAGATATATGATGAATTAATACGTTCATTACAATTTCTTCCCTTATTTTCTGGGAGAGACTAACATTACAGAAAATGAATATGCCCCGTGTCTAGCCCTGTGCCATTTTTCACTTGTCTGGACTCCTTGGATGGCTCCTGGATTTGGCTCATTGCTGGGGCCATCAATGGACCCCATTTCCACCCCACCCAGCTCTGCCCACAGGGGGGTCACCATCAATTCCCCTTCCCATAGGGCATCTGGGGCTCCCCAGCAGTAAATCAGTGACCAACTGTTCTTAGTTTGATTGTGCCAATTTGTTTTCTCAGGAACACTCTTCGTTCCAGCCTTCAGATAAGCCCCAGTTGTGCCTAACTAGCCGTTGAAGACGTCTCCCATGAAGCAATAAACACGGAACAGAAAGCGCCAGAATAATGCACCGGTGTAAATATTACTGACAAAATCCCCATAATAAACGTCCCCAGATACCTCTAACCTTTTCCCTTGATCGTCTGACTGATTATCCACACAAAACTCGGAACAACCATCCTCAGCCTGTTTTTACCTTCAAAGTTGCCACTTCTATTTCAGGAGAGCTCGTACGTGCAAAAGCTTGCCTGTGCCTCCCAGCAGTTGTGCAGTAAAGCACATGCCTTTATTCACACAATAATGGTATACGTTTAAGCATGAACATTAAGACAGCAATACAGCTCGCTCTTTCTGGGAGAATGACATTTGATATCAATACCATGGAAGGACAATAAATGTGGAATTTTTTAAAAACTGCTTTTTTATATTATTTTCTATTTATTAGAATATTAAATCCAAACAGAACACCCCTCTGTTAAGGATGAGCTTCCATTTTGAATAAAAGTATGATTATAAACTCCCTTAGACACTAGAGAGATGTATTTTTTTCCTTATCTAACCAGTGGGTCCCAGTGTATATAGCTACTCAGTCTCTTCAGAGACTTGTACTAAGTATGCTGGCCTCACACACATAGAACAATGACCTGCTGCAAGACATGATTGTACTTGAATTCGCACAAGTTACTCCTTCGTTGTTATCACAGGCACCAGCCATTCAACATCAAAGGCACCTTCACTTCAGATTCAACAAACATTTATCTTGAAGAAGAAACTCTACAAGTACATTAATGAGACATATTAAGTATGCTCAATAGCTAAAATGGGAATGAAACTCTCCAGAACTTCAGAACTTTGTTCATTATTATCAAAAGCACATAAGCACCTCTTGACAAACTTTTACGTGAGTAGGGGGGGGCAGTGTCACAGTGTAATTTTTTTTAGCCAATATATTATTCTAATTTAATCAGACAAAAAAACCCTACTTGTCATTTGATTCACCATCTTTCATAAACAATTTAACTTTCTTACCTTTTCCCTTTGTTCACTTAATTACTGGATTGTTTTAAGAATGTATGAAGATCAAAAGCTGATTTTACGGAACTTTGAGGTGTGAAAATCAAAGCCAATCGTAAATAAAAGATGATAAAAAACACAGCTTTTTACCCTCCCAAAATAAAAAAAATATATTTTTAGAATAAAATAAAATCAGTGTGTGGAAATGGTGTGAACTAAAAACTGTGTTGGATTCTTCAAAGCAATGTCACCCCCCTGGTGCAAAGCGTAGCCGAGATAGGTACAGGACAGCTACAATACGAAGTCTCCATGCACATTTTATCATATTGAGGCACTTGTGTATTTCAACTTTCTTCAAAGGTTAGAAGGCTTATACACAATATCATAATGGGGCATAACATCATCTAGATCAGAGCCAGTCAAATAATTTTAAAGGGCAAAGTTTTAACCCCACTAAATCAATAGGAAATCTGATAATAGCTTCTATAGGATTTCCCTTCTAGCATTTTCATCTATTGAGAATTTTAGTCTGCTTTCTGGGACAACTAGAACAAGCATTAAATGTAGGTGGAGTTATGCCTGCATATTCCTTATTTGCTCATTACACATTTGTGCGACATTATTACAGTAAACTAGAGAAAGAAATATACTTTCCACTCGGGCTACCTCATCCCACAAGGCAGAACTAACCGGCAATAACTAATACTTTATTCAGAAGGTTGTTTACCTATAGTTTGAAAATCTTTATTGTATCTGATTTCTTTATGACAGTAATAGGAGGGCACTGATGAATAGATAAAGCTAGTCCTTAACATGAACTCTGGGGAAAAATCTGCCTTGAGTAAAATAGAAAAGAGTTTTCATACAGAAACAAACGTGTGAACCAAGTCCATGTTTTTTATCTTAAATGTAAAAATTGCAATTGATTTCCTCCAAATACCACTAATATATCTTTGACAGACTTCTGCTTCAAGTAGGTTCTTCAACTGGCAAGTAGCAGTCCAGCGAATACTGCTTTGGACATTAATTACATCACTTACTAACAGAGGGCCAAGTCCCATTGAGGAACTAAGCCTACAAGGAGCTGAATTTCTGATCAGAGAAACATTCTGTAAACACTTACATTACTTTCTCACCTGGAGGACACTGAGCAAAATAGTATGAAAGTGCTGCATGACAACTAGTTGCCTGAGGCCTCCCTTCATTATGGGGAGAAAAACAAAGCTAGTATTTTCAGACAGATATATCCTGCAGCTCATGTTGGAAAGAATCAAGCAACAGAAGAAAGAAAAAATAAAACCCCAAACACACAAACATAAAATGCTTCCTTTTCTATTGGAATTAGCAGTCCCATAAACTATGAATACCTGTACTGGATGTAGGAACGATGCAGGACTGAGCAGCAAATAGGCACTTACAGAGCTTAAGAATTGGGATGCAATGAAAAAGGGAAGCCAATGCTCAAGCAAGTGGCAGAAATAGCATCCTGTAAAATATTTGGATTAGAGAAAAATCCTTCAAAGACAGTGAAAACTTTTCAAAATTATATGAGACTGACCTGAGTGAGATGCTAGCAACGTAGAGGAATATAAACCCTTCTTTGTAAGTCTTAGCTATGAATGAGAATTTTATATGGGAAGACAGTGAATTTTCGACCGTATCAACTACTAGAAAAACCTATTTACTGCTGGGATGCTAGACTATATTTCTTAATATCCTATTTTGCCAGCAATCCAGCTAAATCACCTTATTTCTTTATGTTAGAAATATATACTTACTTGCCTCTTCCATCAAAAAAGTTTAATCTAAATGAAGCTGCTTACCTTCCTCTAAAAGTGAGATTTTTCAGCCTGTAGATAAATATCTTTGTTGAAAAGGCGTTTGGTAATAGCTTCTATACCGTAGTACTATTTCAATTAATAACAGCCTTGTAAGTAGAGATACAAAAGGCAAACTAAAAAGAAAATTGTAGGTGTTTTATTCATTTGCTATTTGCATGCATTTCAATTGGTAAAACAATTTAAAGCAATTTAATAAAGCTATAATTTAGCTCGTGTCACACTGGTTTTTTATCCAAAACCACTTTTTAGGCACAAGCAACATGGAAAAACTAACAGCATATTAAAGCACTGATGATGTCCCAAACACTATTCAACAGCACAAATGTCCTAAATTAATACTATATTCATTTTAATTAGAATTTGCATTTCAAAGCACATTTTCTCAAATTATATGATAATATGTAATTTGTATCAATGATTCAAGATAAAAGGAAAGCCAAAAGTTATATGTAAATTATTAATTATGTAAAGGAAGAAAGTATGCTTAAAGTATGTTAGCTTCGTGTTAGCAAACAACAAGCCTTTCTGAAAGTAGTGGAAATGAGTCATGAAGATGCAGTATTCTATCTTTGATAAGAATTCTGTACATGTGCTAAATGGTGCTGCTGGAAAATACATGCATGTATATTTTAAAATACTGGTGAAACTGGTTCAGGTAAAGGAAAACCAGAATAATTGCAAAAATATGCATTATAGAAAAAAAAAGAAAAAACAAACAACAAAAACCTCGTTTGATTTCTGCTCTGTGTACACTTTTCAATTTTAATCTCAAATAAGCTATCTTGCCTTGCTTGCCACTCTTACATAGAAGCCAGTAGAATTGTACAACGAAAGGGATGTCAGGTCCAGAACAATTAATCCAGCTCAAATCATAAACTCAAAAAGCACAAATAGTATTAAAGTCAAAAAAAAACCAAAACCACAGGGTGGCTCAATCAGTCAGTTGGATGGACCATCATGGATATGAACTTAAAGGGTATAAAATGTAAGGGGTTAGTTTTGACCCTAATTTTCTAGTATCTGAGATTTTGCAAGTTTTAACCATTGTACATGGCATCAATAACATCAAAGGCTGCATTTATGCATATGAGATTTATAAAGAAAGCTGCCACTTAAAAGCCTTTTCAGTGAAAAAACAACTGAACTTCTGGATAATTATTTGCCTTTAATGTCATTTGGGACACAGTTTTGCAATGAAAGTATGAATATCAAATTCCTGTAGATTTTAAAATAGTCTTTAATGAGGAAGTGCAGGTACTATTACAACATTATTACAGATATATGCTGCTGTAATTTCCTATCACCTAGCAGTAGGCAGTCTAAGAGAAGTTGTGGATCTCTGGAATTGTTCAAGGTTAAGCTGGATGGGGCTTTGAGCATCTGGCTCTAGTGAAAGATGTTCCTGTCCATGGCATCAGGGGTTGGACAAGGTGATCTTTAAAGGTCTGTCCAACCCAAACCATTCTGTGACTCTATGATAAATAAAAATGCTACTGGAATGTACAAAACACCTCTCCCTGACTTCAACATGAAGTGAGATTTTTTTATCATAAGATCATATGGGTAAAAAAGACCTCAGGAAACTGTCACAAGACCATCCACCCCCCTGCAAAGACATCTGTGTCTTCTAATTTCTGTCCTGTATTTGCCTACCCCACTTTTAAAGGCCTTAAATAACAGAGTCTCTGGAATCTCCAAGACAATCTATTCCAGAACTACACTGCCCTAATCATTGTAATTTATTATTTTTCATTGTGTTCCTGAATGCTCTCTGCTGCAACACGAGTGCCTCACTTGTGCCTTCTACAACAGATACAGCAAATACATTATTCCATTCCCTACCTTCAAGGCTGTTATCACATCTCTCCACATTCTTCTTTTATACCACACAACTAATGACAGTCATACTTTTCAGTTACTCTCCTCTGGACATTTCCAAATTTCCATACACTTTATGAACTGGAATGTCAAAACTGGACATGATGCTCCAGTTAAGGCCACGCTCGGCAGCACAAGAATTAGATGCCTTAGAGTTACTACTTCTACCAATACAAGTCAGCAATATATTCCTTTTTTGTAACTAGGTTGCTGGTGACTTACATCGACTTGTGAACCTTTCTAAGCTATTGATCAGCTCTGAAGAATTGTAGCACAGTCAGCTTTTTCCTCATGCTGTTTCTGTGAAGATGATTATTTCCACCAGGTAAAAAGCTCGCATTCGTCAGTACGGATATTCTCTCCAATTTGTAAAGACGATATTGAAGTCTAATCCTGCCTGCAACACGCTTGTGACCCAGCTTCTAGAATCTGCAAATTTAATAGCTGTATTCTTTAACTGCATAACTCGGGTCATTAATAAAAACACTGAGGAGTTCCAGAGTTAGGCCAAATCTTTGAGGTTAACCTGTAGTTAATGCAGTTAACTACAGTCAACATGTAAGTAACACCTCAATTTTACTGATGATGAATACCTAGGTATATTTTTCTGACCAGTTTTGCACCTACTCCAGAGCTATGTAATCATGAGGATGTGTCCCTGCCTTACCTATTTAAGTATCACGTGACAGACTTTTAAAGCCTTTAGAATGCCAGACTGTACAGGCACCAGATGCTTTCCCCTCTATTCAAAGGACTTGTATCCTACCTTGGAAGAAAAGCTTATTACTTTCATGTCATTTGGTTCATGAAAAAACATGTAGGCTTTTAATCTTTTCTTTTCACAGGTGCTTACAAACAGCTTAGTTTTTGTTGAAGGATGTTTCTGGGAATTTACTGACTGTAATTCTCTGGCTCCTCGTTTCCTCCCTTTTGACTAAAATGATTTATGTTCATTGTTTTCTATGAGCTTACAGTACACTGGATGCTCTAATCAGAGGTGAAACTTGGACATTTCATGCATGGTTGATTTAGTCATTAACAATGTTAACACTATGGACTTCCTTTCCGTGTGAATGGTGAAGAGGACAAGTTCAGGAATATTACTAATGGGCACTGATAGGGTATTAAGTCAAAATGTGGTGTGCCTGATACTTGCATGTAGGTCACACATGTATGGGTATGGTATTTTTGTAACATGCTCCCACAGTTCTGGACATATTCTTCCTTAACTTTGTGAAGGCATAAATTATTATGGTAGGTAAAAAGCAGTGCAGAATCAGTTTTGTACATCATTAATATACCCAAAAAGCATAAAACGCTAAGAAATGGGTGATTGGTTTTAATTAAGCTGAAACTGAAATACACGAGGTATTTCATACTTTCATAATATATTTGATCAAGTATTGAAATACGTATTAAATACAACACATTAAAATATCAGACTGTATTTCATAACACGTTTGTATCTCTGATTAGTAGCAATGCACCCAGAGAAAAATTAAGAGAATATCCATGTCATTCACTTTTCCTGCCTAAATGGACAGATGCCTAAATAAACTGCTGAGGGACAAAGAGGATTATTGGGGAATAAAGCAAAACAGTCATCAGAATAGGTTCCCCCAATTAATAGCAACAGCATCTTTAATGAAAAGCATATAAAGAAAACCTGTATGAATGATTCTGTTCTACAGATGGGGAAACTGATAGCCCAGGCACTGAAGCAATTTGCACAAGGACACCTGTAACACCACTAACCAAATAACTGTCTTCCAACCCCAAACTTCTCCTGACTGGGACATGCTACTCCCTGCCTGCCTACTCCAGTAGTATTTCTGGTCATGGCTGCACAAGTATAAGACAATGAAAATACAGCCATTTAGGTATGATAAGTCTAATTAACTGGGATTTTCAAAATGTGGAGTACAGAAAATCAAAAAAGCTCAAGCTACAGTTTCATTTTCATTAATTACACACGGGTCAATTGTTTGTTAAAGCAGTCTAGACTAATTTACTGATGTTACAATTTAACTGCCATGGTGCACTCATTCCAATAAATTCCAACCAAAATATCAAATCGTACTGTTTTCCAGAAATTACTTGTGTATAATTGAACAGCATGGATAAAAATAATGGTCTGTTCAAATATTCATATTCCCTATAGTACTTTTTCTACTATACAACTGTCCTAAAATAACATAACATTAATTTTAATTAAATTTTGCATTTCAAAGCATTTTTCCACACATAGTATGTTTTTATGCGACTTCTGTCAATACTTGAAGATAAAAGGAAAGCCAAAGGTTATATGTTAATTATTAATTATCTGCTGAAAATGAATGTAATGAGCTTAGTTTATATCAGGTCACACTAACTATTGTTTGTGAACTGTTGGAGCAATAAAAACTATAGCTCCAGGAAGGATAAACATTGCATCATTAAGTTCTTGAGAAAGAATAACTGCTCTACCTTTTTGTAGACCATGTTGTACACCCATGTTTTCTTCTAAAGGGTTTTTTTGGGGTCTTTTTCCAGCCTAAGTTTCCATTGTTACTTTGTATTTGCAGGTTCCTCAAGAAATAAGAATACACACACAAATTTTGTCACCATGAATCTACTATTATTTCCTTCTACCCACAGAAGGAAGGGGAGAAGTCTAGAAGGTGCCCAGATGAACTACACAGCACCATCTTCTCAGAGGGATGACACCAAGGAACGTTCGTATGTACAAATATATACAGAAAGATAAGTTCTCCACAGAGTTTGATCATAGCAACAATACTGACATTCATGGCACTGAACACATTCTGCTGAGAGACTAAAATAATTACTAGAGCAGGCACTGAAAAAATGTTGGTGAAGTTAAGTAATTTCCAGCTGCACTGATCATTGCATTCACCTTCCACTGAAAATTACTAAAGCTCTGGCCTTAGCAGGCAGTCATCCACGGATAAGAAACTTAGGTTTCAAAATGTTTTTTTAAAGAAAGAATGATTGTGTATATTACCAACACTAACTTTAAGAGAGAAAAAAGGCAATGTGGTTGTTTTAGAAGGCACATACTATCCATGCCAGGCAAAGTGAAATGCAGACACTTTGGAATAGATTCATGCATGATATTAATCCCTCTTTACTGCTACTCAATTGCACACATATAGAAATGTACCTAAAAATCAGCTCGGAGAAAAAAAAATGCAAATTGATGTATTTGCAAGGAGAAGTTGGATACTTGTGGGAATATTGGGAAAGAACATCAATTATATCGACATCAGCTGTCTGCAGACCAGTAGAAAATGTTCCATGCATTACAAGCAACTATAATTCTTACTACCGTGATTTATTGTAATTTTTAAGACATGATTAACATTCAACTGTAAATAGAATTTTAGGTAGAAAGGATGAGCAGAACAACAGAGAGGAACTATATACGTCTTCTAAGCACGGACTTTGAGTTGCTTCCCTCTTACTTAGTTTCCTTTATGTTTCTCATGTTGCAGGTGACTCACCTGGGCCAAAATTGTCCACCCAGTGCCACTAAAATTGCTCCCAACTCTGAGAAAAGCTAGAGAGTCACTAAAGAGGAGTATTTGCATTTCCCGTAAACAGCTCTTATTGTAAAACCTCAAACCTTTTCACCCTCTCTTCATAGCAGAGTTCTTCCAAGTTTCTCAGCATCTTTGCTGTTTGCACCTAAATCCACTCACTTCTTTCTTACAGGGCTTTGGGGAATGGGAGGTTTGTTTGTGTTTTAATAGGGAATAAAAAATTGACACTTTACTGCTAACACAGAGAAAACACAAACATGAAGGAGAGTCTTAGCACTTCGGGCCAATACTCAACACCTGCTCTTTTATTTTTTTTAGGAGACAAAACCGAATCATCTATTTTGATGCAATCCTCTTTATTTACAAAGAACATATTCACCATCCTCATTTCTTTAAGACTGTGGAAACAAATCCAAGCGACTTTTCTTCTTGGCAATTCAAAAGAAGTTATCTGGCTTCTTCCCAGGGCCCCACTAATGATTGCCTTTCTCACTGTCAGCTGCTTTTTGCTGACAGGTAGTTTGCTAAAAATTCTCCTAATGCTCTTATGTTTACAACTAGTCCCATGGAAACCTCTCAGACCTTACAGCTCAAAGGCTCCTTAGGCTCTGCCAAGTGGCTAGTTGCCTCAGGCAGTCTTTTTCATTTGGGCCAGTTCTCTCTTTCTCCTAAATAACCTTAATTTTACCTTCCTGTTAGCTTGAAAGCTTAACCTAGTATAGTTGCAAAATTTTACCAGGTCTGTGACATATTAAGAAATCTCAACTTTGATAATAAATTCTAAGAACAGAATACCACAACTACTAATTTTAAAGTACTATTATCCTCATTAATAACTACATCCAAGCTTCCTTCTTCCTTCTATGCATACACCCAGGAATTATATATAATGAAATTAATTTGTTTTGATTACTGCCTTTTGGGATTCTTCAGGCTAAGTACACTATGCAAATGTAAGAAGGAACTTTGGTTATTATGTTAAGAAAAGCGAAAAAATTTCTACTCCTGGTCATATCTAGATATAATTACTTCTACTGAATTTATGTTTTCCCTCATTTGTCTATTTTGTTTTTAATAGAGAAGTAGCCCACAATTTACCTTGCAAAATCTATTGTCACCTGTTATCTTCTTTACTTTCTGAATTTTTGTGTGATGAAGAAACGGACTGACCTGTTAGCAACCTTTCATAAATGCCTTGTGTTAGCTAAAAATGAGCATTTTATCTGCACACACACACTGATTTCCAGTGTATTTTACATGTAACTGTTTAAAATAATACATGCTTACATGTACTCACTTTAAAAAAACAATGACTAGAGGTAGGAACAAATTTTCTTTGCTCAGGTGTACATCCTTGAATAGTTGATTTGGATTTATTTGCTTCTATTCCAGACTTGGTCACCAGAAAAGGTAAAGGTAAAAGTCAGCTCTGTACTTCCAACTTACAGATTTTTTTCAGCAACAATTAAAAAAAAAAAAAGTAGTAAGGAAAAAAATATTATCCTGCTGCATATCCTGCCAAAGAATATGGTAGTACAACATGTAAGAAAACAATGTATTTAGTCTTACGATAGCTGTTCATGGGAGCCTCTTAACACTGTATGATGTTGTGAGATATCTGCATTGGATCAATGTTGTTTGCCTCACCTCAAAATAAATATTTCCAATAAAATATTGAGTCTGTCACAAGTACCATTTAGTACTCCTCTTCACAGAGAATAAGCATGATGTGAGCAGTGCTAATATAGGAATCAATCAGATGCTCATTTTTATGAAGTGACTGTACTACAAATACAACCTCAATTTTACAAAATTAAAGCAAAGATTAACTCTCAGTATAGGAGATGTGACACATGGAGTTATTTATATCGTTAACAACAAGTCAGCCCCCCCAAGTATCAGAGTACAAAATTGAACACTGTGAAAACTGGGTGGGATGAGTTGTGATCTGGAGATGTCTCTTACACTGACTGCAGAGGGAGGGAGTCCTAAGACAAGAACCAGTGTCAGGCAGGTAGGCATAGCACTTAAAGTTTCATTCAGAGAGGAACCTAAATTTTAGGTTGGAGAGAATGCAGAAAATGTCAGCCTGAAATAAATACCCCAGTTATCCTCAACAAAACTAGATCCACAGTTGAAATAAGCAGTCATAGCTCTATTGATTTCAGAAGAGCTTGAGCAATATAACGAGTTGAGATTCTGGTGCTATGAATAGCTCCTTTGACTTCAGCAGGATTACTCACACAGTCTATGAGTAAGTACATATAGATGTCTAAGATATTTGCTAAGCAACAGACAAGAAGATATCAAAAAAAAGAAAAGCGAACTGCAAGGTTAACAACTTTTAAATGTAAAGCATAATCCTGTAGGCACCTACACACATGAACAATATTACACATTGAGGTACCTTAATTATATCTATTAATATTTCTTGGTTTCCTTACATCTACTATTGGTGATCCCTGGACTACATTAAAACATCTAGATGAACCAAAGCATTCCTTTTGCTCCTTCATTTGTTGTACAAGAACACACCACATTCTATGCATATTAGTACTACTCATGTACTCATTAGTACTCTAACTAAACATGTTACATTTCATAAACAATATTACATACACCAAAAGCCATTATTGCCTTTTCTAAAAGGAATACTTTAAAAATGCATGTGTTGTTACAATATAAAGTAAAAAGGCTTCAGCTGAAATTCACATATTGTCTACATTCATTAGTACTATTGACATTACCGAACTTTCTTTTTTTTATTAGGGTTACCATAGAAATGAGCCTAGAGCTATTACATGAATTGTTACTATCATTAAGAAGTAGTCTACTTCAGTTTCATTTCTGTGTTTTTAAGAATCTTTGAATATTCAAGAGAATAAAACCACCTTGATATTAAAATTAAGAGTAGAAAGGTGGGGTTTTTTTAAACAAACATAAGCTTATTTAATAAAATGAAGTTGTGCGGCACCCACACACTGTATAAAGCAAGCATTCTCTATAATTCCATGTTTTTATGCTTGTATGTGCTATTCTTTCAGACAGGCAAATGGTGCACAGCTGACTGTATAATGAAATGCTATATATAAATATGAAAATTCCAATAAAGGAATGATATTAACCTTTAAAGTTAGGCAAGCACTTTACACATATACTACTATGCTTTCAAACGTTTTTTACATAAATGTGCAATCATGCATTACTTCATTTCTCAAGAGACTTACAGTGTACTACAAGAGGAAATAGGATTCCAAGTCATCTTTTTAAGATATGTCAGCTTTCTACTGTGCAATTATAATAATATATAAAAAAGATATTTTCCTAAGAAAAGATATAAAAGTGCATTTTAACTAATTGACTGATCCAATATACACAAATGTATGTAATGACACACAACAGACTGGCACATAAATGCATTTTGTGTGTCGAGGGAGGAAGAGTATGTCTGTAGATACATCAGTGATTGCACGGTTCTGGATTAAAGGTAACAATTTTTAAAACATCTGGCTGAATGAAGAGTACAAAGGGTACTAACTGCTTTTACCTTATGAAGGACAAATACTTTGCTAAAATACCTCAACTCGAAGTTGTGTGGTCTATAATCTCATCTGTATGAGCTCTGCTAGGGACCTCAGGGCAACTTGTCAGCAAAAAGAAAAGTTCGACGCACTATTAGTAAGAAATCACTTGGATGCAAATTTTATCTGCAGTGTGGTGCCTTTCAATCAGAAGTTCATGAAACAAAACCTTTGAGCCACTACAAAATTGGCAGGCAACCTATCAAGCTTTTCAGTAAAATGATCTATGAACAGATTCTTCTCTATCCATTCTCAACAGAAGATTGAACGGATACTTTGGATATGAAACATGTAGAGACAACAAATAATATTCTCTTCAATTTTCTTATTTAGTAAATCCAGGCGATACATCTTTTTTTTGTATAAAGACGGAAAACAGAGTCAGATTGAAACTTCACGGATGGGATCTTGGGTGAATTCTGGGTATAAAATGCAAGAGGCCTAACAAATCTTTTGGGAGGAAATGACAGCTCTCAGTTTTTCATCCAGTGAACTAACAAGCGAAATTTTACTGAGAAAGGCACTGGTAGAAAGATTTGTGAGTCTTCAGAGGAAAAAGAAGGATGAGAGATTAAAACCTAGGGTACATATCTGATCTTTTTATGTAGTATAAGACTCATGTAAAAAATGCTTTGCTGCTCCTAAACTTCGCAATACTTAGGAACTCCTTTAAGTTATTTGACAAACAAATATATCTTGGCCTTTGTCTACTCCTGCATTAATTTCCACACTTGCCTGCAAATCTTGTCCTGCTCTGTAAGTGGGAATTTGAGAATGTCCCCAGTTCCTTATGGTTTGCTTCTCAAGAAAGAGAGTGCCATAAGAATAATGCTTTGGAAATCATCTCATAATATTCTGAATTATTCCTTTCAGAGAGGAAACTCTCAGATGAGCAATATTTCACAATCTTACTTCAGCTTTTCTTAAAAACCTTTTTTTAAGTATTGAGGATCCATAGGAGGGATGGGCAGGGGAAGGTATCAAGGGATGCCAGGCAGGAGGTTGCTCATGTTCTCCTGCTCAAAGTTTCATTCATCTTTTTGTAACTCCATAAATATTCATGAAGTTCATGTAAATAACATCTCCCACAGTGCTGCTGCTGCTACATAGGTAGAGTGTGTAAGGAATTTATTTTTATTTATTTATTTTCTTAGGGAGGTGGTCCACTTCTCTATTACAGGGAAAGAAGAGAGCCGTGAAGAAATACAAGGGGAACCTAACAGTGAGGGAGAGGCTGAGTCACCAGCAAGGCCAAAACCCTGGTGTGATGGGAGTGATTTGGTGCTGTACAGCATATATGGCTTAGTTTCAAGAAGGAAGAGATTGCCACCCTTACCCATAGCAGAAGCCTGATTTGGATGCTGCTTCACACAATTAATTTAACACCAATCTTTTTTTAAACCCAAAAAAAAAAAAAAAAAAAAAAAGGGAATGATACCTATCTATCATTGTCTATACCTTGTCTATCAAAACTTAAAAAAACTATTTGCTCACCTCAACAGCCTGATAAAATTCATTACTAAAATATTACAATAACTGGATAGTAAATTTCTCCTCCTCATCTAAGACAAAACAGACTGGAGTGAACAATAAATGGAGAAATAGCTATTAACAGCATGCTTTTTCATATTTCTTTGTGTTCTTGTTATATTTCATTTCTTACCGTAACTTGTGTCCATATTGAAGGTAACATCTACAGAGTCAAACAGTCCTGTCTTTCAAGAATGATAAAAGAGAGCAAAACCTCATCTGCCTAAACAGGTGCGCTTTAAAGGCAGGTAGCTCAGAATTTTTTTTCAACAATAGATTTCCTTCTACTTGAATGCTATTCATATAATTTATTTGTAACACTTTGTTCCACAACCTTACAAAAAAAAATGATACCTATAAAAACAAGTCCTCTGATCTAGATTAAAGGAAAATATTACGTGGAGCATTATTGAAAAATTGCGTTTCACATGAACTGCTACTGATGTGCAATAGCAGACTGAAAATAAAGGAGAATTGCTTAAACATTTACAATTCTTAAAGCTACCACACACTAAATACTGTTTCACACCTCATTTAAAGCAGGAAGAAATACATACTCATGTAATTTTGAAATTAAACAAATTCAACTCTGAATGACAGACAACTAATTTTCTCTATTTATAGTAACAGAAAACTGAGAATCTGAACTGAAGCATGGACCTCCAAGAGTTTTTATCCCATTGCCAAGTATTTCTTTCTATTTTGCTCTTCCAAAGAAGCTGATTTAAATTACGCTCTTACCTATCAGTCAGCTATATGAGCTTTCATACAGTCTCAGAAATGCTATTGATGACATTAGGAAAATAAAACTTGGAAAACTTCAATAACTTTGTATATGGGAACATGTTCTTTACAGTATGATGCCTACAAACTACATTTAAAATTTCAAACATCTAGGAGAGTAACCACAGAAAATAGACTAAAACCCCTAGATCTGCAAACTCATATGTTCATATTTGTTCTTAAAGATGTCACTATGTCACCTTATTAACATGAGAAATGAAAGAATTGCCAGATTCTATCACAATACTGCTGGACAGAACTATTAACAACTTAAGTATTGAGATGAATTCAAACAAAATATAAGTTGAATAGTGTAGTTTAAAGTAACTTTCATCTGTAATTTGCAAGTAATAACAAATATATGAGTATTTGCCCTTAGAGGGAGAATATGCCAAATAATATTCATCTGAATAAAAAAATATCTAAATGAAATAACTATGATAATATATATTTTTCTTTGTAGCACCAGTTCAAAGCTAAACCTGGACATTAGAATGCTATAATTTCAGTGAAGGAAAATTGTAAGTGCTAGTTACCTGGCACTTTTAAAGCATATATAAATTCACTGTAGATCTACAGTAAAAAAAAAGAAAAAAAGTTACTTGAACATTCATAGTGCCAGTATACTAATAAAATTTAACTAATTAGAAAAAGACTTGGCTTCTTTTTTAAAAAAAAAAATATATCTAGATTACAGTACCATTAACCAATTGCTGTTTCCAAAAACTATGAAGATTAGGAGCTTCAAGAGGAAAAAATCAGTCTAAAAATTATGCATTTTATTTATGTGACCAAAATATGACAACTATCAGTGTACATTATATTAATCATGCTATATACATGTAGCAGTATACATAACCTAAATTTAATGTCATCCAAGATTAATCATTTGTTAAACAGGTAATAACAAATATTTGGGCCAAATTTTTCAACACAAGCATATCAATTTAGACAATAAAAGAATAAGGTGACTTTATGCTTGAGTATTTATTGAAGAGCTTCAATTGTGCTATGGTTTTAATGACAGAACTACTGATACTAATAGAGATTGCATTTTGCTTAGAAGAAAAAATACAAACAAAAAAGAGAGAATTAAAAAAAGAAGAAAGTATAATAAGCTCTTTGCAGAGAGGGTTGTCTCCTACTATATATTCCAGTGACTGTTGATAACAACACAATCAAGTCACAGCATCAAATAGCTTCCTAGAAAGTCTGAGATGCTACACTATGATGCTCTGTATTGACTCAATTTACCAATGTTTTTGCACTATTATTTTGAGAATATTGAGAGCATTGGGATGCATTAAACACAGTATAACCCGGCAGACAAGAGGTGATTATTCCTCTGTATTTTGTGTTGGTTCAGCCTCACCTTGAGTAATGTGTGCAGTTCTGGGCCCCACAATTAAAAGAGAACATTAACGTATTTGAATGAGTCCAGAGGAGGGGAACAAAGCTGGTGAAAGGGCTGGAAGGAATGCCCTGTGGGGAGTGGCTAAGGACTTTGGGGGTGTCTAGTTTCGAGAAAAGGAGGCTGAGGGGACACCTCATTGCTCTCTACAGTTTCCAGATGAGGAGAAGTGCAGAGAGTGGTGCTGATCTGGGAGCCAGTGATCTGGGAGCACGTGGGAATGGCTCAAGCTGTGCCAGGAGAAGTTCAAACTTCATATTAGGAAGCATTTATTTACAGAGAGAGTGGTCAAACTCTGGAACAGGCTTCCTAGAAAGCCGATAGCCCAAACCATCATCAGAGAGGTATTTGGACAATGCCCTTAAGGACACGCTTTAACTTTTGGTTAGCCCCGAAGTGGGAGTTAGACTAGGTGATGATTGTAGGTCTCTTCAACTGAAATAACCTACTCTATTCTATTCTAAATATTCTACCATAAAGAAAATTTGGCTTTCTGCAATCTAGTGCTACAATTTCTTTAATTTTTAACAGGAGGAAGGAAAAAAGTTTTCCTCGGCATAAAAACTCCAGGGTAAAGGAAAAAGTCTCTAGAGGAATATTAAAATTGTGTATACAGGAGAAAGTGGAGGTGTGATTGTTCATCAGAGCTCTCAATTTATTCTGAAAGATAAACTATCACAATAATGTTAAAGTTATTGATACCTCTCTCCGTCGAGAAGCCCAACAGGTTTGTTTGATTTTCCAAACGACAGCGGCTACCAGCAGTAAGGATAAGAAACAACTGCAATTACAAAAAAAAAATAAAAAACAATTGTAACATAATGGTCTGAAAAAGTTTATGTTTTTAGGCTATCAAAGGTAATGAAAATACATTTAAGTGTGGAAAAAACCCCACAAAAATAGAGGAAAACCAAATGCTACCAGGACAACAAATAACAGCCAAATCCAAATTCAAAGTTACAAGAGCACACACACCTCTGATGCTGTGGTTGTCTCCATAAAATGCTATTACTGTCTCCATTAGCATGGGATAACCTCCATTACAACTGTCCACAAACCCACAACAGTCTCAACAAATACGCACTGCATGTTCCACATGGATGAACTATAGCCAAAAAATGATACCAATTTATACTTCACTCTATCTGTGAATTCTGAATAACTTCCTGGTGTGCAGGAATTATAACTATATGCAGGGAATATAATTACTTTGAGGAACCAAGTTTACACTTGACAATAGGTCTGTTTTATTAAATTGAGTACTTCTATAGAGAATGACCCAGGGAAAAGATCCCAAGTATATTACCACATTGCAGTCCCAAAGACACAACAGAAGAAGAAAAAAAAATCAACATTATTGAACTTCTACAGTTCACAATCATAGCATATGCCTTCTCTCTTGCTCCAATAATTTTGTATTTGTAACATTTAGTCCATAAAGGATTTTGGTAGAAAGATCACTGAACTCTTAGCGTCTTTTAGAGAATTTCTGGGTACTGATAAAAGGCTTCTAAAGTTGACGCCTAAGGTAAGCAGACAGAAACTATTTTAATTTTTTCAACAGTTTTTGATAAAAATATCTGTATTTTCTAGATGTGTGAAGAACTTTCAATCACGTTAGTACATCTGCTGTGCAGTGTTTGCCATTCATACAGGCCTATAACTACTGAATTATACTAGTTATCCATAACTTTTTTTTTGCCAAAAAGTTTAAAAATGTATTCTTTAATTTATATGGGAAATACCAAGAATACCCTGAAGTAGTATACTTCAGAGGAGTGTTGTGCATAAATGCAAAATATAATCATTATCTATGCAGTAACACCAACATTTCCCTGTGTCATGCTGTAAACAGAACTGAAATTATGACTTAGAAGATACATCTACAGAAGTAGCAGCTCATAGCATTCAATATTTATCCATATCATGGAGACTATTAGAAACCTGTTATGCCAACTGTAGCTTAAGGTCACTATTAAGGTATTGGAATTAAAGCCCCCGGTCATTCCTTGGTCTACAAGCAACAGGATAAGCTGCACCACTGAAAGTACAAAAACTACCATTGCTCAGAGCACGTTCAAAAGCCAGTCTCCGTAACACAATCTTTCCTTGATGGTCAAAGTAACACAAATCAATATGGCTTTCTATCAGCCAATCAATATGGCTATCTATCTTACTCACTTAAAACTATTTTCACTATGAGCTTTCAAAATTCTTTTTTATCAATTTCCTCTTTGAAAACCCTTGAGAAAGCGTGCCAGAGTAAGGGCAAGTTTGAAAGAGAAAAGTGCAAAATAAATAAATTGGTTTGGGCATAGAATGCTCAATTAAAATTAACAGCTTGTTTTTTTACTTAAGAGACTTAATTTTGTCTGTTTAACTCCAAGAAGGCTGATTGTTCTGAACCTGAAAGCAAAAAATGGTTAAAGCATCATTTCTAGATGTGAAGTCTGACTTTCCTCTTAAAAGCCAATGTCAATCACCAGCATTTTTAGCAGTTTTTTAATGTCCTTTGGAACTTAGGGATTTTTATGGAAAGGAAAATATATTCTCCCTCTCTCCTTGTAGGAGCATTTCAAATACTGTGCTGAGCTTTTATTGGTTCTTGGCACAGATCCTTTTAAAAAACAAAAGTTCTTGGAATTTTGATTGGTTCTGATCAATAGATCAGCACAGTTCCGCATATCTAAGAACGATTCTGCCAACAGAAAACTGTTGCAAGAGTCAACGATCTGCAATAAAAGGATGTGAGAGGGCAAGTGCTGGTTCAAGAACCTTGGGGAATTCAGAAGAGAAATCTCAGCCTTACACTTTAATGAATCTCACAGCGTAAATCATCTTTCTACATGGGTCTTCACTGAAAGGAACTAACGCAGTAAGAACATTTTAATTGATACACCGTTTTATTAACAGCATTTCTAACTAGAAGAGTTCTCTAACAGTTTTTTACAACATAATATCTAAGTAGCACAAAGAACGTTATGACAGAAACTGATCATCAGAGAACATTCACCATTTTGTTTCATGCATCGCTCCCGTTGACGCATTGATTTCACTTTTTAAATTTTATCTTTGGCTGTCTCCCTTTCTCCAGTCTCCTTTGAGAGCAAGTAGAAGTTTACTGTGAATTTATATTTTGTGTCTAGGGAAAAGCAGAAACCCACACACACACACATATACTGACCACCAGAATAAATCCACTTTTGCAGGAACACCTTTTCATCTTCTTAAACCAATAGCTGCTTACAAATACTATTTCCCAGAACACCATTTAGTTAATACGCAAAGTCAAAATCAGAAACAACTGTTTCAAATACACACCCAAAAATAATATAAATAATTGGAAATTACAGCACTGATAATGTGAAATGTTTACTGTTTACTTAATTTCTTTGCAAGTAAAGATGAAATATTTGACTTTGTTCACTGTTTTTTTTTAATATAAATAATCAGAAGGAAAAAAAAATTAAAATTCATGTTAACAAAGAGATGACAGACATGCAAAATAGCTTTTGTCAAACCAACCTGGTTCCAGGCTGTGGTGAGATAATAGCCTTGGTTTATTTAGAGCAATAAAAATTAAAGCTGACTGCAAAGGATCTCACAATATTGAGTGACTTGGCAATAAAGTAGGAGAAAGAAATTCAGTGCCAATGAACTGAAGGCAATGTGCACAAGAAAAAAAAAAAGTCTCTAGCTACAAATACGCAATGATAGGTTCTAAATTAGCAATTACCACTCACGAAAATGGTCTTGAAGACATTGCACATAGTTCTTTGAACATATCAACTGAATGTTTAGTGGCAGTCAAAACAGCAAATAGGGTGTTAGGAGAGATTAGAAAAGGAATAAAGACCAAAAGAGAAAGCACTGGGATGCCAGTGCATAAATCTGTGGTATGTCTGTACCTCGAAGCACCCATCACCTGATGTCAAAAACACAAAGTTGAACTAAAAACATCTGGAGCACAGTCCAGTTGGCAAGGGGAACAGAATGGTAGTAGAAATAAGCTCTTTTTGATTTTGAAACAGTAGGGAGTTGAAAGGAGACATGATAAAGACATTAACATCATTGGCAAAGAGTATAACAGCAGGACATGCATAGATGGATGCTCTCCAAACCCCCAGTATATAACTTAGCTCCTTCTTGAGACAGAGATATAAGAGGAGAAAGCACAATCACAAATAGTGTGGCAAAACAGAGATCAGTGCAGCATAAAATAAATGAATTAAAAATTGGCCAGCTGACAGCTCAAAAATAAATTGTCAGACGGCAACCAACATCAGAAACAAAAATTTCTAGACAGGTTTGCAAGGTTCACAAAGTATCACAGAATCACAGAACGATATGGGGCTGGAAGGGACCTCTGGAGATCATCTAGCTCAGATCCAGTGTCTTGATGAGACTGATACATAATAGCTGAGAGGACTATGCATGACACAAAGACTGAAAAAAAAATGGTTTAAGGTAATGAGGACAAAGAAATCCTACAATGTGTCAATTAGTCAATGGCATCTCTTTCAGCAAATTTTTTAATTTTTATTTTTTTAAACACAATTACTGCTGCATTGTATTTACAAAGACAAGGAATCCAGGCCTCATTTACAGAGCAAAGGATATGTATTCCTCTTGGAACGAAGCAATGACCAAAATAATTTAGAGATCAGTATGAACAATCAACTCAGTATGAATTTCTCCTGGGACGATAAAACAAAAAAGGTTAAAACAACATGAAATACCCAGGTGCACAGTAGTAAGCCACACTTGGGAGATTCATTTATCCCTCTACAAAGTATTGCCAAAAGAGATGCTATCACACGTGTTCTTAAAATTCTGTTATTTGCATTTTTGTAAAGGATGTTGGAAACATGGAGAGAATGGAGAGAAGAACCATGAAAAATATTCAAATGTTGAAGCAAATCTTTTACTGGCAGTGATTGAACAACCTCAATCATTTAGCTTTTCAAAAAGATCAAGTGGTGACTTGCCTACACTGTGCACGAGTTTCCATAGGGAGAAAATACCAAGGCTCTCATACATCTAGGACAGAAAGGCACGGTAGGAAACAATGGCTGGAAGCAGACACATGTGAATTAAACTCACACGTTTTTATGATTTATTTTCTGTATCATAATGTGTTACATATACTGAAAAAAGATTATTTGACTATGCTGCAATGACCAGATAATCCAAGATACAGAAAATGGATGGATAGAAAACAGGAAGTTCAAAAAATAAATGTGCTTACACAGACTCCTCCGCATGGTTGTAGATTCGGACCACCATTTCTGACTCTCTAGTTGAGACTCTGAATGACATCTGAATAAATAGACAGATGCCTTTGCTATGCAGATGGCTCACGAAATGCAGACCCAGCGTACAGATACAGTGAATGACTTACTGCACTTATAAATGTAAATATTCCAAATAAGACGATTATCATGCTAAAACACATTTAAAAGCACAGCAGCCCAGGCATTATCAGGATTTTGTAGTCTCTAGAACAAAGAAACGATCTGATCTGCCAGAAGACAATGACACAGCTTTGCACAGTTGCCCCTTCAAACCATGTGGAACAAAATTGGAGGAAACACTACAAAAGAATGCTTGAATTGCAACTCATTCAACTCATCACCACTAGCACGTATTACAGGCTGACTGAAAGTTATAGCCTTAGTATTAAGTAGGAGACAATAAACAATTAGAGACCAGATGAACTGAAGAGGAAGCCCTGAACACAAGCAGTTCATGCCCAATGCAGCAGAAGGCGGTGGCCAAGGAAGAGCTGCAAGAGCACAACATAAGAGGGTCTAGGAGTAAGGTCTAGGCTGGAGATCTTCCCAGAAGGGCTCCAGATAGAATGAAAAGAGAAGTACTTATTTAACAGAATGCAGAAAAGGAAAATTGGAAGGAATAATTGCTGCCCACATAACTATTTTTTGCTATGTTCAGAATAAATTTTTAACTTACAGAGATCATATTTAGACATATTTAGTGCAGACCACAGATCTGGCTGAGGAGCGAGAGAGCAGTGGTTTTAACTGTTTAACTTTAAACTGTTTTCTCTGTGTGTGATTAGGAGGCAGACTGAAAACTAAGATTAAACACTAGCACAAACCATAAAGGGAATGAGTAGATCAGTTGCTGCTTGGTATCCGCAAATTACAATGAAACCCGTAGATCATCTCTAAACAATTTCAAATTAAAGGGGAAAAATCTGTGAAATGTAATGATCAGAGTGGCTGGACTAGATGAATTAATGACACATTTGTATGAATGCATTATAGACACACCACAGAATTCCTTATTTTTTTCCATTACATATTAATACCTATAAGTGAGTTATATATTGTATCAAAAGAGCACTGTGCTAAAATGAAATAATTTACTTATTTTTGCAGTGATGTATAAAAGCAGCAAATTCATGAATTAAATATAAATATTGTAAGGAACAATATTGTAAATGGAAGGTAAACAGAACAAAACAAAATGTTCCATCCTTTGTTATTTCTTTTCTCATTCTCTTGTTACTTAACATGCAAAGAGAAATGAAAATGTCCGAAAATGTATGTAAACATTCCTGCATGAATAATTGTTGTTTCTATGATTTTACTTAAGCCACCGATTTGCATAAGTCTGTATAAATTTCCATATTGGATGAAAGCAAACACTTTTTTAAATTTTACCTTAACTCTAGGACACTTAATTCTATTAAAATTAAAAATTGTGTGAGATTCTACTTCGAGCATCAGTCATATTTACCCATCCTACAAAGGGACAAAGTACAGCAGCCCCAGACAGCCGAGCATGGCGAAGAGTCCCCGAGTCACCCCTGGTTAAGCCCACCACGGGAGGACCACATCTGTGCCAGCACAGCTTGCCAAGAGCATTCTAACAACTCACAAGAAAACTGAAGGTCTGTTAGCTTCACACTGACATTGTTACACTGTCACCACACTCAAACACGTGTGATAGACACGTCCCTAGTTCCTAGGGGTGTGCCTGCACTGTCACCACTGCTGTCCTTTGGCCCAAGCTGTGGAGCAATATTGGAGCTCATGATGAAGAAGCTGAACTCCCTGGAAGATGTGCAATGTACATTCCGGACACTAATGGGCTTTCAGTCCATAGAACTGAACTAGAGCTGGTCCAAAGCAAAAAAATAACAAGGTGGATATAGTGTGGATGTCAGATCCTCAGCACCACATTACTCCACAAATTATCTCCTATTTGTCTGCAGTACTTGCTAATAGAGACATAAGCACCCAAAAATTACCTTCATGAAGTTATTTAGGTGCCTAGCAGTCTCACCAACTGCCCACAAGTATACACTCACACATATTTTCAAAGCTCCTCCCAAGTCTTTTTTTTTGAAAATATAAGTTGGGCCATCAATTAAGCAACTATTTCTTAATTGAACCTTGCTGTGCTGCATGAGACCATAGTTAAACACCCATCTAGATCCACAAACCTCTTGCCTGTTGATATCTGTTTGCCAAGAGAATAAAAAAGGTACACTTCACTAAACAGAAGTTTAACAGTGACCCTACCCTGTACTAATGTTGCTCCTTCATACTACAGACAAGAACAAAAAATAATATTCTGTATTCAGTAATATTCACTAAAAAAATTACAAAAATATTTTTAATGTAGCTACATGCAAAGAAAACAAGCCTCAGCTATGTTAATGTTTTTAAATTAATATTGCAAAGTTTCCTAAGAGATCACGAATAGTGTTTTTCTAAGAACTGTTTTTCTGACATATTATTTACTATCTTTTTATTGGCAAATAGAGCACATTTTAATTGATATGTTATAAAGCAAGCACAATTCTAAAATAAAAATAATTGAACAATTATTTTTCTAAAACTATTATTTCGAATAGTAATTATTGTCACAGCAATTGATTTCTCTCATTGTACTTGACAGGAACATTGTGTTTATGATTATGATGTGCTAGGTTCAGCCATCCTTACTTGTGTTAACTAATATACACATGACAAGCAGCTCCAAAGATTTCAACAGGATTAACTGAAGTAAGAAGCACTGCAAACATAGTATTAGAAGCCTGATACATATAAGAGCAGTATAAAGATTTGATGTTTTTAACGATTAATTAAATTGCTCTGAATCACACAGTTTTACAAACACTGCTGTAAGTAGGAATATTCCAATCATTAGCAGTTCTGAATGATTCTGGGAAGGAAGTGTTAACGCTTCCAAATAAAAATGCGTAAAGACTTAGAGGAACATAGTCTTGGCTTGCAATGGAGTGGGCAATGCAGGTTCCAGTCCCCGGGAATGCCGTGTGGGGTCACAGATATGAGTCTTGGCTGATGCTGCAGAGCCAAGACCCATCAGCGAGCAGTGCTGGTTTCCTGCTCTGAGAGCACTCAGGCTGCCACAGCACTGCCTGCTAAGCCAGTGTGACCTGAATCACCATCCAGGTGATTCAGGAATGTCCTTTTTTTCTTGCTGGTCATGAGAAATACTACCAGTACCAGCAGCTCCATGTCCCAGCAGGACTTTTTTCCTCTTTCACCAGACTAGATCTATGTCCCATTCCGAATCATATCTTTCCTGCCCCTGTTGTTTTAATAAAGCAATATCTCCTGAGCTCCAACTTTTCCCCCACAGTTTCTCCATGAAAAAGGAACCCAAGGGAAATGTAATTCAACTGTGAACCTTCTAATCTTAAAGCCATACAAAGAGTTCAAGCCCTCAGTTCCCTCTTTCTGATCCGGAAAGGGAAAGAATTGTCTGAATATAAAGTAAATTAGCTATGATGGTACTTAAAACTTCAAGTATTACCAAAAATCATTTAAATGCAAATTTGTATTTATTTATTTGTGTCTCAAATGGGATTCACACCAGTTAAGCAACACCTTTCAAGTTCATTTGAAACTAATTACATGGATAATTCTTCTTTGCCAGAGGACAGTGATTAAAATGCTATTTTTGGATGCAGTCCTCAAAACCTATATATTCCCATAAATAAATCTTGCATGAAGTGTCTCATGAAAGTCACATAATTGCCCCTAAAATTCACTTCTCACACATCCACAATTACCAACCTTATGAAAAACAGAGTAACAGAAACATATATGGCCTTCTACTAATCTGGTCTTCCCAGGCAGAACACTGTTTGATAGGAATGCAAGGTAAAGGGTATCCACATTAGATTTGTTTTACTGTGTTTTACATGATCTATTAACAGGAACAGCATCTGCACAGAGATGCAGTTCTTAAAATTACTGACCAAGGTTTTAAATGAAGATTTGCAAACATTACAAGGGCATAATGGAAATACCTTAGCTCATGGATTGAGCAATACTTTCATATACGGCGTCAACTGAAAGCATTTTTCTTTAATATATGCAAAACTTCTTAAAGATGGCAATAGAAAATCTATATACCCTTTTTTGAAGTGCACACAGCAAAGTAATTGTCATGAATAGCTCTGCAGGTATAGAAAACATGAATACATAGTTATTCTAAGGTGAGAAAAGGCTGACAGTGTATACAATAGGGATCAGCGTTTAGAATAAACTCAAATGTTAAATGGTATACACTTTTCTATTTATTTATTTAACATATTAAAAAAAAAAAGAAAGAAAGAAAAAGAAGGAAACCCATAAGAATAGGTTTCAATGATTTCAGATTCCTGCATTTCAACACAGTTTTCTTCAATGCCAGCCTAACACATATCAAGTATCGTCAGTGCAGACTCAGGCTATAACCCAAGGAAACATCAAACCCTTGTGAAGATTTCTGCCCGGTATCAGAGCAGTCCTTTTAACTGAGGAGAACGGGACATCACATCTGAAGAATTTCCTACTCCTTGTGTAGGAAAATACTACAATTCTTCTTTTCATAACGTCTGTCTTAGAATCACACACAAACTGAATATTTCTACTTGGAAACAGCTGTAACTGGTACTTACCTCACTTAGAATAAAGCAAAAGGAAGAAAGAGACAGAGTCATAGACAGAGTATTTGGGCTGCTGAGTGAAAATTCAGTTCAGAAAGTATATGTAAACATATTCTCTTTCCCTGGTAAATGAGACACTGACCATTGATGATCCTGACGTTTATAAATTATTTTCAGAGACAATGGGCTAGGGGGGAACTCTATACTCCCACATAATAAATTCCTGGTTTTATCTATGTTAGAATCAGAGATTAGATGTTTTTATGAAACAAAGAGAAAATTTTCAGATCAGAGCAACAGATCTTTCTACAGAATTTCATCTCCCACAGAGCAGACGGATATAAAGGTGAAAATTTATTTCTGTCTTGGAGGACCATTATTGACTATGGCAGGAAGATTGTAAAGGAATTCCTCAGAAAGGATCTTATTCCCTGGTCTTATTGAGAAAATGACCTGCAAAACACAGGGATATTGTAACTCATTTTAAAGAAAAGAGCCCTACTAAAATCTCAGACATAGCTTAGCTTTAAAGATATCACATAACTGCATCACTACACTGGGCCCTGCAGGAGGCACACTTAGACATGGGTAAAAATTCTTAGCAATTGTTTTTTGTTTGTTTGGTTTTTTTAATGGCAGATAGTGCTTAGATCTCAGAACTTGACATAACATTTTTGAATTGATAGTACTCAGGTGGCCGTGGAATTCTCATCAGTATCTGATCCAAGCATCATTTCTTTTAGTATATGACCTGTGTTAGAGAACGATACATCTAAGTATTCAAAGCAAAGCCCCTTTAAGAAATCACTTCCTCTACAGCTATATGTTCAGTCTTCTGAAATCTCAAATCAAACAATTTATTCCAACTCCACAAAGGTTGCACTAGCTTTTAGGGGCTTCCTGAACAAGTCTAACCTGTGATCATGAGATGATACTGTCCATCTGCTACAGCTAGATTCTGTAGCATAGTGTGGACCCTTTTTTTGGAATTCTTACTAACCTTCAGGCCACCTCTAGCTGCCCAGCCAAACAACCACCCAAAAACAAGTAAGGACATGTGTGATCCAAGCTCACTGTTACTTCCATAAAGTGAGCCTGAATTATCTCAATGACACTATCTTCCAAAATATCCAAGAAGTTTGTACCACAGCCACCTGGACCACTTCTGTATCTACACTGATATCACTCCACTCAAAAAAAAAAACTAAGGATACCTGTATGAAATATATAAAAATACATATTTTCTATATATAAAAATAGAATAAAATATGTATGTATTATGGGAGAAGAGTGTAGTTGTAGAATGTGATTGTTTTACTGCTTAGATAAATAGAATATATAAATAACAAAAAAAAAATAAAGTGAAATTCCATGAGCTGCCTGTACTCACGTACCTCTACCCAGAACACCTACACTGAGTGGGGCAGCAGAGTGTAGGTATCCATGGACTGATTCACCCAAACACCGAGGCTTAGTAGCACAAAGCACGGCTGTGTATACAACAAATTATAAACAAAGAACCCCTGTGCCGTGGAGCTTTCTCACTGGTTTCCACGGGACCACTGGATGCTGCTGTGGCACAAAACATTTGGACTGCTCTATAGAAGTTAAGAGAATTACATGAAAGAGGAATGAGCCTTAAAAAACCAGTATACTGCCAAAAGTATGCCGTAAGGTTCCAGAGGGACACATTTAAAATTGCTATTAGAAGTGTAACCAAAATAATTTTGATGAGGAAGAAGAGCAAAATTAAGAAAAATAATGAACTAAAACTTCAATAATGGTGTTAATAAAGCTTCGTGATTTAAGCTGTGAATGCATAACTTAAAACAGGGACACTGGAGTATCAATGGGATCAGCTGCATTCCATATAAATTATATTTTAAAGCAAGCAGCATCAAAGAAATATCAATATAAAACATATTAGTTTATTAATAAGAACAGCTACCACATCTGTGTAAAATCGTTTATTAATATATATTGAATGTAGAAGACTAACTTAATCCTTCATCTCCTGAGGCATAAACTCCAACTCCTATAATAGTTTCAAATCATCTCTGACAACTGCCTCTACAAAGCCTGGGTTTATTGGTCTTTGCTGTGCAATGAAACATCAAAATACTTTTGATGGTAAAGAAGAATGAAATGTGTTTGAGCAGGGAATTTGTTATTTGCAGGAAAATTATTATTAAAAAAAGATCCTATTTTTTTCATTATGTACATGTGCAAAAATGTTATAGAGAATGTAGGGTTTTTTTAAATAACTTTGTTAAATAAAATAATTACTAAAATGTAACTATATAATGTATAAATCAACACACACATATTTTATATTTGTATTTTCCTACATACATAATTCAGGTATATATACATAAAGCTGTCTTTTCATATTAAATATACCACAAGCCATACCAGAAGCTACTATAGCAATGTATGAATGAATGATCAATTATGTGAAGAGCCTTTATATACAACTAAAAAGGGAAAATGGATATAGCATACATCAGGATGCCATCCGGAAGACCAACATTCACATTTCATTCTGCCAATACATTATCAAACAAAAATGAACCATTTAAAAGGACTCTGAAATATATTATGCAATAAAGCTCTAGATGTGAACTTTAACTCTCGGCAGTTCTACCTTTCACCTCTTTCAAGCAGCAAATAAAGAAGATTTACAATCAAAGGGACTTAATCTAACATAAACTGAAATTAATCTCCATAGAATAAATAGAACATCACACCCATAAAGTGCGATTATGTTTCTTTTACTCATGGAAAAGAGTTTCATATTTCATATAATTTTACGGTTTTGCCCTTCATGGGTGAAATACTCTGTATTTCTCTAAACAAGTGATGTTGTATATAAACCCCGCAGATTTAAAAAGAAAAAAGAAAATAATGTCATTTAAATTTGCAGAAAAATTATGAAATACAGAACTTAATATTTTCTGCAGTAACTTTCAAGAGGAATTAGAAATTGAATATATTGGTTCTATTTCAAAATAGCTGTGCTTTTACCTCACCTTTCCTTCAATGATTTTGCTGATTTATGCTAATTTAAGATTTAAAATTAAGGTTGAGGGAAGAAGACTTACTCATTCTAGTCATAGACAGTTAGTGAATTTGGGAAAGAAGGTCTGCCAACCAATGCCACATTTCAGCAGCCATCAAAACCAAAAGACTCACATTACTTTTTTTTTTTTTTTTTTTTATGCTTTCCCCTAATTCTGTTATTTCACAGCACTGTTTTGCTAGTGCAGGTGTTATCCTTTTATAATAAATCAGAGAAATATAAAAAACATTTAAAGAGTCACCAAGCCATTTCAGCATTGTTTAGCATATTAGAAGCAAATAATCAAGAAATTTAATAGATTGCTAAGGAACTTTTCCCTTAATTATATAACATTGCCAATACCATTTCCAAAGAGCTGAATATATTTGAACTGGTAGGTGTAAAAAAGTCACAACTCTCCTTATTAAAAGCTCTACTAATATGAATTTTACATGAAGACAGAGTGATGATTTTTAGATTTCCAGGCCAAAGAAGCATTATTAATGTTCTATAATTTTACTGTTTAAAGAATACAAAACCCCTGATATCTCGTAACCTGATATTCAGAATTTCGACTAAAAAGACATGTAAGGCAGAAATGCAGTTTTGAAACTGTAGAGTGTTTTCCTAAAATATAACAAAAATTATTGAAAACATACAAAAACAACCAGAACAGAATTGGGCCACATATACAGATTAAATATAGATTTAAAGAGACAAATAGATATCATAATTACTTTTTAATGTGTAATTTTTAGTGTGGCTTTTGGAGTCTACAGCAGTTTCCATATTTTTCTTCTTTTTGACAAAGTGTAGCCCCCCCAACCATTGAACTCCAATAAATAAATTCAAAAAACAAAAAAAAAAAAATCACATAAAATGCTTCATTTGGTACCAGAAAATTTTACTGGAATATTTTTATTAATACTCCATTTAAAAGCTCATTAGGTGAACTCCTTTGAATTCAGTTGTCTCTTCTCAAACGTAATAATTAGAGTAAATATTTTAGTATCTATGAAATGCGCAGCGTAACACTCAGTCTAGCACTCTCTTTTCTCTCTTTCTGTGATTTATTACAACTGAACACAAGGACCCTGAATATTTCTCTACTGCTGTAAACAGATTGCTCATTTCTTCGATGTCACTCACTTCACAGCGTGCCATGCTGACTGCATCTGCAGAGACAGACTGGCAGAGCGCTTGAGAAAGCTGCTTGTCACTTGCTATAATGGACAATGGCATCATTGCCTAAAGGAAAACCCTAACATTTTTTATTTCTTTTTTATTATTATTATTTTTCTTCATCAGCTTTTGCCCCACTTCACTAATATTCTTACATCTGGAAATGAACTTCTGAAGTTAACTTTGCAACTGGCACATATACCTTGTCACAAGAAGACAGAATTGCTTCTCTTTTGAATTAAAATGACAAAAGCAAAATTTCAAGTCCATTTATCATAGATGAAAACCTGTTCTACTTCTTTTGTTTACAGTACGGTGGACTGGAATTTCATAAAAAAGTGACCAGGATTAAGCACTCTAGAAGACAAATAGCTGTGAGCACCAGCATTGTTTTAGTCTAAGAAAAAAATTGACTAATTGGATTTAAGAAAATACAATATAAAATTTAGGGAATCAAAACACAAACACAATATGAATTATCTATGATGCCTCTTAGGAAACAAAATACAATGCAGCTGTAGAAAGATGCATCACCAAAAGGCAAATATTACAGAACTGTCTCAGACAAAGGGAACCTGCAAAGTACTGAGACTTCACAAAAAGGCATACTTTTATCAGGAGTCTTGGGAAGTTTATTTCAGGTGCCACCTTCTGAGACCTCTACGGTGAACACTACTATATAAATGGCAGCTTTGATTCCAACAAGATTTTATAAAAGCAGAAGTAGTGACAAAATGTTTTTTGGAGTGCTAGGCTACAGCACCATACAAAATGAAGAGTGCAATTTAAGAATTTCTTCTTTTTTTCCCCCCTCTAAGAAAGACTAGGAAAAAAAAGAAAATAAGTCTTTCAAATCCCATTACTGTCACCCAAACCTTCACCCTACAACTCCAACTTTACTTAAGGAAGTCCAGAACTTATTTCTAGTTCTTATGAACTGAGCAGATATTGGGATTAACACTTCACCAGATACAAGGAACAGCTCTCACTTACTGTTTCTGATACACACAGGAAGTGAGAAATGCAAAATTTTAAATGCACCTACATGAAAAGCCCATGTCTGCTGTATATCCAGCCAGTACCTAGGCCACCTTCAGATATCAAGCTGAGGAACTATTTTGTACTTTGAGGGACAGCGTATTTTGAAATCAAAATACAGCAAGCACTAGTGCACTCACATGCACTTCCAAATGACTCAAAGGATGAGCACAGAAAGAAGAAAAACAAGAAGAAAATAATGGAAAACAGTTATGTTCACCAAGGAAATAAATGACTCATCTGTTGTTTTGAAGAGTAACTGATCCAGTGGTACTGGGGAACCTCCTTTGCCTGCAGGCCAATAACAAGTGGCTGCCTTCTCAGAAAATATGAATGTGTCAAATAAATCCACAGTGATGACAAAGTTTCTGGGTGATTCAGAGAGTGGAAGACACAGAACTACATTCAAAACAATTCAAAACAAACATTTTAAACAAAAAAACAAACCACCCAACTCAGATTGTCCACTGCAGTATACACATGATCGTTCCAGTGGAAGTCAGACAACTATTTACTTCTAAGTGAGGTAAAAACCATTTAATGCATCACTAAGTAAAAATCAATTTTATTCTAGCCCCAAATGTAAAATCCATTTTGCTAAGATAACTTGACTTTCTTGTTACCAGAAAATATTCTGATTTAGATTTGTAAGACTTCTGTGTTTTCTGAGAACCCAGCCATGGTGGATGTGATCTGATCCTGACACACTCCATTTTGTCTGTCTTACAGAGATCAATAGCTGATCTCATGAAGCTAAGCATGGCAAAATCTAGCATTAATTTATCATCCTTAATTTTAACAAAAACAAAACATGAAACCAGGCAGACACCAAAGGATGTTGGTAAATAGAAGGAATTCACCCATTGCAAATTTACACCCAGAATGGCAGATGCAGGTCCTGAAGCTCTCAGGAGCTCTGATACAACCTGCGAAACCCAACTGAAGTGACGTCAGAGATTTTGGCACACAGTCATATATGTGGGGGTGATAAATCCGGTTCTTCAGTAACTGCTGCATTTCCTATTGCAGCTCATGCTACTAGTCCTCATCCTAACGCAATGCCCATCCCTTTCTCCTGCAATAAACACTGGGTATATTTTGAATATTGTTTTCTCTCACTTATAATGCTCACAGAAAGATTTGTCAGAATGAATATACCCCTGATCCTAAATGACCACAATTTTTCATAGACATTCCTGAAGCATACACAAAAAAAAAAATCATTTTCCAACTTTCAAAGTGTCCATATTACTCAATATTGCTCTGATTAGTACAAAATGGAAATTCTGTAATTCATAATAGTAAGGAAACATGTTATAAAGTCCCCTGTTGGGAGCTCCACCCCAAGAACCAGAGAAAATGGATGGAATTGTTTTGAGAGCATAAAGATGTACGCTCAGAGAAGGTGCCTGATTCGTTAGTGGGTGGTATAATATATTTGAAACAGGCTTTAAAAAATTGTTATGACAGCAGCAGTTGCCTAACATTACCTATCACAAAAATACTAATAGCTAACCTTTGTCACCTGAACCAATTTCATGTTTGCCTGGTTTTTGATTATGAGACAATACCGTGTTTTTTACCAGAACTCCTACTTCAGATTCCTGAAACAAATAGTTTTCTGAGAAATGCGTGAGCACTGTTATAAATTCTTAACTATAATTTTATTTAAAAGCAAGTTTTGCAATCTTGGCTCTCAATTCTGGATTTACTTAAATCATATGCAATGAAAGTAACAAATATTGAACATCGTCCATTTTTATGCATGATAAAATATGATCTAAAGAAAAAATAAATAATGTTTTCAGAACACAAAGACACTTCACATACCATTATGAAATGTCTGAAATGTTCTGGCCACCTACTCAGCCAAAACAATATATTAATGTAAGACTTTAAAACACTAAAAACTTTTTTCTCGCGTACAGTTTAGAAAAAAAAAAAAAAGCCAGGCTTTAGCTTATTCACTGTTTTACTGGTGAGGGTAATACAGGAATAGTCTTTCTTTAACTGTGGAAACTGTATTTCTCCAGTATAAGAAGAAAGATCATTCACATTTGCTGCCTGTGAAATTTTCTAATGAGATCTGTACTGCTTCAAAGCAGGTGCAAAAAAAAAAAATTCACACACTTCTCAATTTGTGTGATGGCTAAAAATCTTCAAGGCATTGACTAAAGCAGCACAGATGCCACAGTTCCTATAAGACTGTCAGGAATCTATTACTACTCTTATATATCTGATTGCATTTCTACTCTTAAAGAAAAGGTCACTGAAACAGTAGATACAATGAAACCTTCCATTCTAAAAAGAATGAAATTAAACAGTTTTTTTTTTCCACTATGTATAACATGGTCTGGAGCACTACAGTTTCTGTAATATTCTGCTTATTTTTTCAAAACCACTTTTATTTCTGCAACTTTTCTATTCTAGAACATTCAATAACAGTGTCTTGGTAGATCAAGCATTAATTGCAGATCTAATCATAGCTTTTGCACTTTACTGTGTAAAGTTTTAAATAAATTCCTTACAGAATTATACTTTTAAACTAAGTTGATACATCAGGAAAATTCTAAAAATGCTTGTTTGATGTTTCTGATTTAAGCAGTAAAATGTGCATTTCATCTTTTACTCTGGAATACTCACCCTATAAAGGAACCGTTTTAAACTATACTTTGGAATGGTTGTTTAAAAACCTGTTAGTGTCAAATAAAGCTATTTGCTGGTTGGGTTAGGCAGCCAGTGTGAACAGGGTTATGCCACCTTCTCAGAAATACAAAACATATAACACTAGATGGGAGAAATCCAAATACATGTTTATCAAAGCGGATTGAAACATGTTTTGTTATCAAGCACATTCAAATTGTCTTTAAACACAACTATTTTCTCTGTCAATAAACCTAGCAAATATAACTTGGGTTATTACTGTTACCTACATAATTTGCCACAGTTTTAATATACTACATTCTCATCCAGCAAAAAATAAGCAACCACCACAAACCAAACCAACCAACCAACCAAACCAACCCTTATTAAAATAATTTTGTTAGGCTACAAGCTGTTGAAACTAACTTTTCAGATAAAGGTTTGAAGGCTACCAACCACTTTGGAGAGGACATAGTGATCCAATGCTGGTTTTGGTTATGCCTACTACTGTCCACTAGTGTGAAAAAAAGAAGTAAATATTATTATTACATTTTCCTATTAGAAATATTCTGCAGCTTGTTTAGACTAGTGATCCTGTAGAAACAACATTCAGTTTAATAACTGCTGAAAGTTTCCGTGGTGTCTAGACTGGAAAGTTTTCATTTTGTCAGTCTGGTTTTCTTTAAAGCACACACTAAGTATCTTTCCTACATTTATTTAAAAATCATTGCAACTGCTAGTCCAGTGGCAAATAAGCTGATGGTTTCTTCTTTGGATCATTTACGTGGAGTGCTCTGATGTCAGGGAGGATGCTACTACGCTTGCAGCAGTTAGGAGTTGGGAGTGTTGCTGTGACATTATGCATGACTGGCTTGCTTCTGCCATGTGAAAATAAATGGGACTTCTAACATCTATGAAAACCCACACCTCTGGGCATAAATTGGAAAAAAACCAAACCAACAGAAGGTACTGGTTTGTGTTTTGGAAAGAGCCAGTTAGACAAGCAGGGGACCTGTGTTAATTAACTTGGGAACACAATGCAACTAAGTAACTTTTTTCATCCATTTCATTCAGAACCAACTCAAGGTTCTCCCCTCCTTTCCCTTCCCTTTTCCTCTCAGGTTCTGCTTTGCAAAGTGTGAATCTACTGTGTGCTATTCTTGCTGTTTCTGTTTTTCTCTTATCAACACAATACGAGAGCTCCAACATTCTGCCTGTGTCTACAGGCACCTTAATACCAATATTCAGTTGTAGAAGAGTACCATACAATCTTACATCAAGATTTGAAAATGTATTTTGATAAACATTCCATTTGTAATCATAACCATCAACCTTAGCTTGAACTGTACATGCCTTTGGAGGATACCTTGTCATTAATTTTTTGTACCTTGCTTGGATTACTGCAATGCGTTACTCCCAGCATTTCCTGATTCCTTCATGCTTTTCTGCACCTAGGTCCCTGACGCGGATTATTACCATTGTGCTGCAGATACCTGCAAACCCCTCTTGATCTGGGCGCCAGCTGAAAGCCTGGGTTCTACACTGAGACTGGGGTGAGTCAAAGGCAGTGGTAGGACAGCTGCCAGCGACCCTACAGCCTCTCTCTCTCAGGGGGTTCTTTCAGCAGGATCATGGTAAATTTGCATTTACCCAGAATAAACTGTATCAAATAATCCATCACACCAGGAGAGGTAATGCACTAGATCTATACAGATGGCTTCACCATCAAAGAGCCTGTAGTTCACCATTTCTAAGCCAGCATTAGGGCACAGCAGAAACAAACTGCTTTTAGTCTCCCCTCTGCAATTTGTGACAGGGTCCCTCTGTTTTATCATACTGGGACAGACTGTGCTTTCTTCTACAGGAGTTTGTCTTCTTAAGGTTTGCATAAGCATCATAATTTTTTAGATGGCTTCCCAGAAAAAACATCCCAAAAACCCAACTGCTACTGGACTGACCTTTAGGCAACCAGCATTTTATCGCTTTGTGATGAAAGAGGAGAAATGGGATGCTTAACACCTACTACAAAACCACTCTCCATTAGCCAATGTATTGGGTACAGAAGTCTGCTCATTTCTGCCCGCTTTTAGGTGACAGCAATTAACTGAAGTTGGTCTGGTCGCAGCATTGAAGGGTCTGATTCTTCAGGTACAGTTCCTCAGAGCACGGTGATTAAAGCGAACAGAAAAGCTGTACTGTGAACTTGTGAAATAAATGCATGGCAGTTCCCAAAATACAGAAAGCCTGATGAACACTGCTGTCTGTCACCATTCACATCTTGCATACAATTCATGGTTATTGGGGAATATCTTCGCAGCAAGATTTCAAAGCACCGTAACTAATCTGTGTATATTCAAGTTTGTGACATTTTATCAGACAGGTGAACTTTTAAGAAGTCTTTCCGTGGAGTTTAGTTCAGATCCTAGAATAGTTGTCTATTTGCAGTTGAAGCCAACTCCTGCATTGCTGCCATAACCAAACCTCACACATCACCTACTGCTTTTCACAATTAATCTTTAACACATGAAAGCATGAGTAGTGATTTGGAGTGCTTTATGAAAAATAACAAGCTATTGAACGGAACCATCATTTTGAATAATACTTTAAAAGAGTTTACAAAAAAAGCACACACATAAATTACTGGTTTAAGTCAGTATAGCTGTTTTCTCTTAGTCATTGTAATATACAGTACACATTCAGCCAATCTTTATGAAGTAAGTGTGAAGACTGTACCACTGAATATGAAATACATGAAAGATGCCAGCAGCTGCCTGTAGTTACAGGGCAACAGCCTGGATCCTCCACTGGTGCAAATTAGAGAATACAGTTTAAAGGCTTCCTTGCAGTCATTTCTTAAGATTAAGACGGTGGTTAAGGTATGGGTTTTACATAAAAGAATCAGCATGATTTCAGTAAGAAAACAGAAAAAGCAATTTACCTGAAGAAGGTGACAAAGAACTGCACCAGATCCATGATAGTATTGTGCTGTGAGAAGGCAATCTGCAAATAAAATAGAAGTAAATTACAACATTTTCAGAGTCAACAGCTCTTTTTAGGCTAGGGCTTTATGGCTCCACGGATGATTAGTTTCAAGTGTAATTTCAGTCTACTGTGCACACACCTGCATTTACCATAAAGTGAGATGAGCAACTAACTCCCATATCTTTGCCTGTGTCAAAATACAAACAATGGAATATAGTCCTTCTATTGAAGTAAAGTTAATACAAATACCCACGAAAAACTTGCTTGATGCAAACAATGAAAACAACATGCAAAATATTAAGAAATCATATTGATATAAGTTGTCTTCATAATAGTCAACTGTTTTAACTATCACCATTTTCCATTTTAACAAGAAGGCTGAAATGAGGTGTCAGAAAGAATAAGAAATATCTTTTGCTTAAAATTTATACATTTAAAATATTTTAATTGCATAATATTAAAATTAATGCATGTGTTAATTTTTTAAAAAAGATAAATCTGGTGCATAATAAAACAAACTGTTTGAAAGCAAATTACTTTAAAGACAAAGTAAAAAATATTCTTTTTTACAGCCTCAACAGAACATGCATTAGTTCAACTCCTTACTGTAATTTTTCACAAAGATTTAATAATTATCTCTAAGACAGCATATACACACAGACGCACATTCACACTTGCATGCAATAGAGCCTATAATTATTATTATAATTACTTTTTGCTAATGTTAAGAGCAGTACTTAATATTTAAATTATATCTACAAATATCCTTAAGTCCCTGTCTTGTTCAGTTCTTCATAGTGTGTAATTATCAACTAAGATACACAGAATCTTCTACTTTGAATTGCACAAAGTGTTTATCTAACTATATTCCCAGCCTTTTCAAATAATTGTTTTTTTCAGAGATCTTTGTGCATTTAAGATCTGATGTTGACTAGTAGTTACATGGAATTACTCTGATTCCCTTTAACAGTTGATTTGTGAACTTTTGAAATAACTCATGATATTCAAGAATTATTATTTTTCAATTTTTTAAGGCAAAAATATAATGTAAACTTTAGCATTATTAATGGTCTTAGTGTGCCTTTTGCCAGCTGACACAGCTAATCATAGGCCAGAATACTTAAAGTCTAAGGAAGGAACAGCATGTAAACAGCATCATTCCAGGAACCAGCATAGGGGGAACATCATGCAAACACATCTCTGAAATGTAGTTTCTGCTTTCTCTTCACTAATAATGCACAACTGCAAGCAATGCAAACAATCCTGGGAGCTCTGGAATTTGATATAGGAAATATTTTGAAGTTCTCCGCCCAAAATGTCAGGAAAGAAACTTGATAAATGAATCGAAATATAATTTAGTGTACTAAACTTCTTGAGAACTATCATCTCTCTCCTCTCTAGAAAGGAAATCTGAATGTGCCTAGCTTAAGTAGATGGCTGTGTTTGGACCAGGGCAAAACCTGCCCTGGGAGCCAGTAGAAAGACAAAAAGCTGAAGACCACGTGGGAAGGAAGCAGGAAAGAAAACGAACTCTCTGACTCACTACTAAAGTTTAATCTACAAATGTTTTCACATTTGTCCAATACAAGTAGAACTTTTAAATTCTTGGAAACTTTAACTTAGACTACTGTCATGATGAATATTGTATCAAAATGAAGAGAGATAAGGGAGTAAAAATGTGAAAAAGTTGAAGAGGAATTACAGAGTGGACAAAATTGTCAAAGTATCTATTAATGCCAATGTAACCGTTATTTTACATGGAAAAGATAAAATCTGAGAAAAGATCTGAAGAGCTCTTTAGCCAATATAAAGTGCATCCGAAGCATAACCAATTGTTTAAGAATACCTTTTATGGAAAAATAAAAAGAAAAAGCTTCTTATAGTCAATCTTAATTTTAAATGCAGACTAGATTCCCTTCAAATAATATTTAGTATTCAAATTAACTGCTGGCTTTTACAGAATGCTTTATATAAGAATCATACTTCAGGAGATGAACAAACACAAAGAGAAAAAACAAGCCAGTTTCAACAGAATTCACCTTAATGTGACCTGTTAAAAAGCTATTTGTTAAAGGATCATTTATATTTTGCATTACTTCAATTAATTTCATTCATGGTGTCAGCATTCATTAACAGCATCTGTGGAAGCAGCTACAGTCAAGCGAAAGTCCTGCAATCCAAAACCACAATTATCTGGAAAGTTTTATATCAAATTTTTCTAAGAAACCGTAGTGCCTTTATTTCTCTTTTTCAACATACAGCAAACATGAAGTAGGCAGATATACAACAATTTAATGATTTTATATGCCCACTAATGATTAAATATGACTTGCAAATCCCTAAGCTCAAGATGGGATAAATAGCTTTTGTGCAAAAGCAGACACAAAAGTACTGATTTTACATCTTCCACTTTCTATGAATCAAATAATCTGCTTAAGACAATTGTGATGTTCTTTTGTTGGAGTTCGTGTTTGCAAACTTATGGAAGAACTTCTGTCTGTAAAACTTACTTTTTGGTCTGTAAAACTTTATATTCATGAAAGTACTCACATTTTAGAGTAAAAACACATTAAAATATAAATTTCCATTCCAGATGTAATTTCAGATTTTAATCAACATTACCTTCTAATGATTACATTAGAGTTTATGTATAAAAGATGAACTACTACATTTTCTAAAGAAACACGACTATGCATCTTAGGCTAATTTCAACACAGAATATTAACAAAAAGAATACATATTGTAATTATATGAGGAAGTAAATGACAGAAAGAACCATAATACAATTAAAAAGATTTGTTTCCATGGGATTTTCATGTGACCTAATTGGAAGGCAAGGCACTGTGACTTCTGACAAATCTTTTATAGAAATTGAGGATTCAAAAGTCAAATATCCAGCAGAATATGCCAGACAGCACTGCAGGTATGCTATTTATTAACTTTTGCTGTTCAGTTTCATGCGTGATGTAGGAAGTACACTTCACAATGAATAATGATGGATGAAATAGTTCTGTTGAAACAGGAATAACTTTTGAGCACAGGAATTTTTCCAGCCTTCAAAATTTAACGTCTGCAGGGACAGATTTATTTTTTTCCACTGCTCTAGTCATGTTCACTTTGACTATCACATGGAGCAATAATACAGTCCCACAGACCAATGGGTCAAGATCTATTCCACCACAAAAATGGGACAATCTTGAAAGTCTAACTTAGGGACATCTTTCATATGGAAATAGTAAGTCTGGCCTCGGAATTTTGTGGTTTAGTTTGAAAAATACAGGTGTCAAGAAGCTGTCTCTGCAATTCTAACAGAACCAATCTAGCAAAAGGAAAAAGAAAGGGAAAATCAGGCACGACAGGAGTGCACTAAAGCAAAATTCCACATTTGCAGTAAATATGAACCTAACCCATGAAATGGTTTACATATTCAAATAAGGTACACAAAAAGCAAATTTAATCTATCATCCATTTCATTATATTATCCATTAATATAAACTTCTATCTGCTCTGGTTCTCAGACAGTGAACGAATATTGCTGTTAATATAATTTTTTCATCTTCCACTGTTAGTAAATTAAGAATGAACAAATAGGAGAAATTAAAATAAATATGTGGTAAAACTTTGGTAGATAGTCTAATTATTAGACCTGGAAACATAATACAAGAAGGTCAGACATAATCCCAACTAAACTGCCTGGGATCTGTTGATTCTGTGTATTTAAACCCTGAAGAATTATTACTTCCTTCAGTATTGTCAAAAATGTAATTGAAGTTCTTCTTGGGTAGATGGGCACATTTTTGTGTATAACATTTTTATCAGAAAAATGGGAAAGATCAAATACTCTGATAATTTGGAAATTTGATAATTTGGATGTTGGAAAATTTACATGCACAATAAATTTTCACATTTACTATTTGTTATATGAAGTGAAGATACAGATATATACTGTGCAGAAACATGACTGCAGAGACCCAAGTATAAACTATCTTAAAGACATTGTTATGTACTATTTCACAATTGGGTGGAAAAAACCCTATGGTTATCTTTAAACTCAGTAAAATCAGTAATTATATAACAAAGGAACAGTTACTCTCATTTTTTACCTAAATATAACCACAATTATGTAGGCTTTTTTCGGAGAGGGCAAAAAATGGTAATGACTGTTCTTTCACACTGGACTTTGAATATGAAGAGTGAGCTGCATCAGTGGAAGGTGGATGGTAGGAAACTGTCTTTTTCCCAACAGAAATATTAAGAGGAAAAGCACAAAAGGTTATTTTCTTTTCCTTTGGAAAAAAAAAACTTCCAAGAGGACATGGTAAGAAAAGGATAAACTTACCAACAATGTATCCTAATTACTTCTAAGTTAGAAAAACATTAAATGCTTTTACACAGAAGCTAAAAATGCCACACATTTATTCTATATATTGACCTGGAACTTGAAAAAGACATTTTAAAGAAAATTTATCTGTATTGTGCCATGTGGAACATGTCAAAATCTAGTCAAATGTGTGAATCTAGTAAAAATTAGTCAGCTGATTTATAATAATCAGCAGAGATAGGAAGGTACTTTACAGGTGAGTGACTAAAATAGATGTGGGACCCATAACGTGGAATGAATTACCCTATAGAGCTGCCATTTCTCTCTACTAACAATGCAGGGAGCGTGTGATTAGTCTAGACCACAGTTCTAATGTCAAACTTCGAATATAAATAATGTTAGGTGAGATAAATCTCTCTCATAGTTTCTAAGTACTGGTTGGGTATTTCTGCAAAAAACATAATGCTAAAATAGGAAAAAGAAATATTTCTTCTCGCTGGGATGAAATGATCGAAGAAGCAATATGGAGCTAAGTGCCTGCTGGCAGAATCCTACTGCTTTCTACTGTGTTGATGCCAGTAAAGAATTTAGTCTAATGTCAACAAACAGTCCTCCCAGATGATAATTACTGATAGCAAAACTTCAATACTGATAACATAAATAGAAACTGAAAGATAAATTGAAGAAAAATCAAACTCCGAATCACAGCCTTCACATCAAGATTTGATAAACAGCTTCCATAGATTATCTCTGCATGTTGAAGTCCTGCCTCTCATGATGTCATACACTAGATTATCCAAGCTCCCACCCCTTCCTTTCTCAAACAATGTAATAATTACAGGATATTATTTCCACTATTCAGAGTCATGAGAGGCTGAAAGACAATCTGGGTTTGTATTCAAGTGAGATGAATGACATTCCTAAAGAAGGTTTTTACAGCTGAGTTTTTTTCTACCTTGCACTTTGCCTATTAAATTCAACATTCATACACCGCTATTTCACTGCTTTATTTAATTTTGTGTTTGAGTACACATGCATACCACACAGAAAATCCATCAGTTAATAACCTCCAAGAAGTGACGGAGAAAATCTGGGGGAGAGGAACTGTTATCTAACTTACATTTTAATTCAGTATGCAAAGTATTTCCATAACGATTAACACGACATTACTAAGAAATTGAGTGTTAAAGTCAATGAGTGTATGAAAAAAAATAAAAGGCACAGACAAGAGAGAAACAACATATTTCAAAATTAAAATAATTTAAAAAAAAAAAAAAAAGATGAAAAGTAGTTGACACAAAGACCTAGAGTACTGGAAAGTTATTTTAGACATAAATCTTAGCAGGATTGAGTTCTCCTACAAAACTGAGTGTGAAACAGCAGATTTCTAGACAACGTCTTCTGAAACTCTGGTTTTTAATAGCCTGGCTAGATTAAATGGACAACCACTTCTGTCACTTGCTAGAATTGTATTTCTCACTCTCCTCAGCTTTCCTGTTATGACTTCTTATGACATCTTATTATGATTTGATAAATTAAAGAGTCTCCCCCAGGAAAGCTGCACCTGTTAAGGAGCCCGCTCTTGTATGTTAGCATAACAGAGTCATAGAAATGTGGACTGGAAGAAACATCTGCAGCTCATGTTGTTCAGCTTCCCACTCAAAGCTAGGCTACTATCAACACCAGACCAGGTCAATAGTGTCTTTTTCCAGATAAGTTTTGGAAACATCCAAGGATGGATATTCCACAGCCACTCTGGGGAATGTGTTTTGATGCAGCATTGCTAGCATAACGAAGTTTTTCTAATGTTCATCTGAATCTACCAATGTACAGCATGTGACCACTTCCCCTTGTTTTGCCACTTGCTATTACAGAGAAGATTTTAACTTCACCATCTCTGTAACTCCCACACAAGTAATTGTAGTCTACTCCTGGAGGCTCTTTGCAGACTGAACAAGCCCCACAGCCTCAACAAAGCCTGTGTGCTTCAGGCCCCTAAAAGGCTTTGTAATGCTTCTGGACCTTCTCAGCTTCTCAGCACTTTTTCTGAACTACAACACCAAAAACTGGAGTCTCATTCCACATGCAGCCTGCCCAGAGCTGAGTAGAAGGGAATAATTTTCTCTTAATGAAGCCCCATACTTGGGTATTCCCTGAAGTGGAATAAGAGCATACCCTTGGCTTATATTCAAGTTCGTTAATTTCATCCTGATTAGGGCTCTGTACTTCTAGTCAGACTTCATGAGGTTTCTGTTGGCCCAGTCTCCTAAGGTTGTCCTGAATTCAAGCTCTGCTGTTTGACACGTCAAACCCTCTCCCTGTCAACGTCAAGCCATCTTGGTCTTCTGATAAACAAAACACATTTAACATTGACATTTTTCTAAGTAAAATAGATCCTTGATCCCTTTCAGATCCATAAGCATCTCTTTTTTCTGTGTTTGTTTTTTTTACTCTGTAGAAGCTGGTACAAATAACACTCACACTAAGGATAAAACAACAACAACCACGTGCTCGTCTTCAGCTCTCTAAAAAAAAAATTCCATGGTCCTCTGACTTACGATGCTATCTTTACAATTCATATTCAAATAAGTATGCGTCCATGTCCCTTTCTGATTCATTCCTATTCAAAAAACAATCTCCATTCTGGCAATGTAATTTAGATTTTTTTCCTGTCAAACCTAAATTAGCTCAAGCACAGGCTGGTGATATTGCATCTAAAGAGAGTGAGAAACTACCTGGGTGCTGCGCAGTAATACCTTCATTCTTATCTAGTGGAGCATGATCAATGAGCTTGTAAAGCATCAGGAATCCTTGCCCATAATAAAGAATCCTGTTCCAACAACAGTCAGACTACTATGGCTCTCGAATGCCATAATAAGTCAAAATTGTAAATTATATTTATTCAAAAAATAAACATAGGAAATCTCCAACTTTATACATTGTTTATGATTCTACACAAACCAGTTGCCCAAACAGATTCATTTCACTCCTCAAAGTGCTGTATATTTCTGAGGAAAAATGGTTCAATAAAAAATATTGCATTAAAAAAAATAGTAACATGACTCTTATTTAACACAGCAAAACTAAAGTGTTATCTCGTCTGTTCTCAAGAGAGACTCTAAAAGATACCTCCTCAAACACAAAAGACCCATATGATCTTTCCATCAATGTCAAAACAGAATTAGTGGTGCAAGTCTAAACCTGCTGGTGCTGGCACACAACTATCACATTACTCTGTCAAACTCTGGCTAAAAGTAGAGCTGATGAAGCAATTTGCACTTCTTCCAGGGTTCTTATAACCAGGAAAATGCCTAGCCACTATCACTAAACAGCTAATTTTTAAGTCACGTGTCTGTAATTATTGACACTATGGGATGGCTATTTCAATATATATTTTATAGAATTCACATAGGTTGATAAAAGAAGAATTTCCTGAGGATGAAGTCAGAATCACAGAGTCAGTGCTGCTGTCTCAGGGTATATTTAACTTTATAAAAAGTTGTCTGATGAATTTGAGACATCAGACTGGGCAATAGTTTCTGTATGTATCTGTAATGCCTGACTTGCACTAAGCCACCTCACCCACCAACCTGAAACCACCTCTTCACTAAGCCTTGTCACAGCAAATCCTTCTGCACCTATCACTGTCCTGCCACACAGCCCACGAGGACCCAGAATTCCACAAGAAGAACAGGCTGTTGTGCTCCTTAGATTGCACAGCCCACAAAAGTTACCATTGAAGGAAAATATCTACATCTCTGAATGGAAATACTCACAGGCAAAGCACAAGCAACCTATGGAAAGTGCATGCAAATAAAAGGGGAAACATAACTGTGGAACACAAAGCATCTCACAAAATGGCAGGCTTAGGTGGTCATTCCCACATCTATTACAATGCATCGAGGCTGGAAATACCATTATATTAAATCCCTCACCTGCCCCTTACAGCCTACAGGAAAAAAAAAAAAAACCAGGCTGAGGATAAGGCTGCAGACAACTTAAATCTGCTAAGCCTGTATATCCTCCTCTTTTGATAGAAGCAAAGGGGTACTGGATGTTGTGGAAGGATACACAAGTGTCAAAATGTTACACTTATTTAAATTTGTAGGCAGGCAGTAACCTTGAACTTGGCTTTACTAAAATGCACACTGTTCAAACAAGTTCAATTTACAAAGCTATCCAGACCACTTAGCATAACTGACCTTTCATTATTTATCAATATGGAATTTGTTTACTGTTGTGGACTATTAAAGAAAATAAAATTCAAAAGCAATGAGATCAAATTAGAAAACAAGAGGAGCTTTTCAGGGGCAGGAAGTTCCCTTAAGCATGGTCATAGTGCAACTGATTCTGGCTTTTCATTTTTAATGACTGGATTTCAGTTTTACCGTGCAGTAAATAGACTGGAGTTCAGAAGCAACGTTACTCTGCACAGAAAACTAAACAGTGGTTCTGTACCACACCAAATTTATTCAAAGAGTACCTGAGATTCAAGTTAAAGTGTCTGAAGGAATTCAGAGTGAGTATGTATTGAACTATTTTCTGTTCTTAAAGGAGCTAACAGCAGTCTTGTTTCTGCAAAACATCACATTTAAACCTAAAACCAAAAATATAATCTTATTTTGTGAAGAGTGAATTAGTTGCTTGCGTGAGTGTCAGTTCACAAAAAATAATCATATGCAAGGAGATGACATCTACATTATACAGTTAATCTGGGAAGCACAAACCTAACACCATGGAAAACACCATATCGCTCAAGTAACCAGTGTTCAGATTTCAATCCTTCAGGCACCTAATTCAAAATCATAATTACTGATTACAGAAACTATAAAATAATTATTTTTGACAGGTATCTCATATGAACTAAGGATTTCATAACCAACTGATCCTTTTTTTCCTCAATTTTAAAGTAACTCAATTTTCTATAGACATAGATTAGAAATGGGATTACTCAAAACAAGCCAAGTAAATATTAGTATTGCAGTATCTGGGAACTGAAATATCAGCTGAAAAAACCTGTTGCTTATTTCTTCAGACTGATTTTAAATACAACTCTCTTTACATACAGGATTCATTGGGGACTTCTTAGTACACAGAAATTACACAAAGAACAGCAGAATTCTCGTATTCTGAAGTTTATAAACATGAAAAATGTACTATTTTCTTTCCTGCATGGAAGATATTTTTCACCTTTCCTGGAAAAAAAAAAAATCTACACTGAACTATTTGAATGACTGTAGAACTTAGTATGATGGCTATGGCATTTAAAGTTCATGCCTATGTGTATGTGTAGAAATACATATGACAGGGAAAATGTCCTGCTCAAATCTGTAAGATTTTTTTCAAAATCTGCTAAGTCTTTTTCTTCTTAAATATACAGTAGTGCCGGTTTTGCCAGACAAGTTAACCCACTGGTTGGTCTCTAGCCTAATAAAAATGATAATAAAATTTTTTATAGGGCTACAAAAGCTGAATTTTTAAAATTTATGCAATGTTTTGTTCATTTTAGAAATCAAATACTTGGCTAGAAAAGGCAAAACACGCACTGAATTTTGCATAAAGATCATGCCATTCAAAATAATGTATGTAAAACTCATTGGTGAGATGCCAAGAAAAGGGCAAAGCATTTTCTTAAACATGAAGAGAGTAATTTCCCAAAGTTTATTGTTATAAATGTAGAGCATGCTATAAAGCTGTTGGAACCATGGAATAAAAATTTTGTATTTGCAATAGCACTTTCCTTGATTACTGTGGATTAGCATATTTATGAGGTTACTCAGCCTCAGGTTTAAACCCACAAATCAAAGGTTTATATCAGCATGGGTAATGGATTACACAGAAGTCTACGGCCTATGATATCCCAAAGGTATCTGTCTTTCAGAAGATTTATGTATATAATACCACTTTGTAGAAATTAAATTTTCTGATCTTTTTTGCGTGGTGCTTGGTGATTCCTCTCTCTAATGTGTAAAACAATGAAAGAGAAGCATTCCCATTCAGCAGAGAAATTCATTGATGTATCTTCTCATTCCCCTCCTCACCTATTGATAAGGCCATGAAAGACAGAGGCTTTAATTCCTTGATGTAAATAGCACTACTACAATGAGAGCAGAAGTCATTGTGAGTATATTTGATTCAATTAAACTTCTGAAAAGAGGAAGGAATATGTATTCCAGCAGTGGTTCAGAGAACAACTACTTCTTTGCTCATCCTATAAACAGCACTATCATAGAATAAACCTAGGATTAAAAAAATGGTCTCACTTTTTTCTCCAGAGGTGAATGCTGACTACATTACTATTAATGGTAAGTGGCTGATGTAAATACCTGCTGGCTTCCTTTTGCTTCAGAAAGACCAGGATATCAGAGCAGAATGTTATAAGACAAGAAACTGAAATGCTTCTTCCTGCCTCTCATGAAAGACTGTAACGAATTAAAAGGTAAGTAAGGAAGGTAGCTCATGCAGAATGGCTTTTTCAAGACTCTGGGTACCCAAGTGAAACCTCATTAAACTGTACAGAGAAAACGCCCATCAGCTTATTATTATTTCAGTTTGTTCCTGAAGATCCACAACTAATACCAAGAGAGATGGAGTTACACAAAGAGTCACATGTGTGTGCATGAGAGTGAAGATAAGAGGGCACACACTTACCAATATAATTTAGAATACCCAACCTAAAAAGATATAAGGAAAAAAAGAAAACCAATAAAGCTTTCTGTATTGTATGTATATTCCACTGAAGAAAAAGTGTGGAGTTTTGCACGTAAAGGATAATGTCCACTTATCTATACAAGGACAAGATTCTAACAGATCTGCTGCTGGAAGAACAGCAGGTCACACTAATGCGAAAATATTAAGTGCTTCAAATAAAGTGGAGGTGGTTAACTGACCTAAAAAAGCCTCAGCATACTAAGAAGGAAAATATATAACATCTAAGGAAGAAAATGAGTTTAACATTCTTCCTTGAAAAGGTGATCAAAATCCAGAAAGTGACAACTGAGACTTCTACAAGATAAAATGAAAATTAAATTATGAGGATTAACAGAACACATTGTGATCCAATTTTGTTATGTTAATTTTACTCTCTTACATTTAATTTTTATTCCTCATTTGAAACTCCTATTATATTGCAAGCTGTAATAAATTTGGAAAAAAGCAGAGATAACTGACAGCTTTAGATTTTACTCAACCTCGTAATACTTTCTGTAGAGTCACAGTGATATATTGTTGATATATCATACATCATATCATTGACTGATAAGCTGTCAGACTCAAGAAAGCATTTGTAAAACACACAAAGAAATGTGTAGTGCTAATAAGCAGGAGCCTTTGACCTGATAACTTGCAGTAATCAGGTGGGGAAAGGTGGAAGAATAACTGGGTTCCAGGCAGATTTGGAATGATGTAAACCAAAGAGAATAGTGGGACCTGCTTAGCCGAAACCGATTTCCAAGAAACTAGGCTAGCTGTGCTAGCGTTTTGGCAATGACACAATGAACTACACTCATAGGTACCGGTAACAGTCATTTCCATGAAACAACAGTGTTTGTAACAAAAGCTCTACAACCAAAATATAGAAATGACAGTGTAATGCATGAGATGCATCACCTACAACTGTGATCTTGGAGGATACCTGCAAAGTTCCTACCTCATGGACAAACGGCAAGGCACTGCATTCACATCTGCTTTAATTCATAAAGGCCTTAATTGTTTAGAAGAATAAAAATTATTCAAAGTTGTCAACACTAAGAGTAGTCTTTATTCTTACTTTTAAAAAACTCTATTTCCAAGTATATTTTCCAGAAGCTCTAATTGTTTAATTGGGCATGTGCAAATGAAGAGTAACCATTCGGGTGTTAAACAGCTTTAACAAAATCCAAATCCAAAGAAAATAAACACACCTTTTCTGTCAGAGCATTTAATGCTTACAGAGAGCAAAGGAAAATACTTTTCAAGAGCCCTACATGATTATAATGTTGGCCTGGACTCTGTTGAGACATAGGTAGTGCCTTTTCCTTTCTCACATCGAAACTTCATACCAACTTACAGCAGAAATATATAAAATCTGCTTTTGGGGCGTTTGTTCAGCTATCAGATGCTTTTCATTTGAATAGGAGCAGACTGTGTCTGCAGAGCAGAATTTGATCCCAAAATAATAAATAACATCTTCTGAACAAAACAAAGTATATGAGTCAGGGCAAAGATCCTGCATGAAAAAAACATTCAGAAAGATAATAAATTCAGTTTCTGTTACACAGTCGAATACTTTGGAATTCTGAAACACCTCATTTGCTGTACCGAATCTATATGGCAAGGGAGTTAGGCAATGAGTAAGAAACCTATTTGGAACAGTAAGTCAAGCAAAGTTTGGGTATCTTCCAGGCTTCCTCTACATTTCAGTAAAATAATTTCTACTTTTAACTAGGGACATGTTTCAAAAGGGCAATGCGGTAGTTTTCTAGGAAATCCTTTAACAAAATTTTGTTTTCTAAGAATCAAAGCTACAGAATGTAGCTCTGCCTGTCCTGCATGAACAATTTTGGACTTGAAGACTGATTTTAAACACACTGCATAGAAGATTAAGGGTCTTAAAAATTCAGTGCCTACAAGATTCGTAACAAGAATACAAGAGAGATGGCGTTAAATATACCCACTGAACAAAAGACACCTACACAAATGCACACATTATCAGACATCACAGAAGTAAACAGAAGAAAATACTTATGAAAGCGCCAATTATTCTCATTAATTTTAGACAAAATGTCAGGATGAACTATCAGGTTTTCTGCAGAAACGTAAGAAACATGAGACTGCTGTTTGCTCCCATAGTCACTAGTTTTGACAAGGTTGTTATTGGCTGAGCTGGCCCCCCAAAAAATGTAAATCACTTTTGGTTACTACAGCCCTTATAGGGAAAAATTACTTTTCTAAAATGAGAAAATGAAAAAAGTTTTTGCTTATAAAAAAATTGAAGCGAAAATTTGGTTTAACCCTGAAATATTTTTCTGGAAAGTTTTAGAAATAAAAAAAACAAATTTTCCCCAAAGATTTTCCTAAAAAATCATCATATATTGCACTCTATAAGCCTGAGCAGGCTTTCGTGAGAGTGGTAGTGAACAGGGCACAGAAGAACAAATATTAACAATGCTGTCCCCAAAGAGATTAATACCTTAAAAACCAATCCAGACTATCTGGCTTCAAGCGCAGCAAGGTGTTGAAAAATAAAGTTAAGAAATTAAAACCACAAAGTTTAGTCCCTGCAGGGTGAACTTTCTCACATACAGATTTTAAAGCTAACTTTCTTGCCAACAGCCATATGCAACAGGTATCCTCAGAGTATTCCAGGAAAGATTTTCAGTACACTTTCTGGGACAAGAATACTGCAGAAAGGTAACTTCAACCAAATGCATTGACTACACTCAAAAACAAGGGTTGTTTTTTCCTCCCCAATGGCTATAGAAAGTCCCAAGATCGTTCCATTGTACCCTATACCTTTTTGTCCAAATGAGAACTTATGGTTTTCACTGAGACGTGAACATACTTATAAATAAACAGGGAACTTTTTTTTTTATATTTCTTATTTCTGAGAACTAATGCTTAATTGTTTTCTAGCTGCGAGTGAGTTTGTTTTGTAATTATTTTATGCAACTGTAGAGGTCTTAATGCTGATTTATGTTGTTTACGGAAATCTTGACTTAGCCTGCTGGGAAACAGTTCAATGAAAATAAACCATGTGACCTTATTCAAAGGATACAGGGGATTTTCACAAATGAGATGTTCTATACAGCAATATTATTTCAGTACAAATACATTCTTAATAATTATTTTTCAAAATTATAAGAATAAGTGTTTTATATAGCAATTACCTTTTTAAACCTGAACCTAAATCAGAACAAACTGAAATACAGAAAATTTCATTTAAACACAAGAATTATTTTTACTACAAGAATGATCAAAGATTGGAAAAGGCTGCTTACATAGGTTGGGCATTGATTCTCCACCCTTGGAGGTATTCAAAACCTGACTGGACAAAGCCCTGGACAACTTGCTTTAGCTGACCTTGCTTTGATGGTTCAGACAATCTCCAGATTGTCCATTCCAGCAACAATCATTCTGTGATTCTATGATTAGGCATGATTATTTCCTTTCTCACGGGCTTTTAGTATAGGTTATTAGGCCCCGGTACCAGTAACAGGAGGCAAGACAGAAAAAGGATTTGAGAAATTTCATTTTCTCTCCATTCTTCCAAAGCTGACAAGTGCAGACACATCCACATTAAAAGTGTTAATTTAAAACAACAAATCCTATCTAATCCAAACCTAATTTTACTTTTCCTATGCATTTTACCAAAGACACCTACGCTTTTAATTAATTTCAAAGCAGTTTCATAAAATAAGGGACATCTTGTGAATGACTATTGATATCACACCCAAAAAAAAGGTACCAACTGATACTGTGATAGAAAGAGAGTGATCATTTGAAGTTTGTTATATCTAAATTTCCTGAAAAAATTGCCCTGATTCTGGTAATGGCATCAAATGTTTAACACTGCAATGTAATCTAGTATATATTTACTGCAACATGCTATTGCAGAAGCACCAATATAATGCTTATAGTTTGTAAAGAGCACTTTTATGCTTTTTTATTATTTCTCTGAAGAATTGCATTGTGAAGTGATTATCTACTCAATGATTCAATCTTTGTATAATACCATTCATTCAATTTTAACCTGCCTAAAGAGTTAAAATTGTTTTTCCTAATAGACAAGCTGGAAAGCTGATCACATTTTATGAAAATTAATTGAGCCCATAAACCTGATGGCACCCTTTTGGCCCCTTTTGCTTTCTTTGATTAGGGATTTATTAAACTGCTTATTATTACACTGTTGCAATTTAGAACATTTATAACAACTGTGTGCAGTAATTGAATGTCCTTTACATGAATTAGGTAAATGTGATGGCAGGTCTTATTTTACATGGAGAACGGTTAGAATGTTCAAATTTATGTGACCTAGGAAAATAGGAATGAGGAGAACACAACAGAGTGATCAGATCTGGTCTCCCACAGTGGAAGGCTTCCATCAAGATGGCTGGCTTACCAAGGTATACAAAACACTCAAGAACCATGCTGTAACTCAGACACAAGCTGCATTTGCTGGTATTCAAAATAAAATCTCACATGGGAATAAAAAAACAGCAACTGAGGAGGGGAGGAGGGAGGGAAGATACCTGATAGATATCCTTTGAGATATTAAAAATCCATCTGGACATGCAGCATGTGAAGGATAACAAGGTGATCAGGCCCAGCCAGCACGGGTTCATGAAAGGCAACTCCTGCTTGACAAACCTGATCTCCTTCTATGACAAGGTGACCTGCTTGGGGGATGAAGGGAAGGCTGTGGATGTTGTTTACCTGGACTTCAGTAAAGCCTTTGACATCGTTTCCCACAGCATTCTTGAGGAGAAACTGGCTGCTCATGGCTTTGACGGGCCTACTCTTTGCTGGGTAAAAAACTGGCTGGAGGCCCAGGCCCAGGCAGAGGTGGTGAATGGAGTTAAATCCAGTTGGCAGCCGGTCACAACTGGTGCTCCCCAGGGCTCAGTATTGGGGCCAGTTGTCTTAAATATCATTATCAATGATCTGGATGAAGGGATCAAGTGCACCATCAGTCAGTTTGCAGATGACATCAAGTTGGGCAGGAGCATTGATCTCCTTGAGGGTAGAAAGGCCCTACAGAGGCTGAGGCTCTGAGGAGAGGCTGAGGGAATGGGGGTTGTTTAGCCTGGAAAAAAGGAGGCTGAGGGGAGACCTTATCACTCTCTACAGCTATCTGAAAGGAGGTTGTATACAGTTGGGGATCTGTCTCTTCTCCCAAGTAACAAGCGATAGGGCAAGAGGAAATGGCCTCAAGTTGTGCCACAGCAGGTTTAGGTTCGCTATTATGAAAAATTTCTACACTGAAAGGATTATCAAACACTGGAAACCTGCCCAGGGAAGTCGTGGAATAACCATCCCTGAAGGTATTTAAAAGACGGGTAGGTGTGGTGCCAAGGGCCATGGTTTAGTGGTGTTTTTGTCAGCGTTCGGTTGATGGTTGGAATAGATGCTCTGAAAGATCCCTTCCAACCTACACCATTCTATGATTCTATGGTTCTGGACAACCTATTCTAGCTGAGCCTGCTTGAGCAGGGGGGCTGTTTTTGTCAGCGTTCGGTTGATGGTTGGAATAGATGCTCTGAAAGATCCCTTCCAACCTACACCATTCTATGATTCTATGGTTCTGGACAACCTATTCTAGCTGAGCCTGCTTGAGCAGGGGGGCTGGACAAAATGACCTCCAGAGGTCCCTTCCAACCTCAACCACTGTGTGATTCTGAGATACTAGTAAATTTAAGAGATGAGCTGAAATTGCTGTTGTAAGCCTATCTTTCCATATCCTGACTCTTGGTATGCATAAAATCTTAACTACAGTATTAAAATTCTTTGCACTTAATTTAGAAACTCAATAGCTGCAAAATTCAATAGAAATTGGTAATGAAAAATAATATAGATTGATATATGCTGCACACATATACACGTGGGTTGTTACAGATATCTCTACAACTGGATCTACTGGAAAATCTATTAATAAGGCTGTGGCCAGCATAAACTTTCATAAAGCTACTACATTAGAATTAAAAAAAAAAAAAAAAAAAAAAAAAAGAGTTGAAGATACAACTGAATTCACAGCCATGAAACTTTAAACCTTCTTATTTGCACAACTAATCCCTAGTGATTTATAGCTCTTACACTTAATCAAATTTAGAAGTTTAATAAAGCACAAAAAAAAAATCCCTTCACATGTCTGCATTTGTACTGTACCAGACAGCTAAAATTTCCTTTTACTAAAACCAGGAGTCTTAATTTCATCATCATCAGTTGTTGAAAATGTCTTGTGCCAGTTCAAAGACCGGATAAAAAAAATAGTTATAGAGAATGTACCAATTAAAATAAAGAATGACTACAGAAAAAAACAGAATAGGTAGCACATGAAGTATGATTTCTATTGAGAGTCTTCATATGTACACATGTATGTGTACACACACATGTTCTGAAATTAAAGATTAATAGATGCATTACAAATAAATCTTTGCACATCTTGTCACTCAAAACAATATATAAAATGCAAACTGCTGTTCTGTTGTAATCATTATGTTCTTTGCGTGATTATTTTTGAATAGTTAATTAACTACTACTTCATAATGAAAAAAATCTTAATGCCAAGGATGAACACATCTCAATATTGAATCGCATCTCTATGATAGAGATTTCTGATATCACCTTCTTATTAAAGGAAGAATTTCTCCTTATTTTCCTTTGCATCTTATCTATTAAAATTCTGTCTAAAAATTTTAGTGACTCTTCAAGGTCTCCAAATATTCAATTAGAAACTGAGGCTAGAGTTAAAAATTTGAGTTCCAAAACAGTCAGAAATTGACTTTTTGAACCTGTGGTTTGTATAATCTCCAAAACTCCAGCAGTTCTGTCAGACCAGAATAATCAGAAACTGCATCAGACTGGCAAAGAGCAGACTTTTCATCCATCTGTTTGGGAGTAAAAGTCACACTCAATGGGTCAAGAAACACCGTATACCTCAGTAGCTGTTTCAGATGCAAAATTGCTGGGTTTATATATGTTTTTCAATTAAATGTCTAAAAGAGAAGCTCACTGTTTTATAAAAAATAAAGATAATAGCTACATAAATGTTACAATGTTTAACTTGTTGAAAGAGAAATTACACTTTTATTTTTTGAAGTCTGTTCCAATGCTGCACTTATATGTCATATAACAGAGCTTGGTTTAAAATATAAGTATCCATAAAAAGGTGATATGATAATATCTTGTGCTAATGGTGCCATTATCAAGCTATAAAATGATGCCATTATTTTGCCCAACTGTGTGGCTTCATGCCCAAGGCCATTGTTCCAGCTGGGAAAAACGACTCACAGTAATATGGCATATTATGAAATTTCCCTAAATATGTAAGAGGTTTCATAAATGGAGTGCATTTATGCAAGCCATGCTATTATGTAATAAAAAAGTATCCTGATTTATATCTGAGAGTAGCAAATCATGTCAAACTATCCCATCCTGACATTCCAAAAAGTGAAATAAATATATTTCGAAGGCTAACTAAAATGAAAAAAAGTTGATATGGAGCTCATATTATACTAAAAATAATATAAAAATATTTTAATAAGATAAATATATAAAATATAAATATTTATAAAAATAATTTTCCATACATTCTGCAAGTAAGCCAGCTGTCAGAATTTAGGGTGATAAACCATAAACAGCTCAGTGGTCAAAATCTAAAAATTCCTTAAAGCTCACAAGACAGAGTTTAATGCATATAAAAACGGTGATTATAAATACAGCTAAATGTGCCATCTGCAAGATTTCTCCTACATCTTGAATCTCATTTTACATACACAAACCATAACAGACTTCTTTGAGCATTCTTGAGAGTCATTGAGTCCCAACTTTGCCTCTCAAGTTCAAGAAAAGATGAGCTGAAAGCCCTGTAATGGCATCTCAATACATTCATTATTAACATCTGGTCAGTTACTAGTTTTGTACTTCAAGTATGATCATTAGCAAAAGTACACTCCTCTTCACACTCACAAATTGAAACTGCAAAGGGAAGAAGAAAATTCTTGGCATTGTTCTCACATAAGCAGCAAATCTAAATTATGACATCAGTTGCAGATTGACTCAATAGTAAATTACCAAATCCAATTTACTCAGGACCTTGTAATTTAGTTTCAATCTAATTTAATTCAATTTTAGCTGTGATATATAAATGTTGATTAGTAGACTGTTGCATACGAATATAAAGTACCTAAGTTTCTTAAGTTACTACTGTTTAAGATACAGTAGTTGTTGGGTTTTTTTTGGTTCTTTCAAAGACAGAACTGAATGGTATTAGAAACCATAAAAACAAATGCTAATAAAATTAAATCTGGAATTCATTACAATTAACTCTACAGCATAATTTTCTATCATGCAGAAAAATACCTTCCTTTACAAACAAACTGAGCTACAAATGCACTCCATATTTTATACAACAGGCCACACTGACATGGGCTTATCCTTACGAAAGACAGAGCTACAAGCACTCTTCAAAAATGCAGTATACTAATGTTTGAAATTTAGCTTTTTTAGATTTAGATTTTTTTTTATCATGTGGCCATAAAACATACTTTCTAACTTAACTCAAACAAAATGTAATTTGTTTGTAAGAATTCAATGTACTTTACTTTTTTATCAAAAGAAAGTTTTAAATGAATAAAAGAATCTTTCAAATGATTAGAAAATAGAGGAGATTTTTGAAATAAAATATACCACTGGTCCAAAGACACAAGTTACAAATTTTGCAGCCTGTGTTCTAGGAAGATTAACTTGAAAAAGGTTTTTCAAAACACTTTTCATACAACAATGAACAAATAAAAATTACTTTCAGGTCTAAATTCACTTTTTAGAACAATCAGCAAACACTCAGGTTCATTTTACTTGGAAAAGTTTTCACATACACACCCTTGGCTGAAAAATCATTAAAGAATTAAGTTAATTCTAACACTTAATAATTAACCACTGCGCTTAGAAAATAATGACAGGAAGAGGGAAAAGCTACTTTTCTGTATCTCAGCATCTTAGCTGAATGAAATCAACAGCAAAAATCCCCTTGTTTCCACTAAAGTATTCCTTTAGCATTCTGTAAATATCTGGCTGTTGCAATGATGTTTGCTGCCTTTATAGTCTGCACAGAAAGCCTGAACAACTTATGTTCTTCTCTGCTGCTTAGAATTAAACAAAAAAAAATAAGAAAAGCGTGGATCTCAATTATGTATTATCTTGAGAAGCAAAGACATTGGAAAGCAAAGAGTTCAAAGACTATATCACATGAGGAAATTGATAGGACCTTCTGGATCACAACCCTTCACCAAATGTCATCACAAATGTTGAATACAGAAAACTGAATTATAAGTACATATCCTCACTGTCTACTCTTTAGTTTACTCCACACACACAAAAAAAGTTGAACACAATCAAACAAAACAGTGTTTCAGCCCTGAGCAGTTCTATTCAACAGTCTCTTAAAAAAGTCTCTTAAAAAAGTTGCACTCCTTGTCCTGCAACAGTCCCAATAGTTACTGAGGTATAACATACATTACACTTCTCTGTAGACTTCAGAATAGTGACCCAATGACCTCTCACTGTCATAATTTTTTATAAATCTACAAGTATTAAAATGCACAGCCCAACTTGTACCCAGAGTTTTCATACTTAATCTGCTTGAAAACACCAACATAATGTGCATCTTGGGTGTCAGCCACAGCGACTGTACTGTCACTGAATAATAATAACATATACATAGGTTTAACATCATGGTATATAACCATTGTGCTAATTTATACTGGTAACTATTTATTGGTACACACACAAAAAGCAACTTCTAGTTTATTCAGAAAAGATGGTTTTATTGGTAACTAACTAAAAATGGTTTGAAGGAAACGGACAGGAACAACCTAGCTATGCCTATTCAGAAACATAATAAGTAAGAACTTTTTAAGAGAGATCTTCTCAGAGGCTTCTCACTGAAACCACCCCCTTGGGAACTCTCCACAGGCTCTCCCAGGCTTGCTGCTTGCCAGAGGGCCTTCTTGTTACCCAGAGACAATGAAAGAGCCTCTTGTTCCTCCCAGAACCACGATACCAGCCTGCCTTCTGGATGATAAGAATACACTTCAGCTTGGAGATCTTTGGGGAGTTACTCACAGTGACCTTACAGAGTTCAGTGATCTTTCGCTTTCGAGACCTTCTAACACTACCAAGTGAAAGTACAATGAAAGGACACTTTAAAATACAATACAGAAATACACAAGATTGCCAGCTCCCCCACATTACATTTACTGGTCTTTACTTCAAGATAGGTGAACATCATTAAAACTAAGCTATGACAAGCTGTATCTAACACATTTTCACAAATAGAAGTATGTTAAAAATCAGGATAAACCCATCAGTAACTGCCATTTGCTATTTACATGGCTGCATTCATGCTAAAGCTATGAAGGGCAATTAAAATATTTAATCTGGGAATTTAGTTAGAAATTTATTTCGCAATATTCACTAAAAATCAAAAACTGCCATGATAACACTCAAGATACACGATAAGAAGCTCTGCCTCTGGGATACAAAATAATCACAAAATGTATCTACACAAATACAAACTGTAAAATTCAAAGTTTTTTTTCAGTTTCTACACTAAGTGTATTAAACATTTGATGCTCAGGGATACAATTCCTTTCGTTGTTTTACTCACCATTTGACAAAATATTTTGCCCTGAAGCAACGATAACGTTTGTCCGCAATATATCTGCAGCACTTTGAAAATTGCTGCTCTACTTGTTGAAATGCATCCAAAAAAAAAGAGTGAAAGATGTTATTAGAAAAGCAGCAGAGGTGTTAGGGACATTTAAAGAGGCTGTAATGAGGTGATTCTTTTTCCTCCCATTTTGCCACTTCACTGTTATTGGAAAATACAGAATCACGGAATCCCCTAGGTTGGAAAGGACCTTTAAGATCATCCAGTCCAACCATGAACTATACATAAATAGCTGGATGTTTCAGTGGGAGGACAAAATCCGTGCATCTCCTGTTAACATATTTTTACATTTTTAACCTGCTCAAATCTTTTTTTATATATCAGGGTTTCAAAGAGTAGTTGTGGTTGGAAGGGACCTCTGGAACTGTCCAACCCTCTCCCCACCCCCAACTCAAGCAGGGCCACCCAGGTTGCACAGGACCATGGCCAGATGAGTTTTTAATATCTCCAAAGTGGAAGACTCTACAACCTCCCTGGGCAATCTGTGCCAGTGCTCGGCCCTCACAGTAAAAACAGTGTTTCCCAATATTCAGATGGAACTACCTGTGTGTCAGTTTGTACCTACAGCCTCTGGTCACCACTAAAAAGAATCTGGCTCCATTTTTGCACTTTCCGTTCAGTTATATACAGTGACGAGATCCCCCTGACCATTCTTCTCCAGGCTCAACAGCCCCAGCTCTCTCAGCCTTCCCAAATAGGAGAGATGCTCCAGTCCCTTCATCACTCCTGCAGCTCTTGTACTGGGAGCCCAGAACTGGACACAGTCCTCCAGATGTGGCCTCACCAGTGCCGAGCAGAGGGGAAGGATCACCTCCCATGAATGCTGGCAACACTCCACCTAATTCAGCCCAGGATAACATTCGCCACCTATGTCACAAGAGGACATTGCTGGCTCATGGTCAGCTTAGTGTCCAAAAGAATCCTCAGGCCTTTTCTGCAAAGCTGCCTTCCAGCTGGGCAGGCCCCCAGCACGTACTGGTGCAGGACTTTGCACTTCCCTTTGTTGAACTTCATGAGGTTAGGTTCCCTGTCAGCCCATTTCTCCAGCCTCTCCAGGTCCCCTGGCACATCAGTCACTCCTCCCTGTTCTGTGTCAACAGCAAACTTGCTGAGGGTACACTCTGCCCCATCATCCGGATGAATACATTAAAACTCAAACCATTATTCCACAGATGATGATTTCACTAACAAAGCGTACCATAATGAACAGTATAAATGGACAGATTTTAATTTAACTTCGGGACAAATAGGACTGTAACAATATACAGTTCTGACACTGAAATAATTCTGACTTGTATATGGAAATGAATATGGAAATGTATGGAAAATAATTATGTCAAGGAATGTACATATATATCCCTTATATATATATACACACACATTTTATATACATAGATAAATGAAAAGTAAATGGCATCAGGAAAATGTACCCACGAGGCCACATTCAGCTTTAAGTATCTGTATCTCCCATTCAGTTTATCTGTTCTCAATTTATTACTTTTTTATGCTTATCACCAATTCCCTGGCATACTTTATTTCTAGTACAATAGAATAGGTGAGGGGAAGGTATTAAATAAAATTGGGTTAACATTGCTGAACAAGTTTATTTGAATATTGATGCAGTACTTGTAAAAAATTAGTTTCAGGCTTATAGTTAAATTCTGTGTTTTGACTAAATAAAATCTGTTTCTGGTGAAAAAAGGATTAGGAAATTCCTATTGCAGAAAACTGATGCTGCTTTGCAGCAAACTGTTACGGTTGTGTGATGAGGAAAAATAGCTTTAAAGCTGAAACTAAGTTTTAATGTCATATGAACCCAATTTTTCTGGCAGTCATGTCTCATACAAGGTCAGAAAAAAAAAAAGGCATTTTCTGAAAACGCTTCAGAATGAGCTTCATAATCCATAGAGTTTAGCTTTTCCTAACTGAATTAACACTTCCTATCTTTTTCCTGAGAGAATAAAAGGACCTGTAACTCCTTATACCTTTCTTCTATTAACTACATTCATTCCTTTATAAAAGATAATATATCTTGTTTAGCCGATTACAAAGCAAAAATAAGGATTTCATGTATAAAGCAATTTGTGAGCAATCAACATGCAATATTCAGGCTATTCATCACAGCCCCCAACCCCAGGAAGAATTTGTTTTCATTGAGACATGAATGCTGAGTTAATAGGGGTTTGAAAAGAAGGTACTGAAGAGACATGAAAAAATTACCCTAAACTAACAAAAGACAACCTCTGTCTACTTCTAAAGCTAATTTTTCTACAAAAACTGAGCTTAATATATACAGTAACATTTTTTGAAGTTGATTTAGAAGGTTTGCATTACACATTTCTTGAATGAAAGAGGTTCTACACAAATTTAAAGAGGATGATTAAAATAGCTCTTTGAAAGTTAAAGGGGAGAAATGGAAAACTGAGGGATCCAACAACATTTCAACAGAAGACAAACCAGGAGATGCTGTCACACAGCTACTGTCCATGATGTACCTGCCACCACCCAGGACAGCTGTTTACACAGCCCACCACGATGAGGTTTTGATTTAGGACTAGCATTACAGCCCAATTATTCCTATAAACAGAATATTACTAACAAATGCCCATGTTTACCCCTGATGGCTTGTGTAAAATGGGAATTTTTAAAAGAAAATAGAAAGACGGTGAGACCATTGATACAGTGGGAACAAATAAAGAAGGAAAACAATAAAGACAGATGTTAGGTTCACACCACAGACATTGAGAAACAGGAAAAATACTGTCCTTCTAGCATGCACACAAACACTATTTGATTTCTTCAGAAGAGTTTAGCATATGACAACTCTCGGATTAGAAAAAGTAGATATGGAACTACAAGCAGCATAATGATGCTTAAACCAAAGCAATTACCAATATTGTGTTTGTAGAGACAAGGGACAATCAAAGGAAAACAAATAATCAAAAAGGATATTTTTTTACACTAAACTTCTACCAACTTCTACCCAGAAGATTAAAGAGACCTTCGTTTTGGAACACAAAATGACTGATGAAGACAGAAAATTCTTTTGTTCTTTATGCTTCTGAATAATGGAATGCTTCACTGAGGGAAATAACGTGTACAGAAATATGGGATCACATTACTACAGAAATCTGGAATTAGAACATAGAATTTAAATTGGTTAAACTTTGCTTTGAAAATTTCTTTAATGACTGTGATGTGCCAATAGATCATTCTGACTAATTTGCAAGATGGAACTCAACAGTACAAATGTCTTTACACTTCAAATATTGGAAACAAAAGTAAAAGTACAGCACAAATTAGACATATAGATCTCAATTTACATTTTTTAATGTACCACCCCCAATTATATAAAAAATAATATTGTCTATGTTGTCAAAGAATTTTCGTCCAGTTAAAGGTTCATCACAAGGTATTTTATATGTATTTCTTATCAGCTAAGAAGGAATAAAGAAGAGCAACAGGCTACACTGTCAGGCAGCAAAACTGTCAACATACATAAAACCAAAAGTAGACAAGGACAAAAGATAAAGAATGTTTTGTCTGAAAGTCATATTTGGTAGAAACTCCATGCTCCTTAGCCTATCAAGCCCTTAACTAACCTCAAAAACTAAATTCCACCATTCCATGGTTTAATATTTAAAATGAAATTGATTTCTAAAACTTTTTAATAAAACAATTGCAATCAGTCAAATCATAATACTTCATATTAATCCTCATAATTCTTCCTTTTTATATTTCCATCTGTCTTTCACTTCCATTAGTTTCTTCAGTACAAGAGCAATCTCAGTGCACAACCTGAAGGAGTCTCCACTCCTCTTGAAACCTCTTAGCTCTAACCCCTGTATAAGTTTTTGTTTCGCTTGAGTTCTAGCATGCAGTTCTGAATCTCCTTCAACAAGGTTCTTCTCAGAGCACAGTAACAGCCAAGTGCAGCAAAGCTTTTCAAGGCATGATGTCCTGCACTTACAGACTACCAGGTTCTGAAAACAGAGAAAGCTGCTTCAGAGCTGTAATGACTTTTCTACCCGGAAACATCCATGCCATATTTTAGAGGAGAGGGTACAAGTACAAAAAAATCCCAAGGACTGCCTCAACAGCATCAAAAATTAAGCAACATCCACACTACTTGTTTCAGGCATATAATTTACTGTAGAGTAGGACAAGAAAAAAAAAAGTTTTGTGATTAAACTCTATAAAAACAGGGAGATAATTAAAAATATATCACACGTCATTTGACTGAATAATATTCAATAGATTGATTTAATCTTGTCCTTTACTCACATGATGAATGAAATGAGGCCCTATCTATTTTATTAGAAGATGGATGATCACCTTCATGAAAAAGACATGAGAAATACTTCTGGTATGTCTCCTGGAACAGGGTAATTCAGCATACACATAAGCATGGTGAATATCCAAGGAATGATTTGGCTCATGGAAGATAACCCATTAACTAGCAGCTCCTCAATCACAGCTAGAGATGCTATGTATTATTATTTACTATACTCTGGCATCCTTCAGAACCTTTTATACTCAGTTTAGACCAAAGCGTGCCCTTAACTAATAAAATACACAGAAATGAAGTAAAACCATATGGAACACTTATATGATTTTGCCGTGATGACCAAGAGCTGAGCTTCAGCATTGAAGAAAAATGAGAAAAACATCTGAGGAACTAATATAGCTTATAAAAATAAACTGCAAACTCACCTCTTGCATGAGTAATGCAGACTACATTAAGTTAATGGAGTCATGTCTTAAAATCCAGTAGCAATTTTGATTAACTTTTGGGCTATTATTTGTTTTATTTCACTGATAGAAAGGTTAAAAATAAAAAAAAAGGTTATGCTTATCTGATTAATAAACATTTGCTGAGCATCTTCTCAGACTCCCAGAACACTTACTGAAAAGAAATAGTTTAACTAAGCTTCTGTAATGCTGATGGAGACAGTTATCTTTGGTCAGGGGTTAATCAAATATTATCTCTTGTAGGAGTGGGATATTTGGCAGTTAATTCCTCAAAATGTCTGGGGCCTTACAAAATCACAAGGGCAGTACAACTGTTTAAAAAAAATAAAATGGACACCTTTCCAGGAAGCACATGGTACACTGCATCTGCTAAAGGTCACGTGAGTGTTTTACACAGTTTGAAATGGAAGGTATGAAAATGCATTTTACTGTCTTTCCTAAATGAATTATAATCATGATTAATGTCAAACGTGAATCAAATGAAAAAGCACGACAAACATGTGCACAAACTTACCAACTAGAATAAGTTTTCTTTCTATGTTAGTTTAAGCTTTGCTTCAGAGAAAACATTCATTTTAACATTTGCTGAAAGCATGTTTATTTAATACAAGGATACATTAAATCCCTCAATATAACCAGCCACGGACTGAGCTGCAGAGCGCACACAAACCCACAGAGCCCTCGCAATCTCATATGGTGATGCTATGAAGCAAAAGATGGTGGTCCCATTGTATGACTGCATAAATGGGTAACATCTCCACAACACAGAACTGAATGACTTAAAGACAGGAAACTGATAAAAATGAAATGTCTGCAACCATTTCCCTGAAGCAGATACTACATAGATTTTTCTCTCTTCTCCTCTTGACCATCCCACCCTCTTTGATCCGGAAAGCACCTTATCAGCACAAGAAGGACATGGACCTGTTGGAGTGGGTCCAGAAGAGGGCCACAAAGATGATCAGAGGGCTGGAGCACTTCTCTTATGAATACAGGCTGACACAGTTGGGGTTGTTCAGCCTGGAGAAGAGAAGGTTCACAGGAGACCTTAGGTATTGGAAGGAGCTCTAAAGGGGGCCTATAGGAGAGATGGGGAGGGATTCTTTATCAAGGATTGTAGTGATAAGAGGAGGAGTAATGGTTTCAAACTGAAAGAGGGAAGAGTTAGAGATATTAGGAAGAAATTCTTTACTCTGAGGTTGGTGAGACACTGGAACAGGTTGCCCATCCCTGGAGGGTTTCAAGGCCAGGCTGGATGGGGCTTTGAGCAACCTGGTCTGGTGGGATGTGTCCCTGCCCAGGGCAGGGGGGCTGTAACTCAATGATCTTTAAGGTCCCTTAGAATCCAAACCATTCTATGATTCTATGAATCTATGTGCTTCAAGAATTGTCACTTAAGAATGACCTACACCTACTTATGCTCCACTAGTACATGGATCCACCCTTATTTCCCCAATTATGTCTTCAGGCAAAGTAATCCCTTCAATTTCCTTCATTCCTTCATAATAACTGGAAAGAACTTATTCATAACACGATATGAAATAAAATCAAAGCTAAATAATGGCTGATATTTCTAAGGTCACCAATAGTACCCACATACCCCAACTTCTCCAGAAAATGAGCATCCAAGCATATAGGTAACTTAAAAATGCTACTTATCTGCAACTTACAGAATTTGAGAAGTGGGAAAAGAATTTGTGAAGAAGGGGGCAGGTCACGAGCAATTATCAATACAAGTATCGATTTGGCTGGAAAAAAAAATGTTTCCTATCATATTTTCTTGATTAAACAATAACTTTGGGAACTTCAGTTAAACTGGTTAATAATAAAATGTCATTGAAGTCATGTCTGCAGGTCAACTGCCTTTACAAAAACAATATTAATGTTCACCTTGTGCGGTCAAGAAAAACATTCTCCTTAACAATGTTTCCAGGTCAAAGAAATAACTTTGCTATTGAAAGTTTAAAACACTCAAATTCTACCAGTAGTGGCATATTTAATATGAAAGTTTATTTTACTTACATGACTAAACCAAAAACAGAAATGACAGTAAACACTGATTAATTCCTAAAATATTTCACAGAACTAAGACTGCAATAATATCATTAGTCAAAACAAATTCAGTGATGTCTTTAACCAATTCTGAATGCTATTTTTTCATATTTTCTTCTATTCCTAAAACAGAAGACAAGAAACTTTCAGAACAGAAGGTTGTAGCAATTTATCAATTTCCTGAGCAGCAGGGCAAAATAGTCAATTCAATTAAACAGTATGTACTAGACCAATTGTATTATCATCCCTTGTGGAGCAAAGGGCTCTACGTGTCAACAAACTACCAGTGAAAGAAGAGTCAATTGGTAAAAGACTAATTTAATTTGTTTTTAAAACATTCACACAGAAGTTACAAAGCTGAAAAATGGACCAGTTTAATCATTCTTTTCTGAAGCCCATTAACTGCTTTCTAATAATCACTGCTTAGTTCTAGAAACATTTTTTTTAAAATTGTGAATTATTAGTACTTCTTAACAGCTTCAGAGGAAAAAACACTCCTCATCCCCACTACTGCTTTCCCTCTACAATTCCTAAGAATGACTAGTAGGGCACCTGCCTGTCATATCATGAGAAGGAGGATTTAATTCCTTTATTAAGATGACACCAATGGAGTCACTTCACTTTCGTTGTTACAGATTATTTACATCAAAAAGGAAAAAACATGGAATATTGAAAAGAGAAATTTGTATCACAGAAAACACAATAAAAGGACAGCAAGATGGGACATACCTGCTCCCCAAAGGAGAATCAAACCTGTCCAGATAGATAGTTATAAAATTTCTTTTTAAAACCTCTAATTTCAGAGATTTGAGAAACTACCTGTGCCATCTTTCATTTTAGCATGTGTAACCTATATAACCCTGGCTGATATTTAGGCCCATTTCCTCTCCTAGTCCTCTTTCTCCATCTCATTCCCCCATCATTAGTGAGACATCTTTAGCTGCTTGACTGCAGGATCACCCTTTAAATCTTCCCTTCGTGAGGTTAACAGGTAAAATAATTTCAGTATTTCCTCTAGTCATTTTTTCTAGACCTCTTTGCAATTTTTACTATCCTCCGAACTCTCAAGTTGAAACCAGAAAAAGGTGAGTAGAGCAAAAGGAGCATATTACAAGTTTCATTTAAAACACTTTTCTTCAAGGTAACTAAACCTGTTTTATCTCTTTTTATTAATTTTCATTTTATTCCCTTTGTATCCTGATTTACTGTTTAAACAACATTAACACAAGAAGTGTCATCTTAGCAATAGATTTAAAAAGTATAATATTACTGATTATGGTCATTTAAATAACAACTTGCTTTCCCTACATTGTAAGTTTAAAAAGCCTTTAAAAACCTTATTAATATTCTATATCATTAATAAAAATTGAATTTCTTTCCCTCTGCAAACTTCAGAAATGTTATTGCAATGATGTACCATTTTCTATTCTCTTCTGACAGAAAGCACAATTAACCTTAGCACATCTGCTATCATATTGTTAGTAAGCTCTCACTACTGTATTTTGCATATTTGTCAATTTAAATTGAAAATACCAAGATAAAAAAAAAATATTTCCTCCCTATTTTCCTTGATTTCACCATACTGACTGAGGTTAAATAAAGGTAATGTTAAAATATCATAAAAATCAGTTAAAAAATATGAGCAAGAATTTAGCAGTTGGGTATTCCATAAAAACAAAAATTCCCACACAAAGCAGTTCACCCATAGTGAGTGCAACCCCAGTAAGTCAGTAATCACACGCTAACGGAGAGAGCGTGTAGGTGGACCTGAACAGAAACTGATGGTTTAACATCATAGTATCGTGCAGTTTATCACTCTGAATGATAAACCATGTGAAAGCATCCCACAGATTAAACTCCATCTAATGATCTGATTGAGTATTTGTAAATTCAGGAGTATAAATTCACATTGTATTAACGTGATAAGGAGTCTATGCGTTGCCATTAAGCACACAGATTTTCACTGATTGCTTTAAAAGATTAAATTCTGTCATACTAAAATATAATTCCAACTTTTCACCTTAAACGTGACCAGTTCATTGTTTTATGTTAAATTATTATGGACTTTTGTTGTTGTTGTTCAAAAATCCAAAGTCCTGGCTCTTTTACATTTGGCTACTACAATAAGTATAGAATAATCATCACTAAAACAACTTCCTCAAACTACACTGGCCAAGCACAAAGAAAAGTAGAGAGGGAATGTGAAGCATCTTAATGAAGTAACCGAAATTGTACCGATAACAATGGTACTGTGCAATTTCATCTTCTAACTGCAAAACGATGTCTTGACAGACTAATAACTGTACACTGCACTGTCACTCTGCTCAAAGATGGATTCAAACTGAAGGTGAAGAACCATTAGGGTGGCCAGGACGGGAACAGAAAATGAATCTTATTGAATGCAAAGAATAGAGCTGGCTTAGCCGGGTAAATCAGAGGCTGATAGGGAATACGATTGCTGTGTATAAATACATGAAAGGAGTAAACACCAGGAAGACTGAAGAGCTACTGAAGTCATAGAAAATGGCTGCATGATAACAAATATGTATGAAATGAACAATTACATTTGAGGAAATAAAGGAGCTTTGTGAAAATATTTTAAGTTCAATAGTGAGGAAATCTGCTTTTGAAAACAGATGAGTTTATGAAGATGTTTGCTTGCAACATCATCTAGAGGATGGAAAAGGTTCCTGCTGGCCCTGAGCCTACCTTGCCAAGATGTCAGAAAACCACTTTAAGGTTCTATGTGTATTTGCAAGACTTGGAACCCAGCAGAAAAAAAAACGTAGCCGTTCACTTTTTGTTAATTACTATATACATCAGCAGTTCGTAAAAAAATAAGTAAAACTTATTTTAATGAAATGATTAATAATGGAATGAAATCTTGGATGGAATAATACTTAGTATGCACGAAAACCAAGCACTGAAAAGTTACTGTATGCTTCACTTCCAAACTTACTTTAAACATGTAATTTGAGACACTGTTCAGGCCACAATAATTAACACAGAACATGAACACATCATTTAAATATGCCCAGTTCATAAGAAGAACCAAAATACAACAAAATAAGACAGAGGATTGTCAAAAGAACGGGGTGATTATATCCCTGTTCAAGATGTTGTCAAGTAGCCCTTATTTATATGAACTCTAAATAAAATTCAAAGGAAGTGGACCTAAAAAGATGAGTATCAGTCTTTACAATGAAACAAAGACAAGATAAAGCATATCAGATTACTGTAATTTTTCCAGCTCCTCAGGATGCCTCTTCTAGTTAGAATGGAGAAGTGAATTGATTACTTTGCAAATAATACAGCTGCAATTGATTTTTTACCACCACTAGCCTTACCACAGATGAATAGAGCTTTAAAAAGGATTTTCAAAACAAATGAAGTTCTGTGGTTAATGCCCACAGAATATAAATGAAGTGTTATTAGTTTAGGAAAAAAAAAAAGTCAGTGTAATCATTTTACAGAAAAAAAAAGCATTATCAGCTTACAATAGTTAATACAGGTGTGTTGTGAACAAAACAGCTTTTCACCTAAAAAAAAAAAAAAAAAAAAAAAAAAAAAAAAAAGAGTTGAAGATACAACTGAATTCACAGCCATGAAACTTTAAACCTTCTTATTTGCACAACTAATCCCTAGTGATTTATAGCTCTTACACTTAATCAAATTTAGAAGTTTAATAAAGCACAAAAAAAAAATCCCTTCACATGTCTGCATTTGTACTGTACCAGACAGCTAAAATTTCCTTTTACTAAAACCAGGAGTCTTAATTTCATCATCATCAGTTGTTGAAAATGTCTTGTGCCAGTTCAAAGACCGGATAAAAAAAATAGTTATAGAGAATGTACCAATTAAAATAAAGAATGACTACAGAAAAAAACAGAATAGGTAGCACATGAAGTATGATTTCTATTGAGAGTCTTCATATGTACACATGTATGTGTACACACACATGTTCTGAAATTAAAGATTAATAGATGCATTACAAATAAATCTTTGCACATCTTGTCACTCAAAACAATATATAAAATGCAAACTGCTGTTCTGTTGTAATCATTATGTTCTTTGCGTGATTATTTTTGAATAGTTAATTAACTACTACTTCATAATGAAAAAAATCTTAATGCCAAGGATGAACACATCTCAATATTGAATCGCATCTCTATGATAGAGATTTCTGATATCACCTTCTTATTAAAGGAAGAATTTCTCCTTATTTTCCTTTGCATCTTATCTATTAAAATTCTGTCTAAAAATTTTAGTGACTCTTCAAGGTCTCCAAATATTCAATTAGAAACTGAGGCTAGAGTTAAAAATTTGAGTTCCAAAACAGTCAGAAATTGACTTTTTGAACCTGTGGTTTGTATAATCTCCAAAACTCCAGCAGTTCTGTCAGACCAGAATAATCAGAAACTGCATCAGACTGGCAAAGAGCAGACTTTTCATCCATCTGTTTGGGAGTAAAAGTCACACTCAATGGGTCAAGAAACACCGTATACCTCAGTAGCTGTTTCAGATGCAAAATTGCTGGGTTTATATATGTTTTTCAATTAAATGTCTAAAAGAGAAGCTCACTGTTTTATAAAAAATAAAGATAATAGCTACATAAATGTTACAATGTTTAACTTGTTGAAAGAGAAATTACACTTTTATTTTTTGAAGTCTGTTCCAATGCTGCACTTATATGTCATATAACAGAGCTTGGTTTAAAATATAAGTATCCATAAAAAGGTGATATGATAATATCTTGTGCTAATGGTGCCATTATCAAGCTATAAAATGATGCCATTATTTTGCCCAACTGTGTGGCTTCATGCCCAAGGCCATTGTTCCAGCTGGGAAAAACGACTCACAGTAATATGGCATATTATGAAATTTCCCTAAATATGTAAGAGGTTTCATAAATGGAGTGCATTTATGCAAGCCATGCTATTATGTAATAAAAAAGTATCCTGATTTATATCTGAGAGTAGCAAATCATGTCAAACTATCCCATCCTGACATTCCAAAAAGTGAAATAAATATATTTCGAAGGCTAACTAAAATGAAAAAAAGTTGATATGGAGCTCATATTATACTAAAAATAATATAAAAATATTTTAATAAGATAAATATATAAAATATAAATATTTATAAAAATAATTTTCCATACATTCTGCAAGTAAGCCAGCTGTCAGAATTTAGGGTGATAAACCATAAACAGCTCAGTGGTCAAAATCTAAAAATTCCTTAAAGCTCACAAGACAGAGTTTAATGCATATAAAAACGGTGATTATAAATACAGCTAAATGTGCCATCTGCAAGATTTCTCCTACATCTTGAATCTCATTTTACATACACAAACCATAACAGACTTCTTTGAGCATTCTTGAGAGTCATTGAGTCCCAACTTTGCCTCTCAAGTTCAAGAAAAGATGAGCTGAAAGCCCTGTAATGGCATCTCAATACATTCATTATTAACATCTGGTCAGTTACTAGTTTTGTACTTCAAGTATGATCATTAGCAAAAGTACACTCCTCTTCACACTCACAAATTGAAACTGCAAAGGGAAGAAGAAAATTCTTGGCATTGTTCTCACATAAGCAGCAAATCTAAATTATGACATCAGTTGCAGATTGACTCAATAGTAAATTACCAAATCCAATTTACTCAGGACCTTGTAATTTAGTTTCAATCTAATTTAATTCAATTTTAGCTGTGATATATAAATGTTGATTAGTAGACTGTTGCATACGAATATAAAGTACCTAAGTTTCTTAAGTTACTACTGTTTAAGATACAGTAGTTGTTGGGTTTTTTTTGGTTCTTTCAAAGACAGAACTGAATGGTATTAGAAACCATAAAAACAAATGCTAATAAAATTAAATCTGGAATTCATTACAATTAACTCTACAGCATAATTTTCTATCATGCAGAAAAATACCTTCCTTTACAAACAAACTGAGCTACAAATGCACTCCATATTTTATACAACAGGCCACACTGACATGGGCTTATCCTTACGAAAGACAGAGCTACAAGCACTCTTCAAAAATGCAGTATACTAATGTTTGAAATTTAGCTTTTTTAGATTTAGATTTTTTTTTATCATGTGGCCATAAAACATACTTTCTAACTTAACTCAAACAAAATGTAATTTGTTTGTAAGAATTCAATGTACTTTACTTTTTTATCAAAAGAAAGTTTTAAATGAATAAAAGAATCTTTCAAATGATTAGAAAATAGAGGAGATTTTTGAAATAAAATATACCACTGGTCCAAAGACACAAGTTACAAATTTTGCAGCCTGTGTTCTAGGAAGATTAACTTGAAAAAGGTTTTTCAAAACACTTTTCATACAACAATGAACAAATAAAAATTACTTTCAGGTCTAAATTCACTTTTTAGAACAATCAGCAAACACTCAGGTTCATTTTACTTGGAAAAGTTTTCACATACACACCCTTGGCTGAAAAATCATTAAAGAATTAAGTTAATTCTAACACTTAATAATTAACCACTGCGCTTAGAAAATAATGACAGGAAGAGGGAAAAGCTACTTTTCTGTATCTCAGCATCTTAGCTGAATGAAATCAACAGCAAAAATCCCCTTGTTTCCACTAAAGTATTCCTTTAGCATTCTGTAAATATCTGGCTGTTGCAATGATGTTTGCTGCCTTTATAGTCTGCACAGAAAGCCTGAACAACTTATGTTCTTCTCTGCTGCTTAGAATTAAACAAAAAAAAATAAGAAAAGCGTGGATCTCAATTATGTATTATCTTGAGAAGCAAAGACATTGGAAAGCAAAGAGTTCAAAGACTATATCACATGAGGAAATTGATAGGACCTTCTGGATCACAACCCTTCACCAAATGTCATCACAAATGTTGAATACAGAAAACTGAATTATAAGTACATATCCTCACTGTCTACTCTTTAGTTTACTCCACACACACAAAAAAAGTTGAACACAATCAAACAAAACAGTGTTTCAGCCCTGAGCAGTTCTATTCAACAGTCTCTTAAAAAAGTCTCTTAAAAAAGTTGCACTCCTTGTCCTGCAACAGTCCCAATAGTTACTGAGGTATAACATACATTACACTTCTCTGTAGACTTCAGAATAGTGACCCAATGACCTCTCACTGTCATAATTTTTTATAAATCTACAAGTATTAAAATGCACAGCCCAACTTGTACCCAGAGTTTTCATACTTAATCTGCTTGAAAACACCAACATAATGTGCATCTTGGGTGTCAGCCACAGCGACTGTACTGTCACTGAATAATAATAACATATACATAGGTTTAACATCATGGTATATAACCATTGTGCTAATTTATACTGGTAACTATTTATTGGTACACACACAAAAAGCAACTTCTAGTTTATTCAGAAAAGATGGTTTTATTGGTAACTAACTAAAAATGGTTTGAAGGAAACGGACAGGAACAACCTAGCTATGCCTATTCAGAAACATAATAAGTAAGAACTTTTTAAGAGAGATCTTCTCAGAGGCTTCTCACTGAAACCACCCCCTTGGGAACTCTCCACAGGCTCTCCCAGGCTTGCTGCTTGCCAGAGGGCCTTCTTGTTACCCAGAGACAATGAAAGAGCCTCTTGTTCCTCCCAGAACCACGATACCAGCCTGCCTTCTGGATGATAAGAATACACTTCAGCTTGGAGATCTTTGGGGAGTTACTCACAGTGACCTTACAGAGTTCAGTGATCTTTCGCTTTCGAGACCTTCTAACACTACCAAGTGAAAGTACAATGAAAGGACACTTTAAAATACAATACAGAAATACACAAGATTGCCAGCTCCCCCACATTACATTTACTGGTCTTTACTTCAAGATAGGTGAACATCATTAAAACTAAGCTATGACAAGCTGTATCTAACACATTTTCACAAATAGAAGTATGTTAAAAATCAGGATAAACCCATCAGTAACTGCCATTTGCTATTTACATGGCTGCATTCATGCTAAAGCTATGAAGGGCAATTAAAATATTTAATCTGGGAATTTAGTTAGAAATTTATTTCGCAATATTCACTAAAAATCAAAAACTGCCATGATAACACTCAAGATACACGATAAGAAGCTCTGCCTCTGGGATACAAAATAATCACAAAATGTATCTACACAAATACAAACTGTAAAATTCAAAGTTTTTTTTCAGTTTCTACACTAAGTGTATTAAACATTTGATGCTCAGGGATACAATTCCTTTCGTTGTTTTACTCACCATTTGACAAAATATTTTGCCCTGAAGCAACGATAACGTTTGTCCGCAATATATCTGCAGCACTTTGAAAATTGCTGCTCTACTTGTTGAAATGCATCCAAAAAAAAAGAGTGAAAGATGTTATTAGAAAAGCAGCAGAGGTGTTAGGGACATTTAAAGAGGCTGTAATGAGGTGATTCTTTTTCCTCCCATTTTGCCACTTCACTGTTATTGGAAAATACAGAATCACGGAATCCCCTAGGTTGGAAAGGACCTTTAAGATCATCCAGTCCAACCATGAACTATACATAAATAGCTGGATGTTTCAGTGGGAGGACAAAATCCGTGCATCTCCTGTTAACATATTTTTACATTTTTAACCTGCTCAAATCTTTTTTTATATATCAGGGTTTCAAAGAGTAGTTGTGGTTGGAAGGGACCTCTGGAACTGTCCAACCCTCTCCCCACCCCCAACTCAAGCAGGGCCACCCAGGTTGCACAGGACCATGGCCAGATGAGTTTTTAATATCTCCAAAGTGGAAGACTCTACAACCTCCCTGGGCAATCTGTGCCAGTGCTCGGCCCTCACAGTAAAAACAGTGTTTCCCAATATTCAGATGGAACTACCTGTGTGTCAGTTTGTACCTACAGCCTCTGGTCACCACTAAAAAGAATCTGGCTCCATTTTTGCACTTTCCGTTCAGTTATATACAGTGACGAGATCCCCCTGACCATTCTTCTCCAGGCTCAACAGCCCCAGCTCTCTCAGCCTTCCCAAATAGGAGAGATGCTCCAGTCCCTTCATCACTCCTGCAGCTCTTGTACTGGGAGCCCAGAACTGGACACAGTCCTCCAGATGTGGCCTCACCAGTGCCGAGCAGAGGGGAAGGATCACCTCCCATGAATGCTGGCAACACTCCACCTAATTCAGCCCAGGATAACATTCGCCACCTATGTCACAAGAGGACATTGCTGGCTCATGGTCAGCTTAGTGTCCAAAAGAATCCTCAGGCCTTTTCTGCAAAGCTGCCTTCCAGCTGGGCAGGCCCCCAGCACGTACTGGTGCAGGACTTTGCACTTCCCTTTGTTGAACTTCATGAGGTTAGGTTCCCTGTCAGCCCATTTCTCCAGCCTCTCCAGGTCCCCTGGCACATCAGTCACTCCTCCCTGTTCTGTGTCAACAGCAAACTTGCTGAGGGTACACTCTGCCCCATCATCCGGATGAATACATTAAAACTCAAACCATTATTCCACAGATGATGATTTCACTAACAAAGCGTACCATAATGAACAGTATAAATGGACAGATTTTAATTTAACTTCGGGACAAATAGGACTGTAACAATATACAGTTCTGACACTGAAATAATTCTGACTTGTATATGGAAATGAATATGGAAATGTATGGAAAATAATTATGTCAAGGAATGTACATATATATCCCTTATATATATATACACACACATTTTATATACATAGATAAATGAAAAGTAAATGGCATCAGGAAAATGTACCCACGAGGCCACATTCAGCTTTAAGTATCTGTATCTCCCATTCAGTTTATCTGTTCTCAATTTATTACTTTTTTATGCTTATCACCAATTCCCTGGCATACTTTATTTCTAGTACAATAGAATAGGTGAGGGGAAGGTATTAAATAAAATTGGGTTAACATTGCTGAACAAGTTTATTTGAATATTGATGCAGTACTTGTAAAAAATTAGTTTCAGGCTTATAGTTAAATTCTGTGTTTTGACTAAATAAAATCTGTTTCTGGTGAAAAAAGGATTAGGAAATTCCTATTGCAGAAAACTGATGCTGCTTTGCAGCAAACTGTTACGGTTGTGTGATGAGGAAAAATAGCTTTAAAGCTGAAACTAAGTTTTAATGTCATATGAACCCAATTTTTCTGGCAGTCATGTCTCATACAAGGTCAGAAAAAAAAAAAGGCATTTTCTGAAAACGCTTCAGAATGAGCTTCATAATCCATAGAGTTTAGCTTTTCCTAACTGAATTAACACTTCCTATCTTTTTCCTGAGAGAATAAAAGGACCTGTAACTCCTTATACCTTTCTTCTATTAACTACATTCATTCCTTTATAAAAGATAATATATCTTGTTTAGCCGATTACAAAGCAAAAATAAGGATTTCATGTATAAAGCAATTTGTGAGCAATCAACATGCAATATTCAGGCTATTCATCACAGCCCCCAACCCCAGGAAGAATTTGTTTTCATTGAGACATGAATGCTGAGTTAATAGGGGTTTGAAAAGAAGGTACTGAAGAGACATGAAAAAATTACCCTAAACTAACAAAAGACAACCTCTGTCTACTTCTAAAGCTAATTTTTCTACAAAAACTGAGCTTAATATATACAGTAACATTTTTTGAAGTTGATTTAGAAGGTTTGCATTACACATTTCTTGAATGAAAGAGGTTCTACACAAATTTAAAGAGGATGATTAAAATAGCTCTTTGAAAGTTAAAGGGGAGAAATGGAAAACTGAGGGATCCAACAACATTTCAACAGAAGACAAACCAGGAGATGCTGTCACACAGCTACTGTCCATGATGTACCTGCCACCACCCAGGACAGCTGTTTACACAGCCCACCACGATGAGGTTTTGATTTAGGACTAGCATTACAGCCCAATTATTCCTATAAACAGAATATTACTAACAAATGCCCATGTTTACCCCTGATGGCTTGTGTAAAATGGGAATTTTTAAAAGAAAATAGAAAGACGGTGAGACCATTGATACAGTGGGAACAAATAAAGAAGGAAAACAATAAAGACAGATGTTAGGTTCACACCACAGACATTGAGAAACAGGAAAAATACTGTCCTTCTAGCATGCACACAAACACTATTTGATTTCTTCAGAAGAGTTTAGCATATGACAACTCTCGGATTAGAAAAAGTAGATATGGAACTACAAGCAGCATAATGATGCTTAAACCAAAGCAATTACCAATATTGTGTTTGTAGAGACAAGGGACAATCAAAGGAAAACAAATAATCAAAAAGGATATTTTTTTACACTAAACTTCTACCAACTTCTACCCAGAAGATTAAAGAGACCTTCGTTTTGGAACACAAAATGACTGATGAAGACAGAAAATTCTTTTGTTCTTTATGCTTCTGAATAATGGAATGCTTCACTGAGGGAAATAACGTGTACAGAAATATGGGATCACATTACTACAGAAATCTGGAATTAGAACATAGAATTTAAATTGGTTAAACTTTGCTTTGAAAATTTCTTTAATGACTGTGATGTGCCAATAGATCATTCTGACTAATTTGCAAGATGGAACTCAACAGTACAAATGTCTTTACACTTCAAATATTGGAAACAAAAGTAAAAGTACAGCACAAATTAGACATATAGATCTCAATTTACATTTTTTAATGTACCACCCCCAATTATATAAAAAATAATATTGTCTATGTTGTCAAAGAATTTTCGTCCAGTTAAAGGTTCATCACAAGGTATTTTATATGTATTTCTTATCAGCTAAGAAGGAATAAAGAAGAGCAACAGGCTACACTGTCAGGCAGCAAAACTGTCAACATACATAAAACCAAAAGTAGACAAGGACAAAAGATAAAGAATGTTTTGTCTGAAAGTCATATTTGGTAGAAACTCCATGCTCCTTAGCCTATCAAGCCCTTAACTAACCTCAAAAACTAAATTCCACCATTCCATGGTTTAATATTTAAAATGAAATTGATTTCTAAAACTTTTTAATAAAACAATTGCAATCAGTCAAATCATAATACTTCATATTAATCCTCATAATTCTTCCTTTTTATATTTCCATCTGTCTTTCACTTCCATTAGTTTCTTCAGTACAAGAGCAATCTCAGTGCACAACCTGAAGGAGTCTCCACTCCTCTTGAAACCTCTTAGCTCTAACCCCTGTATAAGTTTTTGTTTCGCTTGAGTTCTAGCATGCAGTTCTGAATCTCCTTCAACAAGGTTCTTCTCAGAGCACAGTAACAGCCAAGTGCAGCAAAGCTTTTCAAGGCATGATGTCCTGCACTTACAGACTACCAGGTTCTGAAAACAGAGAAAGCTGCTTCAGAGCTGTAATGACTTTTCTACCCGGAAACATCCATGCCATATTTTAGAGGAGAGGGTACAAGTACAAAAAAATCCCAAGGACTGCCTCAACAGCATCAAAAATTAAGCAACATCCACACTACTTGTTTCAGGCATATAATTTACTGTAGAGTAGGACAAGAAAAAAAAAAGTTTTGTGATTAAACTCTATAAAAACAGGGAGATAATTAAAAATATATCACACGTCATTTGACTGAATAATATTCAATAGATTGATTTAATCTTGTCCTTTACTCACATGATGAATGAAATGAGGCCCTATCTATTTTATTAGAAGATGGATGATCACCTTCATGAAAAAGACATGAGAAATACTTCTGGTATGTCTCCTGGAACAGGGTAATTCAGCATACACATAAGCATGGTGAATATCCAAGGAATGATTTGGCTCATGGAAGATAACCCATTAACTAGCAGCTCCTCAATCACAGCTAGAGATGCTATGTATTATTATTTACTATACTCTGGCATCCTTCAGAACCTTTTATACTCAGTTTAGACCAAAGCGTGCCCTTAACTAATAAAATACACAGAAATGAAGTAAAACCATATGGAACACTTATATGATTTTGCCGTGATGACCAAGAGCTGAGCTTCAGCATTGAAGAAAAATGAGAAAAACATCTGAGGAACTAATATAGCTTATAAAAATAAACTGCAAACTCACCTCTTGCATGAGTAATGCAGACTACATTAAGTTAATGGAGTCATGTCTTAAAATCCAGTAGCAATTTTGATTAACTTTTGGGCTATTATTTGTTTTATTTCACTGATAGAAAGGTTAAAAATAAAAAAAAAGGTTATGCTTATCTGATTAATAAACATTTGCTGAGCATCTTCTCAGACTCCCAGAACACTTACTGAAAAGAAATAGTTTAACTAAGCTTCTGTAATGCTGATGGAGACAGTTATCTTTGGTCAGGGGTTAATCAAATATTATCTCTTGTAGGAGTGGGATATTTGGCAGTTAATTCCTCAAAATGTCTGGGGCCTTACAAAATCACAAGGGCAGTACAACTGTTTAAAAAAAATAAAATGGACACCTTTCCAGGAAGCACATGGTACACTGCATCTGCTAAAGGTCACGTGAGTGTTTTACACAGTTTGAAATGGAAGGTATGAAAATGCATTTTACTGTCTTTCCTAAATGAATTATAATCATGATTAATGTCAAACGTGAATCAAATGAAAAAGCACGACAAACATGTGCACAAACTTACCAACTAGAATAAGTTTTCTTTCTATGTTAGTTTAAGCTTTGCTTCAGAGAAAACATTCATTTTAACATTTGCTGAAAGCATGTTTATTTAATACAAGGATACATTAAATCCCTCAATATAACCAGCCACGGACTGAGCTGCAGAGCGCACACAAACCCACAGAGCCCTCGCAATCTCATATGGTGATGCTATGAAGCAAAAGATGGTGGTCCCATTGTATGACTGCATAAATGGGTAACATCTCCACAACACAGAACTGAATGACTTAAAGACAGGAAACTGATAAAAATGAAATGTCTGCAACCATTTCCCTGAAGCAGATACTACATAGATTTTTCTCTCTTCTCCTCTTGACCATCCCACCCTCTTTGATCCGGAAAGCACCTTATCAGCACAAGAAGGACATGGACCTGTTGGAGTGGGTCCAGAAGAGGGCCACAAAGATGATCAGAGGGCTGGAGCACTTCGCTTATGAATACAGGCTGACACAGTTGGGGTTGTTCAGCCTGGAGAAGAGAAGGTTCACAGGAGACCTTAGGTATTGGAAGGAGCTCTAAAGGGGGCCTATAGGAGAGATGGGGAGGGATTCTTTATCAAGGATTGTAGTGATAAGAGGAGGAGTAATGGTTTCAAACTGAAAGAGGGAAGAGTTAGAGATATTAGGAAGAAATTCTTTACTCTGAGGTTGGTGAGACACTGGAACAGGTTGCCCATCCCTGGAGGGTTTCAAGGCCAGGCTGGATGGGGCTTTGAGCAACCTGGTCTGGTGGGATGTGTCCCTGCCCAGGGCAGGGGGGCTGTAACTCAATGATCTTTAAGGTCCCTTAGAATCCAAACCATTCTATGATTCTATGAATCTATGTGCTTCAAGAATTGTCACTTAAGAATGACCTACACCTACTTATGCTCCACTAGTACATGGATCCACCCTTATTTCCCCAATTATGTCTTCAGGCAAAGTAATCCCTTCAATTTCCTTCATTCCTTCATAATAACTGGAAAGAACTTATTCATAACACGATATGAAATAAAATCAAAGCTAAATAATGGCTGATATTTCTAAGGTCACCAATAGTACCCACATACCCCAACTTCTCCAGAAAATGAGCATCCAAGCATATAGGTAACTTAAAAATGCTACTTATCTGCAACTTACAGAATTTGAGAAGTGGGAAAAGAATTTGTGAAGAAGGGGGCAGGTCACGAGCAATTATCAATACAAGTATCGATTTGGCTGGAAAAAAAAATGTTTCCTATCATATTTTCTTGATTAAACAATAACTTTGGGAACTTCAGTTAAACTGGTTAATAATAAAATGTCATTGAAGTCATGTCTGCAGGTCAACTGCCTTTACAAAAACAATATTAATGTTCACCTTGTGCGGTCAAGAAAAACATTCTCCTTAACAATGTTTCCAGGTCAAAGAAATAACTTTGCTATTGAAAGTTTAAAACACTCAAATTCTACCAGTAGTGGCATATTTAATATGAAAGTTTATTTTACTTACATGACTAAACCAAAAACAGAAATGACAGTAAACACTGATTAATTCCTAAAATATTTCACAGAACTAAGACTGCAATAATATCATTAGTCAAAACAAATTCAGTGATGTCTTTAACCAATTCTGAATGCTATTTTTTCATATTTTCTTCTATTCCTAAAACAGAAGACAAGAAACTTTCAGAACAGAAGGTTGTAGCAATTTATCAATTTCCTGAGCAGCAGGGCAAAATAGTCAATTCAATTAAACAGTATGTACTAGACCAATTGTATTATCATCCCTTGTGGAGCAAAGGGCTCTACGTGTCAACAAACTACCAGTGAAAGAAGAGTCAATTGGTAAAAGACTAATTTAATTTGTTTTTAAAACATTCACACAGAAGTTACAAAGCTGAAAAATGGACCAGTTTAATCATTCTTTTCTGAAGCCCATTAACTGCTTTCTAATAATCACTGCTTAGTTCTAGAAACATTTTTTTTAAAATTGTGAATTATTAGTACTTCTTAACAGCTTCAGAGGAAAAAACACTCCTCATCCCCACTACTGCTTTCCCTCTACAATTCCTAAGAATGACTAGTAGGGCACCTGCCTGTCATATCATGAGAAGGAGGATTTAATTCCTTTATTAAGATGACACCAATGGAGTCACTTCACTTTCGTTGTTACAGATTATTTACATCAAAAAGGAAAAAACATGGAATATTGAAAAGAGAAATTTGTATCACAGAAAACACAATAAAAGGACAGCAAGATGGGACATACCTGCTCCCCAAAGGAGAATCAAACCTGTCCAGATAGATAGTTATAAAATTTCTTTTTAAAACCTCTAATTTCAGAGATTTGAGAAACTACCTGTGCCATCTTTCATTTTAGCATGTGTAACCTATATAACCCTGGCTGATATTTAGGCCCATTTCCTCTCCTAGTCCTCTTTCTCCATCTCATTCCCCCATCATTAGTGAGACATCTTTAGCTGCTTGACTGCAGGATCACCCTTTAAATCTTCCCTTCGTGAGGTTAACAGGTAAAATAATTTCAGTATTTCCTCTAGTCATTTTTTCTAGACCTCTTTGCAATTTTTACTATCCTCCGAACTCTCAAGTTGAAACCAGAAAAAGGTGAGTAGAGCAAAAGGAGCATATTACAAGTTTCATTTAAAACACTTTTCTTCAAGGTAACTAAACCTGTTTTATCTCTTTTTATTAATTTTCATTTTATTCCCTTTGTATCCTGATTTACTGTTTAAACAACATTAACACAAGAAGTGTCATCTTAGCAATAGATTTAAAAAGTATAATATTACTGATTATGGTCATTTAAATAACAACTTGCTTTCCCTACATTGTAAGTTTAAAAAGCCTTTAAAAACCTTATTAATATTCTATATCATTAATAAAAATTGAATTTCTTTCCCTCTGCAAACTTCAGAAATGTTATTGCAATGATGTACCATTTTCTATTCTCTTCTGACAGAAAGCACAATTAACCTTAGCACATCTGCTATCATATTGTTAGTAAGCTCTCACTACTGTATTTTGCATATTTGTCAATTTAAATTGAAAATACCAAGATAAAAAAAAAATATTTCCTCCCTATTTTCCTTGATTTCACCATACTGACTGAGGTTAAATAAAGGTAATGTTAAAATATCATAAAAATCAGTTAAAAAATATGAGCAAGAATTTAGCAGTTGGGTATTCCATAAAAACAAAAATTCCCACACAAAGCAGTTCACCCATAGTGAGTGCAACCCCAGTAAGTCAGTAATCACACGCTAACGGAGAGAGCGTGTAGGTGGACCTGAACAGAAACTGATGGTTTAACATCATAGTATCGTGCAGTTTATCACTCTGAATGATAAACCATGTGAAAGCATCCCACAGATTAAACTCCATCTAATGATCTGATTGAGTATTTGTAAATTCAGGAGTATAAATTCACATTGTATTAACGTGATAAGGAGTCTATGCGTTGCCATTAAGCACACAGATTTTCACTGATTGCTTTAAAAGATTAAATTCTGTCATACTAAAATATAATTCCAACTTTTCACCTTAAACGTGACCAGTTCATTGTTTTATGTTAAATTATTATGGACTTTTGTTGTTGTTGTTCAAAAATCCAAAGTCCTGGCTCTTTTACATTTGGCTACTACAATAAGTATAGAATAATCATCACTAAAACAACTTCCTCAAACTACACTGGCCAAGCACAAAGAAAAGTAGAGAGGGAATGTGAAGCATCTTAATGAAGTAACCGAAATTGTACCGATAACAATGGTACTGTGCAATTTCATCTTCTAACTGCAAAACGATGTCTTGACAGACTAATAACTGTACACTGCACTGTCACTCTGCTCAAAGATGGATTCAAACTGAAGGTGAAGAACCATTAGGGTGGCCAGGACGGGAACAGAAAATGAATCTTATTGAATGCAAAGAATAGAGCTGGCTTAGCCGGGTAAATCAGAGGCTGATAGGGAATACGATTGCTGTGTATAAATACATGAAAGGAGTAAACACCAGGAAGACTGAAGAGCTACTGAAGTCATAGAAAATGGCTGCATGATAACAAATATGTATGAAATGAACAATTACATTTGAGGAAATAAAGGAGCTTTGTGAAAATATTTTAAGTTCAATAGTGAGGAAATCTGCTTTTGAAAACAGATGAGTTTATGAAGATGTTTGCTTGCAACATCATCTAGAGGATGGAAAAGGTTCCTGCTGGCCCTGAGCCTACCTTGCCAAGATGTCAGAAAACCACTTTAAGGTTCTATGTGTATTTGCAAGACTTGGAACCCAGCAGAAAAAAAAACGTAGCCGTTCACTTTTTGTTAATTACTATATACATCAGCAGTTCGTAAAAAAATAAGTAAAACTTATTTTAATGAAATGATTAATAATGGAATGAAATCTTGGATGGAATAATACTTAGTATGCACGAAAACCAAGCACTGAAAAGTTACTGTATGCTTCACTTCCAAACTTACTTTAAACATGTAATTTGAGACACTGTTCAGGCCACAATAATTAACACAGAACATGAACACATCATTTAAATATGCCCAGTTCATAAGAAGAACCAAAATACAACAAAATAAGACAGAGGATTGTCAAAAGAACGGGGTGATTATATCCCTGTTCAAGATGTTGTCAAGTAGCCCTTATTTATATGAACTCTAAATAAAATTCAAAGGAAGTGGACCTAAAAAGATGAGTATCAGTCTTTACAATGAAACAAAGACAAGATAAAGCATATCAGATTACTGTAATTTTTCCAGCTCCTCAGGATGCCTCTTCTAGTTAGAATGGAGAAGTGAATTGATTACTTTGCAAATAATACAGCTGCAATTGATTTTTTACCACCACTAGCCTTACCACAGATGAATAGAGCTTTAAAAAGGATTTTCAAAACAAATGAAGTTCTGTGGTTAATGCCCACAGAATATAAATGAAGTGTTATTAGTTTAGGAAAAAAAAAAAGTCAGTGTAATCATTTTACAGAAAAAAAAAGCATTATCAGCTTACAATAGTTAATACAGGTGTGTTGTGAACAAAACAGCTTTTCACCTTTTCTAATGCCTAAAGAGAAAGCAACAGATAAGGAAAAATCTGTTCTTGTGTATGCACATGGGACTTAACCGCAAGAGTGCTAATATACCTGTCACTTAGGGCAGAAAACACATCTTTTTTTATATTTGCACCGAAGAGCTGACATAAGCACTTCAAAAAATGCCACTGAATGCCTTCACTTTGGCATGGATACAGTGATACAGTTACATCACGCTCCTGTTAATGAGTGTTGCAATAATACATCCCCCATGAAAAAAGCAGAGTCAAAAAGTTCCTTTTAAACTTTTTGAATATACATGTTGTGAATACGTAAGAGTAACAATAACCCTTTTATTTAAGTTTAAATGTTGTGTTACATTATTTCCCCTTGTTCCTTCTTCCTGCTGCTGAAGAGATACACTTCCTTCCTTTTTCTTTCCAATCTCTAGTGTGTACACACAAGAACTGTCAAATTTTCAATACAGGAATGTATATTTAAATAACCATATGCCAAGAAAGGGGGAAAAATCCCCACAGATTTTAGTAAGGATAATATTGTGCTGTACAGGAAATATATCAGCTGAAAAAAAAGATTAAACTGAAAAGGCAATTTGAGTGTTATGCTCTGTATGGTGGACATAGCTTTTACAACTACAAGTGGTACAAAGTCCCCTCCACAGCATGAGTTACAAGTTTCTCAGGTGGTTTTTTGGAGAAAACATCTGATCATATCACTTTCTAGCACTACATGTTAATTCAGCTATGTGGGCATAGTAAGAAACTTGTGGTCTTGGAAGAAGACACGCGCTAGGACAGCAACTCCAAAAGGGAAAAAATAAGACCTGACAGGATAAAATTTAAAACTACATTTCTCATAGAAAATACTGTTCAAGTATTTTATTATGATGATGATTAGAAGTTTACAAAAGCCACATCTCATTCTGTCCTAGGACACCATCCAAGCACCATTTAAGTAACTTTTTTTTCTTCAAGAAGGCAGATATATATATGGAGCTCTACAAGCCTAACAGTTGGATAAATACCAAAATAAACTATCTTCTATTTATATTATATAACTTATTATTTTAAATAATGATCTCAAGATTTATAATCACTTTCATTCTTTTTAAATCCTTGGGGCTGGAGGGACTTTCAAGGATACACTGAATTGCACTCAATTGGCATAAGCTGGAACATTGGAAGTTCCACTCAAATATGAGGAAAAACTTCTTTACGGTGAGGGTGACAGAGCCCTGGAACAGGCTGCCGAGAGAGGTCGTGGAGTCCCCTTCTCTGGAGATTTTCAAGACCCACCTGGATGCAGCCCTGAGTGATGTGCTCTGGGCAATCCTGCTTAGCAGGGGAGTTGGACTAAATGATCTCTAGAGGTCCCTTCCAACTCTGTCAAATCCGTGAATTCCTGGGACTGATCTTAACATCTTCTGTAAATTTATTGAGCCCGCAGTTTGCCACACAGTAATAAGTCCTTAACTTTGAATGTCTTCAGGAGAGGGCAAAGAAGGGATATAATCACTTACCGCTATCTGCAAACCACCCAACAAAGTGATGGGTGGGTTGCAGAAAAAATAAAGTCCAAGGCTTCTCAGAGATGCTCAGAAAAAGGATTAGATACAATGGACATAAACTGCAACATGAGATACAAGGAAAAAATATTGACTGGACAAGGATTTGAACAATCAGACCTAACTTTGAAGATGGCTCTGCTCTTAGCTGGGGTTTGGAGTAGAGACCTCCACAGATTCTTCTACCATAAAATATTCTGTATTTACCAGACTCAGAACTTCTGTATCAACAGCAAGTGAATTTTGGGATATATCTATGTCAATTTGATTAAGAAATTCAATCAAAATACTACAGTTGGAGATAATTAATAGTAGAACTTTCTTAGAAGTGAAAATTAGTAATTTCTGTAAAACTGTCCTATGTACACAGCAGAGAATTTCTCAGACACTACCACTGGGAATAAAACAAAAATAAAATTACTTCAAATGAAAACAATTCCAAGCCGGCACAAAGATGGTATTACAAGACAAAGGAGTAATGATGATTCTATATACATACAAACAGCTTTTATTTCACTCATTTGAGAATATCTGACAGCTTGAATGGTTTTTCGCTACCTGGACTGCTAGTTAATATGGCAATTTTAACAAGACTGTAATCTGTAACAATGTCAGTCTTGCGTATTTTTCTTGTCACTGAAAGAATAATAATAAAAGAAAAAGACAAGAAAGTAAAATGAGGACATTATGAAACAAGAAGAAAAAAGGAAGGAAAGACAGACAGAAGATTTACCATCCCCCAGTTTTCTTGAAGGTATGTTCATCAAGAGTAACAGAATGAAAGATTAGAACTACGAATAAAGTTTACGTAAAATACATAATAATGTAGGAATGGAATAGCAAAATTTGTAGAGCATATTGGTATAAAAATTAATTTTATCCACTTTAATATATGTGTTCAAAACAAGCATTCTATAACCAGCAGTTCTTACTCATTTTCACATGAGATCCTGGCCTGTGTCAGAAGAAATGTGGCCAGAAGGTCGAGGAATGGGTTTCTACCCCTCTACTCCACTCTCATAAGACCCCACCTGTAGTACTGTGTCCAGCTTTGGAGTCCTCAGCACAAGAAGGACATGGACCTGTTGGAACAGGCCAAGAGGACAGCCCACAGAGATGATGAGAGGGCTGGAGCACCTCTCCTGTGAAGACAGGCTGATGGAATTAGAATTCAGGAGTTCAGCCTGGATAAGAGAAGGCTCCGGGGAGTTCTTCTAGGCCTTCCAGTACCTGAAGGGGGCTACAGGACAGATGGGAAGGGGCTCTTTATCAGGGAGGGGAGCGATAGGACGAGGGGCAATGGTTTTAAACTGAAAGAGGGAAGAGTTAGAGGTACTAGGAAGAAATTGTTTACTGTGAAGGTGGTGAGACACTGGAACAGGTTGCCCAGAAAAGCTGTGGATGCCCCATCCCTGGAAGCGTTCAAGATCAGGCTGGATGGGGCTTTGAGTAACCTGCTCTAGTGGGAGGTGTCCCTGCTCATGGGACTCGATGATCTTTAAGGCCCCCTTCCAACCCAACCATTCTACGATTCTATGATCACTACTTTCCAGTTCATGTCTACACAGACCATCTCCAAACCCATGCCCATCAACACACATAGCCATACCATACAAGGAACAGAACTTCTACTCCTTCTGGGTATTTTCCTATTTATACAGACAAAGAGATTGCATTAATTCTTCTGGCAAAAGCACAGCTTTGAGAAAATAGGAGAATACAAATCCAACATGGGTACATATTAAACTTTAACTAATGTGAAATGTAATTGCAAATAGAGATTCGCATTCGTACAAATGTGTTTCTAATGCAAGGCACAGAGAGATTCCTGGATCTTTGTTTTCTAGTGCTATTTAAAGCTTTTACCAGTAACTGGCAAGAAAACAATATCATTGTTAATATATTTTTCTTTGCCATGTTGAGGGAAGAATGTGAAAATAATAGGTCACCTTTACCAAGTCATTTGTGCAGGAGGATAAAGGGAAGGTAAAAGTAATAAAAACTGCCTTTGATAGTATAAATGTGGAATCAAAGAAGGACGATAATTTTCAAGGATGATTTTGGACTCAGTGATACTGAAAAACATTTGGGGTTATGGTAGTTAGTCACTAAATTCCCAATGTTGTCATGAAAGGGCTCTGGTAACCCAGAATGTAGAGAGGGAAATACTGATCGTTAGGAAAAGGCTGGGTTGGAGTCACAAGAGGAAAGAGCAGGAAAGGTGGTGTTAAGGTTGCTCTGCTCCCATCAGCAGCACACCGTGACCCATGGGAGAGCTGCTGAAAAGCAGCCTTTTTCTGCCCCCTCCAGCACATCATTAATGCTTTATCTGAAACAAACCAAATCAACGCTTGGGAAAACATATCCCATTCTGGTATCCATAATTCCCAAGAGATGCTGAAATACTGGAGAGTTCAGAGGAAAGCCACAAGAATGACAGCAAGACTGGAGAAAAACTGAAGAAAAGGTGATGGAGTACATGGTAGGTATTTACAACAACAGCACATCCCTTATAGGAGCAAGCTCTTCTTTCTAGCATAAAACTGTATTTCAAGACTAGCTCATGGAAAGCTACACTTACCGTGAATCAAATGTTTTTAAACAGTGACAATAATTAACAGTCAGAACACTTAGTAGGAGTCTAGTGCATATCCCATTTCTAGAAATACTTAAGACAAGACTGGATCTTTTTTTGGAAATATATGGTCTAGTTCAAACAGCAATTAATTTGTGAAAGCCTGTGCTTTAGTTTATGTCTCATTTCAGATTATATGATCACAGCAGCCCCTTCTGGATTTATCATCTATGAGATATAACACCAAGGTAGCAATGAAATCAAGTGCTTACATGAAAAAGTAATGACAAGTAACTAATGTACTTAAAGCCCAATTTTAAAAAAAGCAGATGACCCGCAAGCTCTCCACCCTCTTGTTTAATATGCTTAACTGGTTATCTATGTCTGATAGTTGTTTGTACTGCCTCCCTGAAGGCACAGACTATGTTTGTCTAACACAGACAATGCAGTTTTGCAGGTTTTTTTTTTTAAAAAAAAAAGTTTCTTCATATGAAAAATATTTTTCTTTTCAAAAAAATGTTTCTTCAAAACATCTGAAATTAGCTTCCTGATAATAAAGAGTTCAAGAGATTTTTAAAATTACATCATTACCACAATTTAAAGGTCCTTAAAGCATTTCAAAATAAAAACTAACAATCAACATTTCACAATGAAAACAAACAGAATCCCAGCCCCAGCACCCTTTTGCGCGGTCTAAAGAAGTGAGCATTCACACTACAATCTATCAAAGAGCACAGCAGCTCCCCAGCACCTGCCCATTTAACAGTCAAGTTTGCAGGTCTGAGCTGGTCTTTTTGCTAAACAAGGAGCTTCTGATTCTGCCCAACTTTGTGCTATTTTTTCTGTTTCTCAGGAATGACATTTTTGGACTGACTGCCTCCCATCTTCATGTTGCTTAGCTCAGCTCAAACCATATAGACATTAGTTAACCCATAAGGAACCATGGAATGGCTCTGGATTTGAAAATCCTGGAGTCTCACTGACTAATACTTTCATTTTTTTTATTTCATCATGGAAATTAATACATTGACCATAAGGTTAAAAGATTAACACTTAGCTTTGCAAAACACAGAGGTCTACATGAAACACCTCATCACAACAAAAATATTTTAGAAGAGGTTCCAAAGACCAATATAAGGCAACTATTTTCCATTCTCAATGATTGTCTTCTAGTAGCATACACAAAGTTTAACTTTGATCTGTCACTGCAATAACTCCTACAAATTAGAGTGCCGTCAAAAGTACTGATTCACCAAAATAAACATCCTTAAGCATGAATGCCTGCCTAATCTAAGGAAGGACTCCTCGTGCTAATGATGCTGATGGCACCTTAGCTCACTCCTGAGAATGTTCCTGCAGATAAACAGCCTCAACTTTTGAAGCTTCAGTGCTTTTGGAAAGCTGGGAGTCAGAGAGCTCTGCAATCTCAGCCGCAAGCACCCCTACAGCTTCTAGAGCTTGTCTCAGCCTGAGGAATTAACAGCTCTGAAGTCCTAAACAAAATTCCAGAGCTGTACTTTCAGTCATTGCTGTCATATTTACCTAGAGCTGGAAACTATTGTTTCCAGGGTCACTGGTTCACAGACAAATCACCATGACATACCTTGTTGGTTCAGTGCTCAGAGGTCAGATTTGGAGCCTTCAATTCAAGGGACAAGTGACCACATGCTGCTGCTGCTGGACAATCCCAGAATGTAAATGAGCTCTGGTTTGTGTTTTTAGGCAGGGGATCCAGTTAATCCAGGTACCTTGTAGCTCTGAGTGACAGTTCAGAGCAGCCTGATCAGCAAAACCACCTGTAGCTAGAGGACCTTAGGAAACCCAAAAACTACTCTAACTTAAAAACCTGTCCTGACAGTGTCAGGACTGTGACCGTGCTGGTGAGGCTGACAAGATTGTCATCGCTGCTCTGCAGATGTGGAGTTCCTGACCAGCCTATTTCACATACACCTCACACTAGAATTTTTAAGTTGATTTGGGGCCACTGACATTTTTTTATTAAGAAATGCTGAAAAACATGACACAAATCCAAATTAAAATAAAAATATGAGAAACAGAAATACTGCACATTGTTCATATTTATCTACAAAATCCTGGTTAGAGAGGGTAACTAAGGTTTCTAGAATGGACAGTCATGATAAATAGGATGAAAATATCTGTTCCCTACCACTGTCTTCCTATTTCCATTCTGATTCCCTATGAGCCAAACATTTACTTTCAAATTATTCTGTGTGGAAGCCACTGTGCATGACCTTTATCGGCTCCTGCAGTTCAACAAGGCATGGATGTTTTCTTCAGGGAGAATCTTAATCTTTGAAGGGTTTTTTTTCTTATTATTATAAAAACAGGTTTCTATACCCTGTCATATGTTTCCTCCCAAAATCCCAAGATGAAGAATTGATTTATTTTCTTATAGCTAATCAAAAGTCTTGAACAAATAAAAGCTATCTTTGAGCGATATTTTCTGTTTCAGTTTAAATGTTCTAACTACAATTTACTTAATTAAGTAGATAAGGAAAATGGCAATTTCAGAAAAAAATCTCAATATCTACTTGCTAAACATCACAGGAAGATAATTTTTATTAGCAAATATCTATACATCTCTATTGTGCTAAACAGCTACCAGTAGATGGTGCCTTGCTCTATCTGGAACAGCAAACCCTATACAATTGGCACATCAGTTACAGGAGTTCTTATCTCAGACATTCAAATTATACACCAATTAAAACTATGCATCATTGAGGACTAATTATCTCTTAATTAGGTGTTTTGGTTCCCTTACATCATCAGCTGAACTATTAACAGTGCTTCTGCTTTCTGAGAAATATATCAACTATATTAAATATTTACAGATATTCTGGTGGTTCATATTAAACCTTTTCAAAGGTGATTGGCAACGGAAATGTACCAGGGAGAGTAACAAAATTAACACTTATATTTATTGGAGTGGCGTAGAAGTTGGCACAATATGGTTGGCAATCTTGTTCCAGTATAGTTTAAGACACCCATTAATATCTCTGTCATTATTTGTTACAGAAAACACTTCCTCATTTTAGCAATACTTCAAGATTCATGGGAAGCATTTTGGGAAATGCTATATTGGATTTGGGTAGATAAATTTTTGGGGGAATATTATACAGTCTTATTTATTATTCTTCATACCCTCAGTCTTGCAACTACAAGGAAATGAATTATACATATTATTGACAGTCAATTTCCAAGGCAAGAATCAGTAGGTTTCTGGTATTATATTTGATTACCTCAGAAAGAAAAAAGGTAATTATAATTACTGTAACAGTCCACATCTGGGTAGTAATTTTCAACTACTTTATATAATGCAATAATTACACACGTAACAGATATACCTGTAATAATGCAACTATGACACAGAATTTTTAACAATGCTATCTGATGTGTTGAAAAACAGAATGGAGTTTAGCTTTAGAATCTAGTACTGAAAGAAATGAATCTTTACATCCACACCGCTGTCCCACTGATTTCACTTAAAAATAATTTTTAATTCCTTCACTTAGTGGAGGTTTTTGGTTTTTTTTTTCTAAAAAATAACTCTAGAGCAAAAATGTCTATTTACATTGAATTGAAAAACAATGAAAATATCTTTTCAGATATTTTAATTGGATACAAGAAATAATCTTATGCAAGATATAAATCTGAATCTCCAGACTTTTTTCTGTCAAACTCTGCCATGCCCAGAAAGGTAATTATATGAGCCATTTGTTGTTACCTGAATCACTTCTTTGCTGTGTTCAGATAACGAACCTGCATTTGCTTTTCTCCAGTCTTGTGGCCCTCCAGCTTTTGGCCCTGCAATTTAACGTGTCACTTCCCTCAGCTCCTAGGATGGACATTACCTGGTGCCTAATCTAAGCACATTAATCTTGAGTTTTACATCCAACTCTGTTGAGGATAATTTTCATAAATATATGTTAATTATTATTATCATTCCTGACTTTCCACTCTGATCAATATCATCATTCTACTGAAAATTGAAGCTAAGGATATATTTAAATTTTAGTTTATACCTCAGGCGTCTATCAACTAAACCACCCTGGACTGCTAGATGCCTTCTTTTCCAGTTCCAAACAAATTTCCTGCTCCTTGCAGAATTGTAACTAAATGGTGTTTTGGTGGATTTCCCAGGTTTTTGCTCTTGGTATACTACCTTTAAACCTCTTTTTAAAAGGGATTTTATATTTACTGTAAGAAAACATCAAAGTAATTTTGGAAGCTTCATCGTCAATACCGATAGTATTTCAAGAAGTACAGTGTCTTCACACACAGCTATGCACAGTTACTTGGCAGCCTCTATGAAAACATTAAGGCACTTAGAAATGGACTCGCTCACCATAAATTGTACAGATTAGATTTAGGTATGCAATCATTGATGGCAGGAGGTTCTGCACAATCACACCTACAAGTGGACAAATACACATTTCCCAAGCAAAAATTCCAGAATCATCACCTTTGCAAAATTAAGAGAGGTTTAAAAACCAAAAAGCTCTGATATTTATTTGTTAATTTAGTAATTAGGTTTGTGGTCCTGTTATAACTTCAAATGGCAGTGACTGACAAGTTTTACTTCTTGAAGCTTTTACAACAGTATAAGTCATGCATGAACGTTAAAAATTCAAAATGAACTCCAAAACAACAACAAAAAAAAGCTGAAATAAATTATGCTACACGATAAATTTTATTACTAGGGTAGATATGCTTCTTGATTTAAATTATACTACTTCTTTAGTTGCTACAGGCAGGCTATTAACAGGGGGAAAGAAAATCAATTCTGAAACAGGAGCCAGTAAGCTGATAGAACACTAGTTTCCTCTTTAAAACAAAAAAAACCAAAAAAAAAATACCTTGAAAATTTATATATGAAGTAGTTTTGATTATTTGTTGTGCTACATAAAAACAAAACATAACTCTTCACCATAATTCATTATTCTGTTCTGGCACACAAACTAATATAGGGTGCCAAAGATAGTTTTCCTCAGAAACAACAGTGTAAAAAGAAAAAAAAAAAGAAAGAAATGAAAGCAAAAATATGCTACTAACGCTTGCAGTAGGCTTGTTTAAGAATAATTAAATTCCTTCTTTCCAACACATTAGGGCATTCTACATGTACACTAACATCATGTCTTAGTTTGCTGTAAAAGTAATTTTCTGTGCTATGGAAATATGTAAGGGATTAACTATTCTATGATCAAAAATGAGTAACAGGATTTTTTCTCATTAAATACAAACCTAATTTTGCCAGGTAGAGCTTTACCACTGAGGTTGAACCTTATAATTTAAACTGACCCTCCCAATTGAAACTCTGACACTTGTGAATCTTTCATTTACACTTTAGGGAGGAAAGGAAATAACTATTATTATCTATTATTAACTATTATTATCTCCAGATACAGCTTTAAAAATGGCAGAAAATTTTGCTGCTCGGGCACAAGTTGAGATCAGACTTACAAGTTTGACAGTTATAAAGAGATATAGGTGCATGAAAGCAGCTGATCGGAAGCAGGAATGCTATTGCTGTCCTTAGGGAGAGAGTCCATCAACCAGAGAGCTAGGACAGCATTTTAAGGGTATTTGGGTTTTTCATATGCGCTTGCTACTTTTCAGAATATGGGAGAATCTGATGAAAAATAAAAAAAAATAAAAAAAAAAAAAAAGGAGGAAAGACGTCTGTAACCAGCTTCAATGACAAAAAATCCCTTGCTATAAAATTAGTTTGCTGAGACCGAAGAACATGTTGTTACTGCCGTTATTAATATTTGCATAGCTGTCAGAAGCCCAAGCTTTATGAGTGCTTACTACTTCAGGGACCACTGACCATTATTTGACGTGCTGGCTACAGTCTGAGTTACTGCTTTTCAATAAATGTTACAGCCTTCAAATTCCATTACCAGTGCAGTCTGAATTACATCTACTCTCAAAATAAAATAAAAATGAGCAGAAACAAGTTATGGGGCTTTGCCACATATTCTGTTCAGAAATCTATTTAAGACAACAGCATTTTCTCATGGAGTCCCATTTAACAGATATAAATAACACAGTACACCTAAAGGTTTGGGACTGTAAAGACACTCAGAGAAACACAGCGATGCTAAGTCTGGATTATAAATCATGTGCTATTACTTGGACACATGAACCCTCTAATAATAAAGGTACTTTATATAGAATTATCTGAAAAGATGGATAAACTACTGTTGCCTACGAAAGCCTGGAACAGCTCAGCTTATGGGTCTGTATTCAGCCCTACTTTCCAGTCAACTCTGCACTGCAGGAAATGGAGAAAAAGTGTGGTATAAACTCTTCCAATAATTCAACAGGAAAACATCCAACATTTGTGTGCCAACGCAGAGCTACTACGTACTTCTGAGAAAAACTGGTAGCTGTCCACATCCCCACTACACCCGAGAACAGGTCTATTTGTGGAAACAGCTCTAAGCCGAAGATGTCCTATATCACCATCTTCCTAATGACCCCTTATGCAACTGTGTAACAGTTCTGCTTCTCCTTTGATGTCAAGGAAGAAGAGATCTTATGGCTAAATAAAATGCTTTTAGCATCAGAGAATTTAAATGCAGCGTTTTCCCCTGAGGCCCGCAGAGCTCTCTCACCGGCTGAGCGCCCAGCTGTGTGCCCACAGCCATTATGGACAGGAGAAGGGAGCTGACATCAAATGGGAACCTAGAGCACATTTTTACAAAGAGAGCGGGAATTCATCTGAAACTGAAAATTTCCTACATAATTTCTGTGGTCGGCAAGTAATTCACTGCTACGCAGGGCTGAAGAACTCATGTTCTGAGGTCTTCGGACTTTTTGCTCACCAGTGACAAAAATAAAAAAAGTAAAATCTTCAGGAAATTGTTGTACGGACACAACCACCGCATATCTTTCTTTCCAAGTCAGGAAATCATATTTCAAAAGAGGATATTTTGTATTAGATTCACTGGGGATTTATTAAGATTTAGGAAAAAACCTCCAGGCTTTCTGAGTAGGTAACATGTATAATAAAAGTACTTGAGGAAACAACTGTGAGGCACTGATCCAGGTAAACAATCACCTGCTGGGATGTAGAGTTTTTCCTTGTAGCCATGAAAATCTTGAAGAGAACTGAATGCAAAACCAGAGGTAACGTAGGTGACTTTGACTGAAAATGAAACTAAATACAATGTATAATGAGGAGTTCTGTTCCTTCTCCTATAGAAAATGAAACGGTAAGAGCAGTAGATCCAACACACACACTCAAACCTTCCCCATGAAAGACATGAGTAAACTTGGCTCCAGTGCCAGCGTAACAGGAGGCATAAAAGGAGAGGGGTGAAATGCATATCAGTAACACAACTTGAAATATCAGTTACAAGGGAAGTAAGATCACTATTGCTGCTTCCTTAGGAACTCATTCTTTATATAAACTATTCTTGACAAGTCACCATGAATAATGTAAATACAGGAGACTGGTACTCAAATTGTATCTGAAAAACGCTAGGTGTGCTGAAGTGAGTATTTACTCCTCTACAAAAGTATTGAGTAAAAGGCATGTGCCAAATTTTATGTTGCTATCTTACTTATTCCCGTGAACAGAGTACCTCTTAAGGAAGCCACGGTAATTTCCTTAGCTCTAACAGGATTAAATTAAACCTTCAGTACCGAGTTGATGTAAAATATCACTATGTTTTTAACCAGCATGATCTGACCAATGCAGTGTGACTGCATTAGTGGAAAGGACTACAGTGCAAGTAGTTTGGTGTCTAAGACCATTTATGAATAGGCCAGCTTCTGTGACATCTAAAGCCCTGCACTAGAACACAGAGATAACTCTCTAATCACCATGGAAAGGCAGAGGTGGCTAATTCAGGACACAGCTTTCTAGACCATTTGAAAATTAATTCAGAGACCATGTAGATGATTTCCTCATTTCAAACCAGAACTCAAATCCAACATCAGTACCTTGACTCTCTCAAATAGTCCTTTCATCAGCATAACAAGATCATCTTTGTAAGAATTACCATCCTTTAAACGGAGCTGTCTAATACAGTAATAGACTGATATCAACCACTTTTGCATATTGTGAGGGTGAAATCTGGTATGGTAAGAGACATAGATGTAGAATATCACTTATATTAGAACTGTGAGCCCATTCAGTACTGGCCTTGGACACTTCAGCCTCTGCGTAGGGATGAACTATAACTTCCCTCTCTTAACACTAAGTCATGGGAAGGCTCGTATATTTCTTAAATTTCTATTATATACAGAATCATAATGTTATCATATAAAACTAAACTTGTTTTCGCTGAAAACTTCTAACTCCATTTATCATTTGAAGATCTTCTCTACTCCTACAGCACCGAACAAGAAATCTATACAAGTACTGTGAACTTCAGATATTTCCTTGGAAAAGAACAAATCACAGCATAAAGTTGAGAACTAAATAATAATCTTGTTGATTTTGGAAGGCAAATACAGAGGAAAATATTAACATCCTGAAGCAGTTTCCATAATTGGACCATAGCATTCCTTTTCCACTGAATAGAACTGGAGTGACTTAATTTCTAGATGGACGAATTTTTTTATGAAAAATAAGTAGGACAGAAAAAGAATACAATACTGAAGTACAATCATTTCTGAGACAGAACTGCCTAGATCGATGAATTTCAACGTGCCTCAAAAATAAATACAAAAAAATCTGTGCACCTGTGGCAGATAAGGAGAAGTCGGATAAAAAAAAATAAAAAGAAAGAAGGGATGTAACCAATCATCAGGGACTCCCTTCGCCAAGCATTAAAACATGCTGCTGTCAAGGTGTTATGCTGCAGCGGAAGCTGTGAAGGAGCTGTATCTGCCAGCATCTTACAAGGAGTTCCACATTTTAGGAATACATCACCTTAATCACATTTGTCTTACGATGATGACATAGGCGCCTTCCAATCTTAAAGGTGAAAGGAGTGTGTAATGCATTTACAGCTTAAATTGCTTCATGCATTTATTTAGGAGGGCTATTTGGCAATTGAAGATTTTCTGTCCTTAGAAAGTGGGATTGGCGGGTGTTAAAAAACAGCCCTAATATGAAGGGTAAAAGAAAGCAGTTAACCTTTTTTTTAATGTAAAATAATTCATGCATAAATCTTAATAAGTTGCACAAATGCATCCTTCAACACTGTGTAACACATATTTACAGTTAACATTAAGATTAAGAAAAGTCTAGCTTTACTTAACACAGGAATAATATTTCTCTGCCAGTTTACTTAGAAGACAATTGCTTTAATCCAGGAGGCTCCTCTCCTCAGCAGACGATTTTTTCATATATATATATATATATATATATGTGTGTGTGTGTGTGTGTGTGTGTGTATGGAATAATATTTCTCTGCCAGTTTACTTAGAAGACAATTGCTTTAATCCAGGAGGCTCCTCTCCTCAGCAGACGATTTTTTCATATATATATATATATATATATATGTGTGTGTGTGTGTGTGTGTGTGTGTATGTATGTAAGAAACAGGGGCTATATTTTGTGAAAACAGGGACAGGAAGAGGAGGTTCTACCAAAATGAAATTCTGTAGAATATTTTAATTATGGCAAATATTCCGAGCTTTTTCTGGTTTCTTGAGCAAATCAGTAGGAATTATGAAATTTCATTATAATTTTAACAATTTAATTTTTAAGAATTAATTCCATAACGGAGCTATAGCCAAAAGCTGGTCATCCACATAAAGAGCTCCTTGACTGGTGCAGGGGAAACAGTATTTACAAATGCAGCTACAGTAATGGTAACTATAAATAATGCTGAAACTTCTGGGGAGAAAAAAAACAAAAGCAACCGTCTTTGCATTGATTTTTTTGAGTCTGCCACGGCACAGAATCTCACTATTCCAGAAAATACTCAGTGAAATTGATTCCAATGAAGTCAAAGACGAAAATAAATTCTAACCAAATACACTTAGTGTTTACTGATGGCTTTACTATTGCAATATGATATAAACATTCAACCTTTAAGAAAATCAGAGGCTAAGAAAGATAATGATTAATGAAAGATTACACACAGATATCTAGGTACCCACACTCATATGCCTTCTTTTGCGTATACATCTAAATGCATAAGACATATTCCAAATAAATATTTATGTTCAATAATTTTAACTTCAGATATTAGAGTTGACAGTCTGAAGTCTGATTCCCTATTGAAAGCACAAGCATCAAAATGTCATTCTTATAAACAGAAAATACAGCATGCAAATAATACTATTTGTATACTTTCTGTATGAGTGAAAACATGACATTCAGTGTAAAGCTGTCAACATCTCTATAAGCACACAATAGTCATACTAACCTGTATTTTGATTGGCCAGGAGAAATTGCTGACATAGACATAGAAAGTGATGTTTGGGTTGCTCCGAAAGTTAAATTTTTCACAGGAAAAGCTATCTCTGTATTCCTTAATATTAGCCTTAGAAACAACAGGAATCTCTTCTCCAGATATTGTTCCAGCTACAAAAAAAAAACATACGTAGATATACATATTTATGACAAATATTAATCATCATTAAAGGTGCCAAAGTAAATTTGCACAAGAAACTTAAATTCTCGAGTTACTTTTAGTGTCATCCTTCTACAACTTCAATAACCCTTTATTGCAGTTTATATGACACATCAGGTATATTTCATATACCTACAAAGAATTAACAGAAACTCTTACACTGGTTTCAAAAGATTATGAACGAATCATAAAACTGACAGAAGTTACATGAATTTTAGATGAAAGCTCTTATTGTCAGCTGAACAGATAATATGCTTTTCTCTAGTGATTCACATTCAATTTCTATAAAACTCATAGATTAATAAAGCTTGAAAGTGAATTTGTCTACATCCTACATTCTTGCTGTAAAGTTTTAATTGCTCATGAAAGCTTTAATAATCTACCTACTAATAAACATACACTCTTCTTTGCAAATACATGGGTGACTGCGCTACATAAAAATAAAGGAAAAAGAATTTACTAACTATGGTATGTTAAAATACTTCAGAATTACATTGATGAAGAAATTCATGAGTTTATGTAAAACAAACTCTGAGCCTTCTTTAAAAAGATTTTTTTTTTTTTTTAGCCCAATTTAATTTTAAACATTGTGTTTCTCCTTGGATGTGTTTTCAGAAAGTCAATAGAACCAATTCAGAGAAACTGTCTAAATAAAGCTTTTCTTCCTTCTTCTCAAAACAAAGAAGAGTAATGGGGTTCAAAGTTGGAGAAAAATAGATAAGCAGCTCCTTTTATCAGCATACACAGAAGAACTTTATTGTTTGATATCAATGTTAAGGTTAATAATTAAATTTTTAGCTTCAACACTGAAACAAAGAAATAAAAATCTCAGTCTCTGCAGTAGTTAAGGAAGCAATTTATCTTAATTAAAATCACAGCATTTCATAACACTATCATTTTAAAAATTTAAATAGACTACAAGTTTTTCCCACCAAAGTAATTTTAATTGAATAGGAGAGAAAGTTAACATATTAATGAAGCTTTGTTCAGATTGCAAATTATCATCTGAGGTTTAAATAATATAATTAATAATGGCATAATGATAATGGCAAAAGAACACATTTGGTAAAGTTTTATTATCAAAATTAGCAACAACAAGACAATCAGGTTAAAAAAGCTTAAGGGATCATGAAATCATATGGGAAAAAGTCATCATACCAAAATTCACCCTCACCTGTAGAACCAATAGACCACGTAATATTGAGGTTGAAGTTGTTTGATGCATTAATTGATATATCCAAATTTTTATTTGACTACATAAAAAAAGAAAATATATTGAAGTTAAAAAAAAAATCAGAATGTATTGAACATAATGTAAGTAAATATAGCCTTTAAATCATCTTCCATTTTTTCATTTTAAACTTAAATAGGAATGGTAATAATTCAGAGCCAAAAGCAATCTTCTTTTTTTCTTCACTAAGAACAGGGTACAAGTAAGCATGTAACTACAGCAGTTACCTTTTCAGATTGGGATAAAAATAATGAAATAATTTTCTTTATAAAACTTAAGAAAAAAATACATGGCAGATGGCTACATTTTAATTACAACCCAAAAGTTACTTTTCTCATCTGCTAATGATTTCTTAACTGAAGGGTAGACTTCTTTAATTCATCTCAGGAAGATACTAAAACTTGTTACTCATGGGAACAACAATAAAATAAATAAGCTGATAATTTTTTTGAGTATTAGTTGATCTGAAGTACATCTACCATTTAGAAAGGTATTTTTTTCAACAAATGCACTAGAATAATTTTCAGTTCTCAAAAAGATTTTAAATATCTCTAATAATTTACAGGCATTTAGGAAACCTCTAAGCATAGTCAAATAAATGGAAATCTTAATCATGACTCTCCAAAACTTGCCCAAAGTTAATAATATTTTCTTACCTGTTCTGGATTTGCTATAAAATTTATGGCAGTGTGATGGCGATCATCTTCTTGTAGTAAGCTGAAGGTAAACTGGTAATCAATCAAAAGGCTGTCTGTAGGCAAAATAAAAATAAAAATTAAAGAATAGATGCAAATGTATACATATTAACAATATGTTATGCAAGCACTTAAAAATTTACCATCCACTTTTATTTTAAAAAACACAGAATAATCTACAAGTCAGAGCATTCACATGGATTTCACTATTTAAGTATTCACACTATAATGTCTTGAAGCAATAAAAAAAATTACATTAAACAGTAGCAAAAAAAAAAAAAAAGACAAATAAATGAAGAAATATTCTATCACAGAGTCAGAGCAGCTACTACAAATAACTTGAAATACTAATTCTTTATAAAGTATTTTTTCCAAAACGGTATCAAGCATTGTCAGTGTTATCAGTTCTTTACTCTAAAATAATTATTGAAAAACTGTTTAAAATTCATTTAAATATTTTAGCTTTACAGTCATAGGGTTTACTATCTTATATAAATGGTTTACATAGCTACATTACCATAACACATTTTAGAATTACTAGGTTTAACAATTTCAGGAAAAAAAGTTGCATCTACAATAAACTTATATAGTATGAAGGCATGATACTATAATAAGATATAATAAGTGAATAAGATTGCTAATAATGGCACAGTGGAATTTTGAATAGAAATTATGTGACCACCAAGCACATCCTTTCTAATTTGCCAGAATTCTAAGAGGTTTTGTAGAGTGGCAAGTGATATACGTACAAGAGAAACAAGTGCCAGTTTAGTACTGACTCAAAAAGATGACATATTATACTTCTAAATTACAGTTGTTCTACACGTTTTTCTTCCAGCCTGTGAAGGAATGGCATCTGCCAGGCAGTTCCTGTCCGTGCCATTTCTGTCACTGCACACCAGCAGCACTGCCCTGCTGCCCAGCCAAAGGTGGTGTAGGTGCAGAAGGAGAAAGGGCCATCCTCAGATGACCCAAACCATGCTTAACTCTTCCTGGAGAGAGCGTAAAATGATTAAATGGGAAGACATAAGTTTTGAGCTATTTCATCATGTTTCTGAAATTGGAGGAATGCGATTAATCCTTAAGTTGGGTCATAGCACTAGGAACAACTGAAAAGGAACTTTCTGCAGGGGGGAGAGGTAGGGGTGGATTTTTCAGGGTGAAGCAGGTTTCCAGCACCTCCATAATGTAAGGAAAAGTTCCAGTCCCCAGGGATGAGCGTTGGTGCAATTCACAGAAGGTGCCGTGCAGAATCCCAGCAGGCAATGTTCAGTGCAGTCAGTCAAGAATCAGCAGATCCCTCAGAGTTGTAAACCGTGTTAGCAAATTAATAATCCTTGTGCAACAGCCAGTTGTGAACCAGAGGTGGATGGATCTTAAATGATGTTACAGGGGCAGATATCTTCACATCTAACATAATACATCTTCTAACTCTTTGAACCTTTATGGTTCTATAAGGATCCAAAGATTCTGTTTTCTCCTTTGTCACAAGAAATGAGGAGGTAACTTGTAAATTTACATGATTCAGATTATCATTTTGTGCATGTTAAAATATGATAAAATGCAAGTCATCTTTGATGCTACATCCTAGTGAGTAATTTTGGAGCTCTATTTTGATTCCTCTCATGATTATATTGTACTAGTCACCAAAACCACACATGCAGTGTGTTACAAATAAAAAATATGTGACCATAAAAACAAAATCAGTAAACACAAAGAGAGTGAAAGATTAACTCAAAGCAGGAAAAAGCTGTGTCAGCCTTCTGTTAGACTCAATAGTTTGCTTACTGCTGACAATCACCTTTTCTGTAGCAACACATCATCTGAAAAAATACATTCTATTGCATCCCATGGGAAGCCTGACATAGAGGGAGAAAAAAACTTACTGGTCAATGAAGCATGAACAGAGCCCACTGTATTGTCTTAATAGTTAAAGAAAATGGGGGGGGGAGATGGGGAGAAGACCTTGAAAATTACTCAGTCTCTCACTGCTGTGTGAAAGACCAGCTTGAACCTTGAATTTTCTCAGTTATGCTGGTGTCACACACTAATACTTTTTTTTTTTTTTATTAAATTTACCTTTCAGCAATAGCAAACACTTTCGCATTTGTCAGATACACTAACTGAGCAACTCATTTGTCAGAGGCCTTCAGTAAATAAATATTTATTAGAACAGGTATTTTTAATCTATAATTTAAAGTAAATTTCCTAACAGAGTCTTGCCAAGGGGCGTTGCTGGGGGGTTTTGGGGTTTGGTGTTTTTGTGTGGTTTTTTTTCTCTGTGTTGTGCAAAGAAAATTAGAAAATAAAGGAGTTACATGAAAGGAATTACCATGACCTTCAAAGATGAAAAGTCCACTTTTTCTGTTATTAGCCACCACAGTTCCATTATTCAAACAAGAATATGTGGATGTTGATGTCTTAGATAATGAGGTTTGATCAGGTATTTGCAAGCTTATCAAGGTGAAAGATGAATAAATATTAAACTAAGAGACCCCATTTATTTATTAATACTACTCTACACTCCTTAACTATGAAAATCTAATTAATAAAGTCTTATTGATTCTATTAGTAACAGTGTGCCTTATCTACGTATTTAAAGTAAAATTACCATTGCAGAGAACATATTTAAAGGTAACAGGATGCCAAAAGATGACAAGTAGAGATTGACCTCTATTAAAGGAATTAATAAATCCTTTAATAATCATGAGTAGGATTAATAAATCCTTTAATAATCATGAGTAGCAAGGCCAAAAGGCTAGGAATAATGCCTAGATATGCTAAATCTCCTGATATGGTCAACTTGGGGTGCCACAAAATACAAATGACTGCTTTAGCATGAACCTGCAACCAGAGTTATTGTAAATGTACGGTGGACTAGCATCACAGCATGCACCCCTACAGAATTCCTGGCTACTGCAAAGGCAAGATGCAAGAAGCAGTGCAGAAAAACCTTCTGGACAAGATAATGTTGATTTTCTCACAACACAGAGAAAATGACCATTTTAAAATGTCACCATCTTCCTTTAGGCCCAGATTGTGCTCTCTCAGAGATGCAGAGCATCAGCCAAAGACCAGCAGTGATATATACTTAAGATGTTACCAGAAGGCAAAATTAGGAGTAGACACAGGACTCTTGTCTCTCAGGCATACAGGAACAAACAGCTTTCCTGCATGCAACTTTAAAAAATTTCAAAGTCATTTACTCTTCAAGCAATATGACTGGTTTTTTTTCCTGGGGTTTGTTGTTGCTGTTGTACTGTTGTTTTGTTTTTTGTTAACTTTTAAATTTATGTTTTATTGGCCAAAAGCCAAGAAAATAGGACTTTTTTTTCAATGAAAGCAGGAAAAATTCTTACATTGATAAAAGATCTTAAACTATACAGCTCCTCTTAATTTTACCATCTGTAACAAATCTGAAAAATACTTCCACTTTTTTACTGCATTTTTACCTACAATACTGTTGAAACACTAAATCATGAAAAACAGTAACAGTTACATATGGCACCTTTTATAGTCAGGATACCTCAAAGTATTTTATGGTGTTATTAATTAGCAATCACTCCATTAATATTATCAAAGATCGTTATATATCCCACACAGTAGCCGTTATCTCCTCTGTGGTACTCAAAGGGCCGTGAACAACACAGCTGGAGTTATTCAAGAAAAGTTCTGAGACATGGGACTCTTCAAAGGTACCAAAGGACCTTTAACTTATGCCAAACCAGCCCTACAAAATGGGAAGGGATCTTCACCGAACTATTGAGAAGGAGCATATTTCTTAGCACTAACGGACACGAATGATGAAGTTTTTATTCCACAGAGACCTGCAGTAGAGAGGGAGAAATCATTAGACCTATCTTGGCCACAGAGTGGATGCTGCAAAGCAGACATACGTATCTCTTCAGAGATGATTCTAATTCAGGGAAGATACCTAAAAGCGCATACGACTCGAATGAGAGCACTGCCTCATGCAGTTACATGATTCAACAGTGCAAATGAAAGAGCTGACACTGAGCAAACATTCCTTCCCCTCTTTCTGAGGACTGCAAAAGTATGCTGAAGAAGTTTTACAGCCTGGAGGAAAGTTTATTTTCACAGTGAGGATCCTTCTGGTTGGCAAAAACTTTGGAAAGATTTGCCCGGACCTGTTCTTAAATTGAATATACCAAATTTCTAGAAGGCTCTAAAGCTAGGTTTTATTAGAATATAAATTAGTAGAAGTAATTTAAGATTAAATTCAAAATGAGAGTAGAAATTAAAAGGGATTGTGAAGAAGTCTCTCCCCCACCTATTGCATTCTGCTGCTGTCTCACTCTCCTTCCTTCCTTCCTCCTTCCCTCCATCTGTTTCAGCCTATACCACAGGAGAGACTTCCCCCACGTGTAGTCAGCAGCTCTCAGGGAAAATATCACCTCCCTCTCCTCCAGAAGGCCTTACCTTCTACAGACTGCAGCAGGCAAACAGCTTCCCTTCCCACTGCCACACGCCATCCTTAACATAACGCTAAAACATCATCTACACCAGGAGATGGGAAGCGCACACAAACAAACTGAGCAGTTACACTGTGTACCACAGCATATTTTCTCAATTCCTAATGTCATTCAGCCTGAACAGCTTACATTTTGTATTTATTCCCAGGCTAAAGTACAATTTAGTTGTAAAAGTATGACCTGTTCTTAATAGTTAAATGTATAAATAGCCAAATGTATAATAGCTTAAGGTAGAAATAGCTAATTAAAGTACATACAGTATATCCTGTTGATATTTTTTGTTGTGTATGTTTACAATCAGGAATTTAGAGAAGCCTGAGATCTTACTCCATGTATTTTTGTTTCTACTTTAAACCCTTAAAAAGCCACCATAAGTATTTTTACCTTTTAAATAAACACATGACTTTCCCTAAGCGCTTCTGTTTAGCACACACACACCAGATTGCTTCAACTAGGAAAGAAATTTGGATCACATACAGAAACTAAAAAAAGTCACACTGCATTGATATTGTAGCATATACTGAAAGCACAAAGATAAATACTAAACATAATCATCAAACTGCAATATGAGCAACACCTGTTAAAAGCAACCTAATAATCTTCACCTGGCTGACCTACTGAAACAAGATTTTTAAACTGTTTTCAACATCTGGTTGAACTTTGAAAAGAAAACAAATTCAAACACCACCACTTACATAAGAGGTAGCAATCAAAATATTATCAATGGCCATTAATGTCCAAAATATACAAACTTATAGCATTATTTCAGTGAATTATAGAAGAAAATGCTTCATTCTTGAGAATTACCATTGATGCACCCTGTGGTTCATTTTGGTGATTTCCATTTTTCTGTAAGAATTTAAAAAATCTAGACTTTGAATCCCAACTTTTTCAAAACATATTTCCTCAATCTAAACTTAATTCTCAACACACTTTAAATTCACAAAGTATCAATTAGCTATAATGATTTTCCAAAGAGATTAGGTAGTTAACTGTCTTGAGCACTGCGTAGACTCTTAACCAGCAAAAAAATATTAATGACATTACAGAATAAGTGTTGCATTCTTTTTTTTTTAGAAATGTTAAATGAAAAAGAATTTACCTGAAACACACCATTTTTTTTAACAATTACTTGCTCTTCTTCATATTCTCAATCTTTTGGAAATACATAGAAGTTTCTATGTCATTTTAAAAGACGAAACAAGGGAGTTTTGTCTCAGTTTGGGACGGTTTCAGTAAAATTTCAACATCCATCATTTCTATTTTGTTATGCCATCAATATCCTTCATGTTTACATTTTCTTACTTAATATGTTTGAATTAATTTAAAAACAAGCGAACAAAGAACTGATGTTCAGTTTCCCTACACCAACGGGCAAGGGAAAGAGACAGAATCACATCACAACAGCAACAATCCCCTTCCTACTTTGTGCTGGTACAAATGAAAGTGTGGAGTGTGCTGTTGGCTCAGATACACAGCCCAGACCTTCATCTCAAATTTGATATAAGATGCAGGTGACTCAAGTGGCAGCCAGACAGAATTTAAACAGCCACACACTAGAGTATAATCTATGAAATCCCTGAACTTTTATGTCTGAAGTTTCACAGAAGTTCTTGAGGACATACAAGGACATACATCCACACAAACTCAGAGCCCACAGCTCAGATCTTAATTCCCCACCACACACAAGTTTTGGAATCCACGAGCTGGGTATATTTTTGAGCCAAAGTTTCTCCAGGAGTCAGCCCAGTGCATCCTAAGCACCGCTCCTACAGAGTTCAGCACAAGCATCAGCCACCAGGTCACTGTGGTGCAGCCTCCTCTCCAGAGCTTTCACCAGGAAAATAAGTTGTAGGCTGCCTTCTTTTTGATAATATTAAACCCAACTCCTCCTATTTTTGCCTCGCAGAGTGTGTGCCTCATCACCTTAGTGCAGGCAAGGGAGAAGGGGCAGAAGGATTCGTACCAGCAGGGAAAAAAAGATTCAATTTGCTCACAGAGAGAAAGAGAAGTCAAATGACCCAGGCACTCAGCAGGGAGAGGGGAGTCCTACAGTCTAATTTCTGTTCCCAGGCATGTTGCTTCATTTTGCATTAAAAATCATTTAATAAAGTAGAAAAAGAACGTTGGAGAGAAGACCACAATAGCATCCTGACATCATCAATGGTCAAATATAACAAAGACTTGTGGTTATTGAGTCTTTTCACATCTCTATTTTGATTTTTTCAAAACCCTTGACTGCTTTCACAGTCAAAAGGAGTCATTAAAATCAATTCAAAATGTCAGTAATGAGCACATGTGAGAACACAACAATAATTAGGCGAAGAAAGCCATTTAATTAAATGAGGAAAATAAATTTCAAAGCAATCGTTTAATCGTAGAATTGTTGCTCGTTTTCAAGAAACTGTTCTCTTTCTTTACTGAAGGCCTATGACTTTTAATATGGTTAATATGGCTTAATATGGGAGTTTTATACTCATATCCAACAAGGAACAGACCTATTCCCGTACTCCAGCTTTTGTATTGAAAGAAAACTTTGCATTTTCTAAAATGTCAGAATGTTCCCAAAAGAACAAAGGCCAGAGAAAAGTCTTGATTTGAAATTCTACTTCAGTGTTTCCGAGTGCTACTAACAACTCTCTGAGAATATATAATTCCATTGGTAATTATGTAAAAAAAATATATTTTTTAAAAGTTGGATATGTTTAGTATAAATTAGTGATAAAGTTATATAAAAAGGTATGTTAAAGAGGGATATTAAGACTGTAAAATGAACCACTGCAATCAAGGGTGCCTGTGAATTATTTTTGGGTGAGTGCTCAGTTAATGGGCAGTTATTCAACACTTTGTTCTCTGTTCAGTACTCAGTTTGGGCCCATGCCTCATTTACTGCACACCACACAAACCCTTTTCTCGAGACAGAATTAATTTCTGATGTGGCTTTCTATAGTATTCATCACTATCATTTTCAAAGTTCTTCAGAAAAGTTAATGAATTTGTTACCACATTACTGTGAGATGAGCAGGCGCTATTAGTCCTATTTTATGGGACAGGAAATGAAACAGAGACCAAGGACAAAGAGATCCATTAATCTGAAATACCTAGAGTTTGATTTTTCATAATATTTTGAATTATATAACACTACATATGATCATTTTTATTTTGCAGTTCCTTCCATCATTCATTGCAATTCTTTCCACTTTTACAACAAAACAGGAAAGGAACATATATTCATCTTTCCATTTTATTACCACTGATTCATCCCCTACAAATTAATTCAGTCCATTGTAGAGGGAAAGTTCCTTGGGAAGTAGCATGTTGCCATGTTATTAAAAGTTGCACAATCATGCCCTAACAAAGAGGCAAATCAAAAATTATTGCCCAGCAATCTTAATTCTTCCACTTTCCTGGCACCTGGTGCCTAAATAGCATATTTCAAATAAAGGGGTTTTATTGCGCAATTTTAACAATCAGGATGGAGTAAATTCTAGAGAACCACCTTACTTTTGAGCTGATCTTTCCAGTAGACCATCCCAGTTCACTACATGTCTTATCAGAGAGGGAAGAATGAACCCGAGCTCCCAGAGGGGGTGGAAGAACATATATAACTGGACACATTCTTGGGTTTTCCAACTTTGGCCACTGGCCATTCTCCCATGGCTCCTGTCACATAGCTTCTTAATAGACATTTCTACAACTGAACAATATGGCAAGAGATTTTCATACATATACAGAATTTATGAGAAATATGTCCAGCATTTTGGCTCCAAAAGTTAGAAGTTCAGTAGAAGTTCAAAACCACAAGTACTGCAATATATGTCAGACAGTCATACAGAGCATGCAACCAGACCCACTCACTCACAACATAGTTTCCTTCCCAAGTACAACCTAATTATCACATTCGTTAAATGGTAGGTGACGATCACATGATCTTTATCCAAGCAATGACTAAAGTGGTTTTTTCACATTTTTTTTTTTCTGATAACTAATCATAATTATAAAATTATGCTGAAAACTAGCGTGATGGACATTAGCAGATACCAGCATGTGCTTACTCAATGGGAATCCTTACAGCCAATTTGAAATTACGATGGCTGGAAAAATCACTAAATCTGAAGAAAGAGATGGTACATGATTAAGAGTACTAGCCATGAAACAGAAAATTAAAATGTTTAATAGCAAAGTATGAGTAACAAAAAAACGGAAAGCTTCTTAATTCACTGAATAAATGGCTGGCCTTATGCACAACCATGCACGCATTAATGAAAACTTTTAAGACTAAAGTTAAGATTATATTTCAACCATTCACTTCCACCAGTAACATTATTTCAATATCTTTAGTAAGGCAAGAAGACAATTACATGCCCAGGTTGGTACATTTTCATCATAATTCTGTATTACTGGACTACAATAACTAGTTTTGTGAATAGAAACCTCATAAAATAGTGCTGTTCTAATTTTCACTTCTTGAAACCACTTAAAGCTGTAAGAACCTCCCTCACAATTGCAACATCAGACCCATCACACTCAGTCTTCCCACATTTTTCTATTTAAGGAACTCTCTATTCATGCCGATTCTAAAATTCATACTTTCACCTCTTCATTGCACAGGCAGTTTGTCCCTCTCCTGCTCTTTCTAGTGATTGTTCTCTATTTCCAGCAAGAGTTTGTTGAGAACAGTCCTATTCATATTCCTCTCTATCAGCAAAAATGTTGCTTTTGAAACCAAGTTCCATTATCAAATGCTATAAATCATATTCATTTGTGACCAAAATAAATTCTGCTTGTATTACATCAAAGTTAGGGGGTTACCACCAGACCTATTTTCAGTCAGGATAATTATTTTGAACTTTCAGAGCAGCTGCCTGATTCATTCCTCTGTCATCTGTATCTAGCAGTCATCCACTGCCTCATTTCATTGTTATATTGAAATATGTTGGTGTCCGACAATACTTGTCCATTGTGACAAAACAAAAAGTCATTTACTGTGAACTCTTTACTATAAAACTAGCAAATCTTGCATTTTTGCTAAATGTAATGACAGCAGAATGAGTTTCAAAATACCCCAGCACTTACTATTTATATGCTTTCTTCCATGCAAAGAAAGAGCATGTGAGAATGAATTTCATAGAAGTTCAAAGTTTTTTAAAAACATACGGCAGTAACAATTCATTGTTTCTTTTACTGTGCTTAAAAAAAAATCTACTAGGCTAACAAGTCATAGTGATTAGTGTCATAAGCAGAAAACTGGGTAACTAAATTTTATTTCAAACAAATCTTTTCTCTTATGACATTTTCAACTGCTCTTTGGAAAGGTCTAATAAGTTGCCAATTTTGATCCTAATGGAGAGCCAAATATAGAAAAATCTGACCTGCCTTAAAATTTTACACAGTTAATGTTACTAATAGTCTAGGATAACTCTGGTTTAACTCTAGTTAAAACTTTCTGAAGATGACTGATCTCTAAGACAGAGACACACAGAGGTTGGACGAGGAACCCTTGATTCAATCCACTGATTACAGAAAGACCTAGTAGGGTAGATGGTTGGACTCGATGATTCCAAGGGTCTCTTCCAACCTAGACGATTCTATGATTCTATGATTTTAAAAAGCTGAGATGCATCTCACTCTAAATGTCATGGAAGTAAATATGCAGGTATGTCAATGGTACCGGAAGCAAGAGAAGACTTCTTGCTGAGATCTAAAAACTAAGGAACACTTACAATTTCCTGTGTTCTTTTTAAGCTGAAGATGAAGTTCCTAAAGTTTTTAAATTATGGACCACAGTCTTATCTCATTGTTTTTAATAGATATTTCACCAACTCCTAACTGGAAACATTGCAACAGCTGCCAGGTTTTCTGTGAATAGCTGCAGACCCTTTTCAAATTCTGCCCAGGATCATGGGGCAGACCATCTTCCAGAGTTTGGAAAACAACAAACTAGAGAACTATGAACAAAATATTTGTAAAAAAAGGCAACAACACAGAAAAGTGAGTGCACCAATTGGTAGCTATTTAAACACCAATTTTAGATAAAAGGTCTAGATGTCTCTGATGATGGAGCATTTCAAAGCTCATGGCACAGGAATTATTAAACAACATTAAATTAATGTTTGAGTTCATGTGTTATTGCCAAAGAGGGATGTTTCTTGTCATATAGTTAATGAAAGCAGTCAAATCTTAGTGTTATTTTAAATCTGGCTCTTATAATTTTCAGTTTATTGCAGAAACCCTACAAGTAAAGTACTTTTTTCCTTTTAGAAATAATGAAATTGATCTTTTATTCTAAAATGGATCAATGTCCATAATAGGAACATGGAAAAAGTATAAATACTATTTTTTAAATTGTTTATGCTCTTATACATGTATATGCTCAAGTTTTCACATAAATTCAGAATATTCATAAGTTTTTCACACAATAACTTCTATGTGGATTATTTGCAGAGGTTTTTTCTTCATTCACAAATAATTCAACACAATTAAAGAAGCAACCTCTGTTTGATTAGGCCACACAAGGAGACAGAACATGCACTTTGTAAATTTGTTATAAAAACACAGAAATAAGTAGGTGCTCCTGTAATATCTCAACATTTTCAAAATTCTCGTCCTTCCTTTTTCTCATTATTTAGTTGAACTTTGCTTAAGAAGCCTTAAATCTACAGTCCAAATGTCAGATCTTACCCCATGTTGCTTGACTCCACGTGATTTGTATAAAATACACAATGTATATTGAAGTTGAGATGTTTCAACTTTGCTGATATTCTTTGCCATTTCTCAAACAATTTTAACATGTTAGTTCTGAGAAGTAAAATCTCTTATAGCATAAAAATCCAGAACATTTTCAGCAAAACTGCACTTAATACTGGACAGAAATAGTGCATGTCATATACCTCACTGTGCAGTCTCATCTATTGTAATTGCATAAATCGCAACAGGTATTTGTATCATAAAAAATATGATATTTTAAATTACCATAATTGTACACAACAGACAGCAGAATGCTTTTGCATTACAGCTTTGAAAAGAAGATGTAACACTAGCACCTTTTCATTTAAAATATCACCAGGCATATTTAAAGTAGAATCTGTTGTTTTAAATAACATTTTCACTGCTTTTCACTCATGCTAAAAAACCTGAGTACCAATTCAGAAAAAACCCATTGATGTTGTATTAAAATTCTAAACATTTACAAATGAGATTACATAGCTGTGATATTGCTTAATCCAGCCCACAAGGCTTTTAAAATGGATAGGAAGAAATTACTCTCTACTAAGGGTTGAGGTAAGTACAGCATGACAAACTTGAGAAAAAATAAACCTAGATTCTTTTCCCCACTTCCTACAAACTCAGCTTGTAGGGCTGGCAGTTCAGCACACACAACAATAAACCGTTTGTTAAAACTAAGCAAATGGAAATAACAGAGGAAGGAAAAATGGAGCCCAAAAGGCTGTTTTTCTCAACCCCAACACAGTCACCCACTCTTCAGAGGAGATTTATTCTTTGCCTGAGAGAGGGAACGTTGGCCACCGCGGCAGGGCTCACTGACTCCTTTCTGAAAGTGACTTGGAAAACTCAATTTCCACCTCAAACAGCTGCCAGACATTAAAAGAAATGTTCTCTTTTCCTAGTGCTACTTTTTCTATAAACCAGGAACTAGATACAGCTGTGCTTTCATTAATTCATGACTTTTTTTGGCCACGGGAAGAAAGTATTTGCAACTGAAATGCACAAACAGAAGAAACCTCTTCCTCTTTTATTGTTTTCTAGTTGTTGTTGTTGTTGTTTAGCTTAATACAGAACAATTAACACATATCACTACTTTTTGATAGATACCAGGCACAAACTTCTTGACACAGATTTTCTAGAAAATTAATTATCATGTAAAAAAGGGACATCAAACTGTAGCAAATACCAACAGTCTGCCTGTTATTGGTATTTGAAAAACACAGATTGTTCATATCATCTATACCTGAGCTTCACAGACTGTATTTTGTGGCAGGCAATCCTTGCCAATGAACATGTAGTGACATGTTTGCATGTTGTACATTGTCTTCCCTAGATTAATTTTATTTTTCTCCTTCCATCATTTCATTCATTCTAATAACGACCTGTCTTCCTCTTCTCTTTCATTAGCCATTCCTAGTGCCATGAACGGCTCTAACACTTTACAACCTGTCTCACCATATTTTCCAAAACCCATCCAGAAGTGGTACCTATTTCTACTCAACAAGAGTAGAATTTTTATGAAAAACGTGAGATTTTTGCACTTTTACGATTTTTCTGCCCAAATTTTGCATAGCTTGTCATTCTTCCAAATTTATTCTGATGACCATGGCATTTCCTTAAGGGGGTAACATCGTAAAGCTTATTTATTAACCCATAGTATAAGAAGAGAAATCAAATATATATATATTACTTCTCTACCAGTGCATCTTCATACTCCTTGACAAACACATTTTTTCAGTTTTCCCCGACTGTCTTGTTTGCTATTGTATCTATTTTGCTAATGTATACTGCTGCTTTTTGACCTCACACAGATTGCTCTTCCATTTCATGTCAGCCTTACCCTTTATATCAAGTGACTAGAAAATTACACTTTGCTGTCAATGGGTTGTATTTCTGGAACATATTTTAAAACAATATTCACAATTCAAGCTAAGAAAAAGTGACAATAAATTAATAACAAGGACTCACAGGCTACTTTACAATACACTGAAATTGAGCCGAGTTAGCCAGTCAGAAAGTTGAACTTGACAATGTCCACATTTAACCTCATATAAGATTTCTTAAAGTTTAAATAATCCCAGGTTTTGTCATCATCTTGAGATAGAAATGACCCTCAATTTATTTAAGTGATCCTCCAAAGCCCCTCAACTCAAATACTCTGCAAGGACTTCACAACACTAACTCTAAAGCTGAAAACATTACTGAATGCTCTCTTGGCTTTTACAAATGTCCGTGCTAGGATTAGGTGGTTCAGGACCCAAGACACCTTACAGTAACCAGACAGTTGCACTAGTGTTCAGCCTGCAGTAATGGAAGAGGCTAAACCATCCTCAACTGCTTCATATTTGTCAGTGGAGGGAAGTACCCCAGCTGACACGCAATAACACACTAGTTTGTCCAAGAACTCCCAGTCAAAACACGGATTCTCCCACAATCCATAAACCACTTACTTATTGATGTCAGGGTGGGTTTTTTCCTATTTCCATTGGTTTAAGATTTCATACAGATCTTTCCTTCAAGTCCCACTGATCAAGAATTCTCTCTTTTCCCAGGGAAGTCAGCACAGGAAGCAATGCAACTGTAAAACCACCACAAAGGTTTTCCCTGCACTGTGAGAAGGTAAAGGGACACCGACTGATCCTTTCCTATTCCCTTTGCTTCTTACAACTCCAGTCTTGGGGAGCTCTAAGGCCTCCCAGGTGTCTGAGGAGCGACAGCTCCTGGCCTTGAGGACGTGTTAGGGAAACACATACAGTACATTGTATATACAGCACAAGGATTCTAAATGTATCCAGCCCTATAAACTCCAGCTCAATATACAGACAAAATAAAAAATTGTATATATGTAGATATTTGCATTGGTTTCCTTCTCATTTAAAAAACCCCCACACATGGGCTAGAGTCTGCTACAAAGTAACGTGTTTCTTTTGAATGAGTTCTTCAAGCCATCAAGTCTCTTTTACTCTTGCCTCATCAAGCTTTTCAAAATGTATAGTTCCATAAATAATATATTGTTTTAAATTTTATACTAATAGGTATTTTACTGTAATACTATATATTATTTTTGCAAGATAAATAATAATATAAAAAATAATTATGGAGCCTGTAGAACAGTCTTATCAGGTGTTAAAGGCCTCCAATTCAGACTTTTATTTGCATACATTATAATGAACATTCATCTATTATTTCCTTCGCCTCTGCAGTTAGAAAGCTCGTTTGCCCAAGGTAGCAGCCACCTTCTTTTGACTTAGGGTAGTAGATCTAAATGAACAGTCACTGAAATGACTTCGTCTACTTTGGCAGAAGTTATTAAATAGTATCTGTAAGGGGATGTCAGTCAGTAAATTCACTGACACATCATCAAAAGCTATCAGAGAAAGTAAATAATCCTCATTTCAAAAATAAAGTGCGTTTTTTTACAAACAAAGAAAATCCATCTGTGTCCTGTCCCTCCCACCCCCACACCTTCCAAAAAAAAAAAAAAAAAAAAAAAAAAAAAAAAAAAAAAAAAAAAAAAAGTAAATACATACAGGGAAGGATTCTCCAATTCACAGTAAAGTCTGAAAATGATTGGCAGCAAAACTGTTTCTTTAGCCTGCCCAATAAAGCTGCAAGCCAACCTAGCATTTGGCAAATGAGTACATAGAGCCTGGGGTGAGATCATAATCCTTTATTAGGAGCCTCAGATTCTTGGTGTCGTTATTGCTTTAAGTCTCTGGAAGGTGACAGTTGGTTTGTGTGGTTATTTTAGCTCAGGGCAAAGACTGTTTGTCTGTTGCTCTTTATGTGTTCTGAGTTGGTAGGTTTGTTGAGCCTAATCTTTGCTCAAACCATCCTCAAATTGTCTGATTTACACTGTAATCTGTTCCACTAGGCTCTTTAAACACTAAGATTTCTTTTAAAATAAAAACTATTTGTATAAACCCATATACTCAAAAGACCACATGAGCCATTACTGTATTTATAAATAATAAAAATTGTTTCAGTTCTGTATCAAAGTCAATCAGTGTTAGACATAATTGGTGGAACTCATTATTTTAAGTCAAGCATGACAGTTTTATAATTACAATATGTATTTAGTTTAAATTAATGCTGTCCCAAAAGGAAACACGAATTCTACAAATCAGTAGCGAAACATCTAACTGCTGGTACACATCTCACAACTCAACTAAAACAAACACCTTTTCAATAACTAAAATTTATTGTTTATGCCCTTTAAATTTCAACATAATTTTTAAATATCTGGAAAATCTCTTCTAACAGTTTTATTAAAAGTGCTATTTGCTATTTATCTTCTAAAATACTCTCCTTGGAATGTTCTTGAGTTTAATTTTTCTCTAAGTATAGCAAGTCTGCCACCTAGTGCTTTATGGGCTACCTCCAGTACATTTTATCTGATAATTAATTTTTTATAATTTTTTAATAAAAGATGTCATGCTCCAAGTCCCTGAATGCATATACATGCCTGTTTGCCTACACGCACGCAGAGTGCTTAAAACTCACATTGTACCCTCTTGCTGTCAGGTTGCATTACACGTTTCAACACCTATTAGACCATATCTGCATTTCTTGACTAGCATGGAACGCTCTCCTAACTGTGCCGTTCTGCCCTGAGATCTGAACATCTCCCAGTGATTGTAAAAGGAAAAACCTGTAATTTATTTTACAAAAAAGGAAAAAAAAACCAAAACTCTTATCACATCAGTATAGTATGAGGAATACCAGGGAAACCAACGTGTCTTTGGCCCAGTGCAGGTCTCCACACAGCCTGTTATTTGGGGGGGAAGGCCATCGCAGAGGGGTACCCCCAGCACTGAAGACTCCTTGGAATGGGCTCTGAGCTAAATCCTGCTGAGATTACCTGCTTGGGATTGAGGAGCAACAACTCTTCAGTAGTGGCACCCTACATGGAAGACAAGCTGGCGAATGATGAGGAAAGGGAAGTATAAACAAATTCCATTCACAAAAAAAAAACAAACCCAACCTTGCAAGCAGCAGGGCTGGAGCAGCCCAGGAAGTGATTTATGGTAGATCCTGGTGTGCCCCTCACAAACTGAGAGCAACCACTGCCAAGTTTCATTCCAGATCCAGCACCCACCTGCCCCTGGGACAACTCCTTTCACAGAGGTTGCTTACGTCTGCTTCTGTCATCTTCACAGAAGAGTGAACAACCTAAGTTTCTGCCCCTTCAACTTGCCAGATTGATACAAGGCAGCTAGACCTCAAGAGAAAATTTGGCATGCTATTTGGAGAGATTTCTTTCAACAGTTTTAATTCACCTTTTTATGACATTATAACATCTGTAATACAATAACTGTTACTGAAAATTGGCCTATATCAGAACTTTGACTAGGAATAAGCCCAGCAAAAAGAAGAAAAAAAACAAGATATGTTCAAATAGTAAGGAAACACCAGGCAGGATAAACTATCAGACCATGTCAATAGGCCAGATTAGGCATAAACTGTATTTCAACAACATAAATAAGGATGTATTATCTGACCCTTTTGCTCTGAGACAGTATTAATCCAATGTTTCTACAAAGTCATTAGATGTACTGTGTTGTTATAATTTATCTACTTTTAATAATCTGTCCACTATCAAATTATCTTTCTAGTCACTACTATTGCAAACAAAAAAAGTCAGAAAGGAAAAATGAAAAGTAGCACCTCTAAAGGAGGAACAGGATCTTTAGTCCAAAGCCCAGATATCCAAAGGTAATTAAGACTTCTTAATTCTTATCAAGTCAGATGAATTTTAAATAAATGGGATACAAGAAATGAGTGCTTGGTTTTGTTTCTGGCACTATACATATTGCAGAACAATATTATTTAAAAGTTTTAAATTATAATAAAAATTTTCTATAAGAAATTGTAAAGACTATAGGTAAGAACTAGCACTTCCCTTGACTCTGCCTGTTTTGAAGTCCTGGTATGTCAGCAGTAACGGGGCTAATGCAGCTCCAGGACTCAATTGGAATCCTTAGGTGGTTCTACAGCCAGTAGCTAAATTTCCTTCTTTTCCCCCAGCTCCCTGCACAGATACCAGATATTATCTTGAGAGTTTCCACTGAATGTACATTTCATGCTTCCTCATCAATTTTGGACATGAAAGTATCATTCTTCATCTTTGTGAGTTGCTGACATACTGAGAGAATTGCTTATTGCTATCCTTTCTGTACGTATACAGAGGAAACAAGCAATAGTGTTATGAGCTATAATGATTTTATGACTCAGAGTTTACAATGGCATAAACCAATTACTCAGGTCACTCCCCAGAAAGTTGCTGCAAAATTTTTAGTAGCTCACATATGATCACATATTTTTCCTGCAGTGTACCTTAAGTAACAAAAAATACCAGGTAACAAAATTTATCTAAAGACAATTAAAAAATAATCTATAAATATTATTTTCCTACTAGTCATTATATTGGATTTTTTTTTAGTTATAAACATAGGAGAATGCAGCATATATTCTTGTAAAGATATAGAATAAATCATCAATAACAAGTTTTTAATTCTAAAAAAAACCCATGACTCATCTGGCCCCACCCCGGTTTAATTCTCTTCATAAGTGACCCATCCCTCCTGCCCTCCATTTGTTTCTACATTCTCTAATCCTTCTCAAAGGTCGTGTTTTAATCTCTAACAAATTTAAAAGTAGGCCTGCTCTGCAGCACAGTAAACTCTACAGTGTCACCCTGGATACATAACACACTGCTGAATGCAAAAGGCAAACTGCCACTGCTTTTTTTCCAAGTTTACAGACACTCAAGGACCCACCAAACCATCCAGGCCAAAGATAAGCAAGAGATTAATCAAAATTGTTAATTTATTGCATTTGTTCTGACCTGTAACCCACTGCTGCTGCCTATTTCAATACAGCAACCAATCTGCAGAACCAAATGGAGAAGCTACTTGTTCTCTCTCTTCACTGTTGATGGTAGTACCCCGAAATAATAAAAAAATACTTCTAAACATTTTTTAAATGGGTAAAATGGAATAAGAAGCCAAGGTAGGTAAAATCCACATACATTTTTTTTTTTAAACTACACTTTCTTAGCTGGCTACCAGAATGGTCTTAGCTAGGAACGCTCTTGGTGGAATAGGCAACTCCTGAGTGCTCAACTCATGGAAATTCTAAAAACTATGCAGGCAAATAATCCAATTTGCACTCACAATACTGACTTGTTGTAAGCTTTTATGCTTCTGCACATATTACAATATATCAGTGGTACTTCTTGCTTGAAACGTAGCATTGGAACTGTTCCACTAAAAGCCATGTAGTTAAAACAGACATTTTGGAAAGTTTCTGACCTTAGAAATATGGATATCTAACAGAAGTTTGCGAAGGAGAGTATCACATCCTTTCAAAACAAGGGATTGTTAGCCAGCCTATAATTCACCCCCTATATAGCAATTTATCATGAATTGTTAATGTAAACTCTCCTTTTCTCTAGAACACTAGTTTAACTCTTTATCCATTTATGATTTAAAGCTCCGTGTCTGCATATAACCCAGGTCAAAATCACAGAAGTGGCGTTTGTCCCAGTGATTCCTCCCAATCAGCCTAAAATCAGCTGGTTTTGTGGCATGTTTTTGCACTCAGGAGCACGGATTCTGACAGCAAGGTACTTCTCGTGCTGATGCACGAAGAACTAATCCAGCAATTCGGATGCACGTTTTGCTATCTAGGTGTCACTGTTATACATCCCACTGGCAGAGATACCAAAGAGCAATAACAACAACAAATACAAATGCATCATGACACACTGTTATATTTATATTTATGGTTTGTGTGCACATAAGTCAGCTGCACAACCATCTCTGGCCTCCACTCAGAATTCATTTATATGGATGGAATCAGCTTTCAATCATTCACAGTAAGATTGGCTTCTAACAGAAAGACCTAGGGATACCAAGCCTCCCTTCCACAAATAGGGGGACATTCCAGAAGCAGACTTGTAATCAACCTACAAGGCAAACAAAACTGTGGCTTTTAAATTCATGAAGCTTGCTTTTGTATTCATATTCTTTTTTTTTTTATTATGTATAAGAAATCTTTTTATTATGTATAGAAATCTTTGTATAGATGTATAAGATTTCCTCTGATATTCCTAACCAATGGCACATTGAACACTTGGCTCAAGAAATCCTTCCTCTCACAGAGTTCCTCAGCTGCAAATCATTGGATATAAAGAGAGAAGTACGACTGTATGTTTGTCCATTTGCTCTACTCTTCCCCTGGCACCCATACTCAGCCGGTACTGACAACAAAGTAGTAGAATAGATAGACCATCATGCAGCTGCTCATGCATTCTTATACATTCAATCTTTTTCTAATTTCTGTATCTGTGGTCTTGTTCTCATTCTCTAACTCTCAGAAAAGTTTGTTCTCTCTGTTGTGCTTTTTCAATCATACATGAAGAATGAAATGAAAATAATATCAGTAGAAGCAATGGGCAATGATTTTCACACATTCTGGATAATACACTATTACATGTCCTGTCCATTATGCAGCTTGTACCCTACTTTTATTAAGTTTTGATAATTTAAAGTAGAAAAACTACTCACGTCCAGTGCTGCCACGTTTTGAAATGCCATACTAGAGTGAAAACTGATGTTTAACCAACTGCTTCTGTTATCACTAGCATTTGACGGCTTTGTTGCTATCTGCATTTATCCTTTTGGCATAATATCTATATTGAGATTATGTCCCTGCAATGTTTCAGCATGTTACTTCCTATATAAATCTCATTCTTTTTCATCAAGCAAGACCAATCTGTAATTTTCATGTGTTTTCAGCCATGCTCAGATCACTTCTCCAACCACTGCACCTCCAATGTATGGCATTAATATTCTGCTTATGCTCCTACATCACCACTGAAGGACATGCATAAGAAAACTAAAACAATCTGTGCTATCACACTCGGTAAACTCTATTAAGTTTAGAGTTTACTTACTGTCTTAAACAGTCTATCGATGTTAATACCATCAACACCAGTCTGTTTCCCCTTCTTAGGCTTGAGGATGGCAGTGACAGGCTAGAGGGAGGAGAGGACTAGGCAGGCACTAGGGAAGCTGGGCAGAGGGCTGAAAGAGGTGGCAACAGCTGAGCTTTTATAGGGCAGTGGGTATTCACAATATCACAAGTTGCAGAAGGTTCCTCTAAGGGAACAAGCATTCTCAATCCACATCCTGCTGTTAAAGAGAAATGGAGGTCATCCAATATCATAAAAAAGTTAGCCATACACTCAGGATTGAATTCTATAGTTTTGGCTTAGAAAAGCATTCCAATCTAGGACAGTATTTGTGCAAGTAGGGGAGGAAAAAAAAAAAAAAAAAGGTAAAATTTGAGCACTTAAAACTGGTCATTTGAAGATGGCTAAACTCAAGCATGTGACTAAAACTTTCCTGAAGAAGATCCCAAGCATAGAGCAAATTACTAGTTGCATTCCTACTTTGCTACCATTCACTGATTTGGATTCTAAGTGATAGAAACAAATATGCCTAGAATTTCTATTTCTCATAAACTTATGATGCTCGTAAGTATATACTATTTGTTTTTCCTCAGTATTTTCCTCCCTCCTGAGCAATAACTATTCCTGTGCTGTAAAAAATAAGAATATTCTTCACTTCAAGGAGAAGCAAAACAGCAATATAAGTGTCTAAAGAGAAAGTTTCTTACAGAGTAGTGAAATAAGCACAGAAAAATACCATCCAAATGCCTGCCTTGTACAAAAGTGAAACATTTTCTTACACAAATTATAGTCCATGGTAAGGCCATTTTTTAAAGTACTTATATAGATAAGGAACTGGAGTATTTCTATAATATACACATATTTTAATACACGATTTAGCAGGAAATGAACAGTGCTGATAAGCAATTGTCATTGAAATCTTAGGTCAGTCAGTTATCCACAAATTAATTCCTATTATGATGCATCAGCCATGTAAGAAATACAGAATTCCATTATCTTAAATTACCACAGACTTCTTATTACCTCCATATAAAATAACTCCAACAAATCATTTATGTACAATATTTTAAATGAATGGAAGTATTAAAAGAAGATTTATCATTCCAGAACAACAAGATCTTTAAAATATTTTGAAATCCGACAGAAGACAAATAATAGCAGCAAGGTAAAGGTGAAAGGGTATCTTGAATATACTACAATTTGTCTCCAACATGATTTATAGAACCAACCTGCAGCACGATAGCAAAAAAAAATAAAGTTTTTCATGGAGGTGCCTGTGGTCTACAAATCTCATTACTGTCATTTCTTTTCCATCTCTTAAATTTAATAATGTTTATTTTTAAGTGACAAAACAAATGTCGATACACATATCCAAAATAGCCTATACAGCACTCTCTTCATATTATGAACTCCTTATGAAATAATTATCTAACTCTAAACCTAAATGTAAAAAATTTATAAAATTCATAGGTACAAAAAGTCATTCTTCTAAATACTGAAATTTCTGTTCTGAAATAAGAAACATTTCTCATGTGGCAACATAAACAACAAATGGACATGTTGCCACATCTTCCAACAAATGGAAAACAAATTCCAACAAATGGAATTCAATTTATTTGATCAACAGTATCTTTAGAACATAGTTTTAAGGAGTATTTTCAAATTTGTCTATTTTATGTAAACTGTCAACAACGTTAACAGTATCTTCAAGATAAAATACTTAAAAATTATCTTCCAGTTCTTACATCTGAATTCAACTTGTCTGTGACTGAAAAAAACCACCACCACACACCACATTTCTTTAATACCTGGCAAGAGGAATAAATGTTTTAGATACCAGCATCTGTAATATAGTATGTGTCAATTTTTTTCTGTAAAACATACCTTGCAGATGCAAATCATTTAAGGCAAAAAAGAAACAGTAAAGCAAAGAAATATTCCTTTATTAGGTAAATGATGCCTTAAAAAGATTCTAAAAGAAAGCTTTTGTGTACATTCTAAAATGAAATGCTAAAAAAAAAAAAAGGCCAAAGATCACAATGGATGTTATAAATATATTCAAAGATATGTCTTTATGCAGTTTGAGGTAGGGATGATGTTAGGAAATAATAGACAAATGGATCCAATTGTCTGACATTGAGCAGGTATGTGAAAAATCGCAAAAGGTGAAACAGTGTTCTCCAACATCCCATATGCTTTTATGATGATTAAAATTACTATTTAGCATCAATTGGCACAGCAAAATTGGCACAGCTCACTAAGGGATTTCTGCACATGGGTAATAAGCATTCTCATCCCTTCAGGTCTTTCACTATGACTATCAGAAATACAATGCTTTAAAGTAAATTTGCCAGAGGCACCTTTTCTACAACAATAAGAACATGAAGACAACACACAGTACCATTTGATGATGCTCTGGAGAGCAGCTGTGTATCACATCCCTGGGAGGCAGAGTGGCTAAAACCATTCAGAATGTCTCCAGGAAATACTGCTGTTTAGACTACTCGCATTTCCTTAACACCAATTCTCACTTTTAAACAATGACAAAATTACTTACTCCTTTCATTCACATATGTTGAGATACACAGAATAAACCAATGGCTTGGTCAGTCCCTCTAACCTAGGCATAAAGAATCAAATTTGTGTAGACTTTAATTCTTGGGGACAAAGTAACAGGGAAGCCCAGTGGGGCATTTTATTTTTCAGTCAAAATATCAATGTGCCCCAGCTTCAGAAAATCTTAAGAAAAGTATTTTATTTTTCCAAGAAAATGTCACTATCACATAATATGTAAACAGCATTTAATTACCAAATATTAAAAATATAAGTACTCACAGTAGCATGTTCCCCTAAGTGGATTTCCAAGATACCTATTTTCAGAGTCACAGCTGCAGGGGGAAAAAAAAAAAGACAAAACCAAACATTCCCATTAAACACAGTATAGTTTTAATAAAAATTATTCCACATAGCATGAGTTTCATTCCTAGTAGCACAAACACATGAAAATATAAAGTATTTGATACAGTTCTTAATAAGGGTATGCTACTTTCCCGAGGCACCTCTTTCTCCTCTCTTCTATAAAAGCAAGTCAGAGTGACTGGGCTCTTGAATAAGGCACTTAGAATCATAGAATGGTCAGAGTTGGAAGGGACCTTAAAGATCATCTAGTTCAAACTGGCCTCACCTGGGCAGGGACACTTCCCACCAGCCCAGGTTGCTCAAAGCTCCATCCAGCTTGGCCTTGAACCCCTCCAGGGATGGGGCAGCCACAGCCTCTCTGGGCAACCTGGGCCAGGCTCTCACCACCCTCAGAGTGAAAAATTTCTTCCTAATATCTAATCTAAATCTCCCCTCTTTCAGTTCAGTCATGTGCTTAAAGTCAGTGCTTTATTGTAGGACTTAGCGCAGGTGGTTATGTCTCCACTAATGAACTAAGGAGATCCAGGCAGGGAGACTGAGCCCTGGCTCTCTAATTAACCATGTCTCTTCAGTGACAGGTTACTCCCTCAGTTGGGTTTGATCTGGCCCTCCCCAAGACAGCAGATGAGCATCCACCAGGGGGATCACTGACTACAGGAAGTCAATGTTCAACTCCCAAATATGTCTCTGACATACACAGTCCTGAAAGGCTACAAGACCAGGCTTTGCACCATCAGACACCTTCCACACCTCTTCATGCCATCCCTTCAGGGATGGAACGAACGCTTTCCATTTCCAGTCATATAAACACCAATGTGGTGGGCTGCAATGTATCCTTCATATTATTTCCAACTCCAAAAAAAAACTTCAAACAAAAAAACAAACAAACAAAAAAACCAAACTAAAAACCATCACTACCCAACAGTAACATAAAAACCCCAAAACTCCAAAATACCCTTAAGCATAAAATAACAATTACATTTTCACAGCACCTAGAGGTGATCCCAAGCTATGCTGCCTGCTCTACAAAGTCTAGTCCTGAGCTACGTAGCTGCAACCAGACCATGGCAACCAGCTCTGGGGCCAGGAGCCGTAGCCATACGTGTAGCACTATAAGCACAGCCCTGTCTCAGCCACTCAGCTTCTCTGAACTGCCAAGGCAATTCCTTCTCTTCATTGACCACCCAGGGCACTAGGGCAGATCTAGACCAAACACAATGCACTGATGCTGCTGACAAGACGTGTACATGGCAAGAGCTGGAGAAATCTTTCTTATTGATAAAATAAGAAAGTTATTTTCAAAGACGTGAAACATCCTAAATTTCACAGTGATCAAATTGACTTATATAACATTTCTCTAAAAATGCCAAGTACCTTAATAGAAAAATGTTTATCCACCTTTGGTTTTCTTGGCTATCCCACAGAAGTCTCCAGCAAGATTATAATTTTCTATTAAATACACAGAATGATTTATAAAACAAAGAGAAAGCTTATCACTGCCTATTAAATTCCATATAAATATTTTCCCAGAGGAAATCTGGATCATTTAATAGCTCAGACTACCTTTTCGTTACTTTTTGCTAAGAAACTTGAATTGCAAGGAGATTTTTGTGTGTTATTTTATTTCTGAGTAATATTAAAAAACTTTCTAATTTGGATGTCCTATCATTTAACAAGTTGCAGACTGCAGAATAATGTTTGTAGTTCTGTTGGTCTCCTCAATAGTTTTTAACTGGCGATTCTTAACATGCTCAGTTTAAAAAAAAAAAAAAAAATATTTAGAGAATCTCCTTGAACCTTTGTTACAGTATCTTAAAGAAAATAATCAAAAGTACCACTAAAAAGGAAGCAGAAAAAAAGATCTTCTGGAATTGCCCACTCCTAGTTTCACATCAGTGTGAGAACTCTTTTCAGGATCAATTATATGTGTTTTTACATATACAAAATTTTGCTTAAACACCAAGAAACCAAAAACCCATATGCTTCCTGTAGCACACAGTTTGTGGTATTGTCCATGCAAACATTCTGACCTTACAGTCCTTTCCACAGAATTTGGAAAAGAGGGATTGATGCTGAAGTATCTCTCTTACACGTGCACGGAAAGGAGAAAAGAATCTCGAGTAATAACATCGGTCTGCCTGACATGTTTTTTCTAAACATCACAAAACACTAAATTCTTTAAAGAACAGCTCACTACTTAAACAGATTAGCCTTGTAAAAATACACTCGTGTCTGAAAGTGACTTTAAGTTGGCAATTTTGAAAGAGCGAGCTATGAGAAAAGGATCATTTTTGAATGAAGAGTTTAAAAGAACTTCCTTTTCTTATATGTAAGACTGTCACAAGCGAGACACTCTATCATGTAACAAATTACAATAATATGATAGAGATTATTTTAAGAGGATTTTTTTTCCCTTTGGAATTGTTTCAAAGGCAAAGTAGAATGTTAAACACAGGCAGTATTCAGAATATGTTGGGCTTTTATGCCCAAACACAAAAATATATTTTGTATAAATAACTGCGTATTCAGAGCCTGAGGAAGAAGCAAGAAACTTCCCCTGCTGCTCACTGAGAATGGCACTGATCTATGTACAACGTGGAAGAGCAACGTCAGACCACCAGTAACAATAAGCTCTACAACCTTCCATCAGGAGAGACTAAAATCAGCTCAGTTTGCTTCTGACACAAAACAGGACTTCTTTTTATTTTTAATCTCGGAAGTCTTTATGAAAAAAAAAAAACTGTCTCCATACAGCTTTCCTTCTCCATTCAGCTACCTTTCTAATCAGATGAAACCAGCTCCTGTGGATCAATAATCACCAGAACCCAGGGATCTCCAGCATAACATATACCTTTCTGGTATTTATACTTCTATTTATAATACAGAAAAAAACATGTGAATACAGAAAATAAGAATATCTATAATATTCTAATTAGTCCTTCTAATGCATCACAAGTTCCACTACTTAAAAAGACACACAAAAGAATGGTTAATACAAAAATTACTAGGTAGGGAATATTTTGCAATATACAAGTATTCATAAGTATTCATTCAAATCCAAATAATTACTTCTTCCCTGACAATTATAGAAGTGACCTTCAAGAATCTTGAAGAGAAAATGGCAGTGTGATTTTACAGCCAGCTGTTTCAGTATGATGAAACGATAAAATATGCATAATAAATAAAAGAACAGTGAATTACACCACAGGAAAGTATTTTGATATGTTATCATGTATATTATACTTTCTATATTGGGAGCACATTGTACTCAAGGAGCTAGTGATCTTGGGCAAGGCATCTACTGGTCTTTGTTTGTCAGCCTTGAGAAGCTCGCCTGTGAGCACAAGTAGCTGCTGCAAGAGAAGGTTCTGGAAGGCCCCACGCCAGGCTGTGCTGGTTACTGGTGGTGTTAGCAATGAGAACCTTCCAGCTTGTCAGGAGAAGATACATGGTTTTGTTTTTACATGAGATAAAAGGGACCAGGGTACAGGAGACAGGAGGCATCTCTCCACAGACAGGATCTTCCTTTTCTTATATGTAAGACTGTCACAAGCGAGACACTCTATCATGTAACAAATTACAATAATATGATAGAGATTATTTTAAGAGGATCCCCCATCCAGGGGTTCACAGCAACCGAAGGGGCACAAGATTTACCTGCTATCTGTAATCCTATTTTTATTCCATCTTATTAAAACAGCTAGTTTATCATGCCATTTGTTGCTGGGCCTTACTGAGTATCTTGGACAGAACCCTGTTGCCTCTCTTACACTTCCTCCTCTGTCCCCTGGTGCAGAACACTTTCATAATGTACATTAGGAACATGAGGTGGAGTTCTTACTCGTTAGAGAAGCCTGCTTTAATTCAAGTCAAAGATGCTATTTAAACACATTGTTTTCAGCAGAGTAAAAAGATGAAACTACTAGGATTAGGAATACGTCTAATATTATTCACATGAGTATGTATGCTAGGTTCTAAATAAATTTAGTTTTGTCATTTAATCCTATCCTATTAAGCATATGTATTGCTCTGCATCAGTCACTAATTATAGTTCCAATTACAAAATTTCCTCTTCGCCGAATTATTTCCTTATGAGCTTTACTCATTGCAGTAATTTTTGTACCTTTTCCAAAAGCCAGCAGACATCTGACCATATGTGAAGCATAATATATGCCTCGTATCTGTGAAACGAGAGCTACACTCATTATTTTATGTGCCATAGGGCTATGATCATTTGCTTTAAGTGGTAATAATGAATGAGCAGTTCCACTCTGGCATGCGTCCAAAGACACAGCTCCCATTTACAAGGACAAATGGAGGAAGGCTCCTACCAGGTTACGTACAAATTCTACGGTTTGTTCCAATACAAAAGTATTCAATTCATCAAGCTCACTGACCTTCTGATGGCCTGCCATTAGCAGTTATTCCCCAACCTCTCCCTCAATTACCCTTTCAAAACTGAACCATTTTCTTTCGCTTTCTTTTTTTTTCTCCCCGGATTTCCTGGGAGTTCAAAATAAAAGTTACAAATCCATTAAAAAAAAAAAAAGCCACCAAAACTTTTCTCATGTTTATGACAAAGTAAATGATAGTTCATGGGTTTCTCTTTACATAAATGTCTCCAAGACTACATGTTGTCATTAATATTCACTGATTTTGGGGGGTTTTTTAATTAATTAAAGGCTTTTTTGCAAGAGTGTTTACAAATGACCCCCTGCTGAAGCTTAGCAATGCACATCTGCACTATATCTACACCTTCCAGCCTTAAGAAAGTGAAGGAACTGGCAGTAGAGGAATATATATACATATGTCAAATTTTATTGTGCTTACCCTTAAGCAAAGGCATATTTTGAAGCTTCTCACCTGAAGAAAGCTGTCAGAATATAAAAACCTACCTAGATCTACAGCTTTCTAGACCAGCGATTTGATCGTGGAAACCTTGTTATAACAGCTCGTCTAACCTTCGATCACGAAACTCAGGAGCTTCTGCAGTTCTGCTGCCACCACTAATGGGTAAACCTTTCCTTTCAATTAAAAGTGAAGCAAAAAAAAGAGGAACAGGGGAAGAGTAACCTAAGTATGGCTGGTCTTTCCCCTAACTGAGTTTGTTTCTAATGCCAAACTCTCAGGGAAGACAAAAATGCATCAGACCACTCTAAAAGACAATATTCTTTTATTCAGCTGATTCTCTGCTGAGGGAGTAGTATCTTGTTCTGGCCCAGGCACAAGCTTGCAAATAGAGTGAGTAGATATTTAAAACCATTACCTCATATTTTGTCCTTGCACATTAACCCAGGGCACTTCTATACAGTCTGTGGAAGAGCCATCATCTTTCTAATCTGAACCGGTCATAGACAGGTCTGGGATTTTGCTTTGGTTCTCAGCATTACAAGAGGTTCCCGATAAAGAAAGACTAAGGGACTTAGCAGACTATTCCTGGACCCTAACTGGTGGCTTGCCTCAGCTTCTAGATGAGTAAGAATATCTTCTAGGACTACTGTTCAACTCCTGTTCAACTCTGTTCCAGCCTTTACTTCCCATGCTGGCCCCTATCGAGCCAGTGGTCTTGCTCCTGCTGTCCTCTATCACTGAGAGCTGCTTCGGATCTTGCCCCAGCTCCCGATCTTGCCCAACAGGCTCCTGCTTTCCTGGTCCCACAGTGGTATGATGCTATGGGGTTTTTGAATAGTGGAATAGTATTTAACATAATTTGGTTACTCAGGACACCTCGTAAACAAAGTTCAAACAGTGTAAAGCTAAACTTAAGACTTCTCTAGTTGCGTGGTTAGGTCCGTGGCATCGTAAGTGGACTATGAAGCATTACTACCTACTACTGTGTATTCTTACAGCCTCAGCATTAAAAATACACCTGTGGTGCTGTGACTGCAGCTTTTGCAGATACTTATGAGACAGCTGGGAAACCTTTAGTAATAGCAATGTAGAAACACGGAGCTCAGCACAGATTCAACACAGGTATTTATCCTGCTTTTTAGGTACTCCTTCTTGGAAGTCATGCAAGACTTCCTATTCTAGAAGCACCTTTCCAGCAAGGAGAAAATTAGCTGAGGTATATGCTTAACTATAGTCAATAACTGTAATTGACTGTAATTCATAACGTTTTGGAAGTGATGCCATAGAAACCACAGATTTTCAGCTCAAGAGTGGTGGCTCATAGATAAAAGCACCAGCCTCAGCTGTTCTTGGGTTATTAACTTGTCCAGTGCAGAGGATGACTGATACCTGGAATCCCAATTCACACTTGTACATTGATGCAAGAGAAGAAAAATCCCGGGTCTTGACTAGGTCCATCTTCTGACCATCAACAACAGTAAAACAGACACGGCCCATAGCAATAAACGTGAGTCACCTCACAACCAGAGAAGTTACGCTACACCAGCCTCTCTCATGTACTGGGAGTTCAAGCATATTTAAAAGGTTCAGAAGCAGCATCATTCTTCCACAGAAGTGCAATGTTTCAGATGTGATAATGGAGCTCACATGACGTATTTAATGAAAAATACGTAGTGCCAAGTTGAGCACTTGTGATTTTTCAGAAAATAGCATTGTTTAATTGCTAACTATTATTGTATTTTTATCCTGTCACTATAATCTTTATTTTGCTGCACTGAAATACGCAAACTAGTAATCTATAAATGCAAATATATCCCCCTTGTAGTTAAGGGTCTGCTTCTTGACTGTATTGACATTGCACTATATTGTCCCAATGTTTTCCATTAATACTGAAGTATGTGAATAGTCCTCTCAATTTTTTTGGGCTACAATAAAGCATTTTCAGTTCTAATGCAAAAATTGGACACTTTCACTTCTCTCAGTGCCAAGATCCTTCCAGTCAAGAGCAACCTTTCTGCTTTAGATATAAAGAATTATCAGCCTACCTCTTAAGATAATGATAACCTAAAAGGGTAAAAGGTACTAGGATTTATGTTTCCAGTTAGGACTTTTTAATAATGTGGGGAAATGATTTATTTGTTTCTTCTTGTAAGTGCATATAACAGTGTTTTGAGACAATGTTTTTTCTGTAGATTAATTTGTCTCCTCTTCATATAATTCATGAAAAAGGCCTGGGCCAGCAATACTTTCTTAAAAAAACCTAGGCTGATCTCACCAAAAGAAAAACTAAAACATTTTAGCTTCATAAGCAAATTTTTCACTTCCAGAGTTCCCTCATGCTTTTCAAAGCCCTCTTCCCTGCAAGATCAGGAATAAGATTTTATATATGGTTTTTATACACGGAAGTGAAATTACAAATCACTAAATACATCACACTACAGGAGAAAATGAACTTTCAAACAGGTGACAAACTCATCACATATTTATATAAAAAAGAACAATTGGTTAAGGGGTAAAATAAGATTTTTCTAATACACTTTAAATTATAGTTTAATCTCTTCTTCTACACAAGAATTAAGTAACCTATAGTCATCATTTGGAACTATCTGGATTTAAAAAAAAAAAAATCTTTGTTAATCTTCATGAATCAGAGTGATGGGAGAGTGATCATTAGAAACCAAAGACGGAGGCATAGCAGTTTCCAGACTCCTGGCTTCCTCCTTGTCCTGCTGGTCTTTAAAATCATATTTTTTGTCCATCAGACCATATCAATATCTATAAATCTATCCACTATGTTGTTCTGAAAAGTTCTTTTCCTGTCTGAAAGAAATTTCTTTACCCACCCCTGCATGGAAAAGTCCATTAAATTCACGCCTTATTGCCTACCGTTGTTCCATCATAACTATGTCTGGCCTCTTTTTAAGTCCTTTACAATATCTAGGATATCAACCCCATCTAACCTGCACCACCTTTTATTTGACTTTATTAAAAAAAGATACCAATCCAAGAGATACAGAAATATCTACTGAGAACAGAACACATAAAAGGGTATGGGTGATTGGAGAAAGTATGAAGATAAATACACACGTTCACTCTAGTCCCTTTCCTATGAAGAGCCCCAATCTCCCTTAGTCCATTATAGCACATAATCTCACGAATTTCCTGGAGCAGAGATGACACTGATACTTCTTTATGAAGTGCCAAGCAAGTGGAAATATACATTACTGTCTATGTTGCAACAACAATACTATATCTGCCAACGCCTCCAATCCTGGCTGACTCTCCCTGAAAAGTTATCTGCTGTTTAAGAAGAAAACTTAAAAGGAATGGCTGTAAGAAAGGAAAGCAAAGTTGACTAAAATGACACGATAGCCCCATGGCAGGGTTTGGTGAGCGTTTCACAACAGGAGTCCTGCTCTGTCAGGATCCAATCAGACTGCAGAATATTACCATGAAAAGCAGCGCCTGCTCCTGTGTGAGTTCGGTGCAGAACAGAGCCTGTAACTCTGTTAGTAATCCCAAGGACTTCCCAAAGGGCAATTCACAGAATAAAGTATTTTTCAAAATAACGGGGAGAAAATCTCACCATAAACAATGACAGTATGAGGGGCTGAGGTGTGTTATTTCACTGCTACAAGAGCTCTGCTGATAGAACTTGCAATGGATGAAAAGATTCTCGCATCCCAGCTGGGAGTGACTGGGAAAGTTAAAGACTACACTCCTCAAAAAGCCATTTTATCATCCCAGTCTGTGCACCTCAAAAACTCAACCTCTCTACAAAGAGGCTATAAACTAGCAGCTTTACTTGGACTTCTGATTAGTAACTGATCTCCTGTATTTCATAAGCATCACACTAGATGCTTGAACCAGTTACTGCTAGAATTACTGGAGATGGATGTATTATACTAGGTAAGATCAGTATTTTTGGGGAAAGAAGGTGCTTTCTTGCTTCCTGGGCTATGTCAAAGGCAACAAACCTGTCCAAATATTTTTGTAATTAACATATTTCAAAGTATTCCAAAATGTTGCACCTTTCCATAGGTATTCCGAGGAGACCGAGACATGTCTCTACGATTTTTAAAAGCTTTCAGTGCAAAACTTTGTATGTATTTCAAAAAAACCCAATGCCAGCTACTGAAAAACATAAGGGAATAATACAAAATAGTTGAACTGTCAGAATGCAGTCCTAAAAAAAAAAAAAAAAAAAAAAGAGAAAAGAACAACAAAATCTGAAGTATGCTGCTTCCAAGAGGCCACGCTAAACAAAACAGATGCTCTTACAGCTGAAAAACCTAAGAGATCATTATTATTTACAATTATTATGTAAAAACTTTAATAAAAATAATAGTTTCTTGCTAGCAATGAGCCCCACAGACATGCTTAGGATCAAAGACTGTAATTATTTATGTGGCCAACCACTTGCCTCTGCCTGATAGTAAATTAAAAGAAAGAAGTGCTGTAACAGACTGCTTTACCACATCCCTGGGACTGATGAATGTGGTAGATTAAGGGCAAAAAATCAGGATTACAGAGTACTGAAATTTACTAAACTAGGACCTTTTTTGACGTCAGAGGGAAATAAAGAGAACCCAGGAGGCATACAAAAATCCTGTTTAGTAATCCAAACATACGGTAGAGGTGGGATATTACTGATGCAGAGGTTGTGTGGGAACAGTTACAGCATAATCCCTTCACAAGTCTCTATTTCACCAGCCTTGAGCGTTTCTATTTTCTATCCATCATTTTCTGACTGTCTGTTGGTTTGCTTCTTAACTCAAGCCTGCATAGGATAATAGGCTACAATTACATTAACCGCCTTTCATCTCAGTTTGAATTAAATTTGTTCTGCGTGCCAGCATGAAAATCTGTCCCAAGTCATTTTGCTAAAGTCAAAGAATAATAAACTTCCTCAGTCCAATAATTTAGCCAAAGGTTTTAATATTGTAAAATATACAGATTTTTTTTAACAGAGATAATCTCAAGATTACTAAAGAGGAAAATTTCAGTTACAATATTTGTCTGTAAAATATACATCTATTCTGCAGTATGAAAGTGATTTTGAAATGATTTAAAGTACAATCCTATGCTCATTTTCTCTCATGTTCCTAAGGTCATTTTTCTCACTTATGTTCAGATTGGGTTTCTAAGTTATGTAAAAGTTATGCTAAAATTTGTAATTTCACCCACAAATGAGAAATGCAAAATATTTTAATGTCACTTGAAACACAATTCTGGTGACTGAAATGGCCCATCATGTCAGAAAAGCAAAGTACTTGTGACGTTTTCCATCAATAAGAGATGGAAACTGAGAGTGCAGTGGAGAAATGCACTGAGGTGAATGGCTTTATGGGAAGATCAGAGTGGAAATCCAAAGGTTATTTTATGTTTGCAGAGCATCCTAATGCATTATAGCAAACCTTTCACTCTTGGATCAAATCTAAAAGTTTTATTTAAAAATCCTCTAGTGACCATCCTAAGACAGGCTTAGAAAAAAAAAAAATATAGGGCATCTTCTGTACTACAGTCTTCTCCATCTCCATCTTCCTTCTCTCACCCTTTTTTTTGTGTTGTTCACTTTTGTTTTTTTATTTTTAAAGAAAATATAACTGAAACAACCCTGTGATTTCCAAGTTCTACTTCAAAAGTGGCTTTGGAGAAGTGTCCTAAGCATCACATAATTTTTTTAATGGCAAAATATTGTATAAGCAAAAGTAAAATCTGAGGACAGAATCAACATCCTGTGGCATAACAACTAAGTCTCAGAACAACCTGAAATGTTATCATAACTTTAATTATGTAGAAATACTTAAGGACATTGAGCAGACAACGAAAAACAGCAGATACAATTCTATAAAACTCAGCACAGAGAAAGCTCCCATCAAAGTTTCCAAAGGGTAAATGTCAAACCATTTATTAAATCAAGTACTTAACTATTTTCCAAAAAAGCAACAAACTAATGGTATGGGAAGGGCTTCATGAAAGTCAATGACAAAAAGACAAGAGCATTAAGAAAAAAACATAATGAAGTTTTATCCTTTTTCTACCCTAAAAGCAGAGTTGGAAAATGCATTTGATTTTATACATGTCAGGGTGGCTTAAATACAACAGAAAAAGGTGAAAAAATGTCAGTACAATTCAACAATAAATGCATTTTCTTTTAAAAAAAAATAAAAAAAATAATAATGCATATCTTCCCCAAAGAATGGATTTACAGAATTCCCATTTCTGAATCTTAGAGGTATTTTACTTTTATGTGGATGGCACTGAACAGCAGTAAAGTTGTTGATCTGTTTAGATGTGCTGTTACCTCTTCTTTTATTCATAAATATAGAGGAGGCAATCTTTCTGTTCAACATGAAGGATTGATTTATATATTTTTTCATTTTTACAATCATCATTTGTCACCTTCAACGTTACCTTACCTCAAAAAAACCTTACCTTTACCAAGTCCAGAAAACAACAAATAATAATAAAGAGATGGAAAACGAATGAATGAAGCAAACTATCGAGAGTGGGTGGCAAGAACTTTGTGAACTAGTTTTGTGAATCTTTTGCTGCTTTTCTGTACATGGCAATTTACAATTACAAGAGCAGGAGCAATTACAAGTCAACTATATGTTCACCAGTTTGCACCAAATCAGGGAAACCCCTCCTCTTAAACTTAATTATCAAGGTGTTATTATATGTTTACATATTTATCTGAGTCAGAGCCTAAATCTGTGATTAAACCAAGACTACGCGTAAGAAAGGATAAAATGACCTAAACAAGAACAGGATTAGAAAGTAATTTTGAAGCATCTGTTAAAACGTAATTGCTGCCCTTATCTCCTTCTGGATCTTGTAAGAACTCATTTCCATGCCAATTTTTTTCTTTTTTTAAAGTTAAACCTTCTTTATGAAATCTGACTCATTAAATCTCTTTTAGCATATCTGACTGTTCCTTTACCCTTTAATTCTTATCACTTCCCTCTGAGCAGCCCAACTCAGGGCTTTTCTCCAGGACTGTGTGCCACTTTGGGTACGTTTCTAGTGTTAGGTTTGGTAATCTCACTGCCCTCCCTTTGGCCTCCTGCGGTAATTTAGGATCACTAAATCTATCATTGCTCTGTGTAACAGTGAGGGAGAGGCGTTGTGGCAGGTCAAGTTTTCAGATCTGATTGTAAGTTTGTTTTGATTCTAAATCAGAATCCTGTCGCTATTTAAAACAGCTTTTCTAAGTATTTACTTTGACTTCTGGTACTTTGTTCTTTTTTTTTTATTGCAGAAAAATTCCTTTTCTGCAATATAAATATAAATAAATTCCTTTTCTGCAATATAAATCTAAAAATAATAGATGGAGATGGAGAGCTAAAGCTGTAAATCAATCCTTCTGAAGTGATAATCTAATAAAGCATTCAGGCTTTCCTGTTGAAGTTGAGGATATCATCAGGGCTCTTGGATTGATTTATGCCTTTGTAATCAAGCTCCCCAGCCCCATTATCTAGTAAGCTAGATAAAGAACACCACTTACTTTTCAACGCAGCCACAAAAATATTACAGAGCTCAAAGCCTGCAAAGGTTATGAAGCTTAAATTATATTTTATACTTTCTAAAGGTGATTCTTTAGTACAAAAGAAGAAAGAGGAAGGGTGCACTTCTAATATTAAGATATTATTATCTTTCAGCTGGTGGGCATAGATAGGATTGGTGCTGTGCTATTTGTTGTTACGGTATCAGTTATTCCCTGAAAATAGCTTGCATATGATGGAGAACTTGCTTTTGCTGTCAAATTTTGTTAGTTCATATTATAAAAGGTAAAATATTACAGATACTTTCCAGTATTGTTGTTTAACTTACTGCCTTTTCATATCTTGTTTATTTTATGCCATTTGCATGATAATCCAGGCTAAGAAAGAAAAGGTAAAGAAAAACAGGATGTTTATATATGCATATGTGCTTATATATGGTCATCCTGCACAATTCATTATCTCAGGTAGTCTATCTCCAGATTTTTCAACAGGAGTGAAACACATATTTCTCGTAAATAGACAAAGCTTCAGCAAGGAAGAATAAAAATATAGGTAGTCGTATCAGATTTCACTGATCAACTGTACAATAGGACTTGAATCCTACTTCTGAAAAACATAGTTTTTATAGCCCCCTGTTTTTCTTCATGTGAATTTTTTAGTGGGTTAAACTACAATTCAAATATCTACTGTTTGCTAAGCAACTCTTTCAAATCCTGCATGCAGTACTCTTATCTTCATAACAGAATAGAAAGAATATATCCCTCTAGTTAGTGCATCATTAAAGCAGAAGCTAATGTCACAGACAGCTTTTCCAGCACTGCCTGTGCTTGGGACACAGGGACACATGAGAACACGGGATTCTCTGCAACAAACTGCAGACTCAAGTTTATTGTAACTGGAAGGTTGTCCAAAATGAGGACTCTTTAAGCACGATTTAGCACTGTGCAATTATATAGACAAAGCACATCAATTATGAGCAGCTTCACGGAAAAAGAAACGAGAAGTAACGCATTTCTCACTCCCATGTCTTAATGCCAAAATACATTTCTTAGTTCTATCTATGCATAATTTTAATCCTTTATGTCCAAACTTCTTTTAACACTCTCAGCAACTACTGAAGCAATTTAAAACTAATAACTGGCAACAAAGCGAAACAAAACATTTTAACTTCACAACCAGAAATATAACTATTGCAGCTAAATTTTCATCTATATGTAAAGGCATACAATTGACTAAAAGAGAAAACAGAAAATGAAAACAGCAGTAGGAAGATGCATTTACTTCTATTAGAGACCATAAGGAGAGAAGAAAAACAATCTTTCCATCACCAGATTTCTAAAACATAGTGTCACCGGTACCCATCTGACCTAGAATTTCTTTATTGCTGTACAAAATCTGTTTTTATTTCCCCTTTCTTAGTGAATAAAATAAATATATATCACAAGCCAAGCTGATAGATAGATCTATCAACAGGATTTTCATCACAATGTAGCTTCATTTTTTTACTTATTTGTAAGATTTTGAAAATAGATATAAAGTTTTGTGCAAGTTGAGTGAGCAATACATATCAACCAGCAGAAAGAGGCACTATTTTGATTTCAAAGTTAGCTATGTGTTGATAACTTATAGACAACTATGAGCCATCACACTCGTATTTTCTTTTCCCATTGCTACCTATATACTTGTACTAGCTTAATGACAAATTGATTAAACCAGATGTTTATTTCAGCTCTAACAACTCTCGTACCAATTACTAATTACCATACTAATGGCCTATCAGATGTAAATGTAAGCCCAGATCTATACTGCACAATGGATAATATTTTTATGAGGGTTAAGATTAGAGAATACTGATGCAATTTTCAAGAGCTTTGAAAAGCTGCAAGTACTGTAGATCTATTAAGGAGAAATTAGATTCACAGAATGTATTTTGTTAAAGTCACAATTCATTTCATTAAAAAGAATCAAAATTTTGGATTACTACATACAATAAGTTTGTACACTGAAAATAAGGAAAATATGGATGTTCAGGGAAAAGTCTACCTTAGACAAGTGCTTTCCCTTCAAATAAAAGCTTTCATGCAGATCCCTTCTCATTTCATAAGACAAAAATAGTTGCTCAGGTCTACTTTTTATCGTCGATATATTCCTTCTGCTTTAAATATTTCTATATTCAATACAAATTAATTCAAGCAAATCACAGTCTATCCATATCCAGTGCAACGTATTGATGTGGACAGCACAAGCCCTGACAAGACACACAAAGGTAATCGGTCCCTTGAGCCTGTGTTCAGTCCTGCTCCAAATTATGTGATCAATTTGCTGGATTAAGCAGCATCAGCAACACAACCACTTTAAAGCTACCAAATGCTTACTCTAGTATTACAAAACCATTTCTAACAGAGAACAACTCTGTAAGAGCTAATATTTTCAGTTACTTGTCCATTAATAAAATCAGTATCACCTTCAAATCATTCAACCCGATGTTCATTTAAAATGGCAAACAGATTCTACTGAAAAATATTTTCATTGTAAATGCTCCTTGAACACATTCTCAGCCCAGTTTAAAAAAGGAAAACCTGAAACATGTAAGAGGTGTGTGTTGCATCAGCTACACTTCACAAAGAAATACATGTTGTGATGGTTAAATTTCAACTCACCTCCCATTACGTTTATATTTTGAGTTTTCCAGATACTGTGATAGTAAGGAAAGTAGTTATTTTGACAGGCTAATGTTTTCATTTTATTTTTAAAATGGCCTGGTAGTTAAAGTGACAACTTTACTGAAGTTATTCCTATATATACTTCCTACCGGATTTAATTACAAAGCTATTTTATAGTTAAAACTAAATTCATTTTAATAAAGTTCAGACTACATTTAATGAAGTACCTCAGACAGAAAATGATGGATATTAACAATATACAGAGATACTAAGTATAGAACAGGTCAAATATTTGCTTACTAATTTCTATTTAAAAGAACTTTTCTTCAAATTAGAAAAGAAAAAAGCCTTATTTTCAGTCTTCTAAAACAGCAGAAATGTTATTCATCATTTACTGAGAATCAATGGATGTTTTCTGCCTCAGTGAATGCTGTCATTTCAGGAAGAAACAGCTTTAAAAAAAAAATAAAAAATCAACAACCAAAACACAAAAGATGTTTTGCGGGGACATCCAATACTATTTAATAAGCTCATCAATTTTTCCTGTCACAATTCTCCAAAAATATTCAGAATGTACATGAATTTAAATGAACATGGAAAATTAACTATGTGCAGAAGTAGCTGGAGTTCCTTTGAAATCATTTCGTTTTTACAGATCAGTTTCAAAGGAGAAGAAACCACATCTGTATCAAAACTCTGCAGCCACAACAATTTTTACTTGTTTTGCTCACAACTGCAATTTGTTACAGAGTATTTAAAGTCTAACAGTACATAATGAAATACCAGTTCTGCATGTTGAAATCAATGTCTGTATTTAAATCATAATACTTTTTACAATATAACTCTACTCTCTTTAAACTTGAGGCATCCAAACCTCATTTCTGTTGATAATAATTTAATGAAAATGGATCAGTTCTCCTTTCTAATAAAATACTGTAAAAAATTCTTGCTAGCTCCCCAACGCACTGCTACCAGGAATGATTAGGGGAGAAAATTTCATAAAGGTTTTTACTAGGATATTTTTAAGAACTTCTACCAGAAACCCTTAAGTATCTATTTTATCCTTGGTAGAAACCACAGGAGAAAGTGAAGCTGTACAAAGATGATCATAAACAATTAATGTATCTCCAGATGTAGCAATCAAAACAGTCCATCAGCATCTGCTGCTTGACATCTCCTGTTGGTCCCCATTTGTAAGTAATGAGCAGTTGCATTGCACTGGGGCAAGCAGCAGCTGGTTGATGCAAGCCCTTGTGGGGAGCAGCCAGCCAACAAGGCCAACAGCAGCAGCACATCTTGGGATGCAGCTGCACACCCAGCACAACATCTCATCTCTCACCAGAGACGTGTGGCTGATGAGGAGTCAAGGGAAGGGAAAGGTTTCTTGGAAATATTCACAAAGCTTTCACTCCCTATCACGGGAGTAGGATGTGCTTACACCTCTTTGACGGGTCAATATTTGGGTCTATGGCTCCTAGAATCCGGTGGACATCTGCCTTGTCTTCTGCTTGTCAACAGCTTCTTGTTGATGCTGTCATTATTGTCACTATCCAATATCATTGTAAGGTATTTTTTCCAGTCACAATCAAAATTTTTAAAATTGATTCATCTTCCCCTAAATTAAAAACGAATAAGAACCTGCTTGTTTAGGAAACACCTGAAAACTGATGGCTTTACACAGCCAAAACTGGTTTTTTTTTTAAATAAAGTTTTGATTAAGGTGACAACAATACTGCTGCAAGACCTTTTCCTTATTTCCCTTCTTCTCCCCTCTTCCTACAGCTGACAAACTGCCTTTGTCTAAGATGTTGATATGGACTATGAGCAACAGCAAGGATGGAGACATGTCAGGAAACACTGATAGTATTGATTTCTCAAATACAGGCATACACTAAAGCTGACGAGTGTTTGTGTTTCATGGAGGCAAAATTAACCATATATGTCAAATTCTTTGTTCTAGATAAAGTGCCCATGAAAAACCCTTCTAGCAACATTTGTTCTCTGGAAGATGTTCAACTTGGAACTGCTTGGGTCTCCATGAAGTTTTGTAGAAGTGTTTACTCTTAAATCTTTGAAATCAAATCTCCTTAAATATTCCCCTTCCACAAAGGAAATATCACTTTCCTCCCTCCTGCTCCATAGTTAATTGTCCAAATCTGACTCCAGTAGAAGTACTCAGTAATAATAACAGTGATGCAGAAGATTGTTACTAGAACAGAGCATACACTGAATTTAATGAGTAATGAATTCCCAAATGCTCAACAACTACCACAACTGCCCATACAGCAAAGAGGCTGCAATTAGGTGCCTAAGGGACAAAACAGTTGGAGACCTTCTTAGCTACCTGTACACTCACCTAGATGTGTATTTTATGACTGGGAGCTACAGATCAAAACCTTTTACCAGGCTTTGGTGTATATACAGTTTCTCTGGACAGAAATGACTGGATCAGAACATTCACTGGGCAGGTGTGGGACATGCAGGACACCAGGTGGACAAGCTGTTACTATCTGAAAAAGAGCTGGAATCTGACAGCAGGTATAGTGAGCAGTGAAGGTGTAAAATGGTTAGCTGAGGCACATAGTGCCTGGCTATATCGAGGCACAGAAGTTCATTAATAAGGAGTAGTAAAAAGTTCTCTGCTAGGGTAACTCACAGATGTCATCCTATACATGGCAATTTATGATCTGTAAGATTAATTAAGGCTCCCGTGAACAATAACAGTTTATAATCCAACCACAGCAGCATGGAAAGAACAGAATAATTATATTAACAGTTAACAGAGATAGTAACCGTGATACTGAAACTGGAAGTATTTATGATTTGTGGCAACCCAAGCCTCTCATCTGGACAGAAATAATAGACTATGGGAGTATTTGGTTCATGCAGATTAGGAGAGACAACTGGCTGGTAGAACTGCATGTGAAAAGAAGCTGATCTCCACTGTCAGCAACCTTCAAGTTTTTTCTGGAATCTGAACACTTTATGCTGGCTGTCTTACAAGAAATGCTCGTTTTACATCTTCTCAAGGCAGTGCCAAGAGCTGGTGTACCTGCATGCACCTCTCCCACTGGGCTGGTTGCTTTATACAAAGAGTTGTTCGTAAGGACTTTGGTTCATATTATTTTTCATAAGCTTCAGCCTCGCTAGCTCTTCACTGCACTTCTGGTCCTGGCCACAAGGAAGCAGTCCCAGATGCCTTCATTGCAGACCCTAAAGGATGCCATGCAGCACAGCCCCAACATCACTTTCAACAGCTTGAACCAGGGGAAAAAGCCCTTAACATTTAAGTCTTTGCAACCTGTTGTGATCCTGTCTTAGACTAAGGAGAAGCACTGTGCTACACAGATATGCCCAATTCTGCTTTAAAGTTAGCTCTAGGCAAGATGTAAGCCAGCCCAAGCCACAAGGCCCTTCCCTCCTCTCCTTAGCTGTATGGGAACAGCCTCAAAATCTCTTAAACATTTTCTAAAACCAAGCACGGAAGCTAAGGTCACAACTTTGCTGTATAACAAAAATTCAGACTCAATAGTAAAGCAGTTTTATGGCAGTCATAACCTCCCTTCCTCTCCTCTTCTCCTCCCAGTAACTCTTCCATGTGGCACAGGCTATCCCTGTTTCTCTTTTTCCTATATAAGAGTAACCCACTCCCATTCCTAAATTCATCCCAGTCCAGAGTCAATACGTACCTAATTAAAGGCAAAACAATTGTCTTCAGCTTATATTTAGCTTTAATTCTTTATGAGTCTTTTTCAGACCTAAAGAACTTGCAAGCTTGTCTATTCTTGTCAGCTGGGCTACTCTATTATAATTAAAATAATACATAGCAACATTACCTTACCTACACATCCCTAGACAATTGGAACACTTAACACCAAAAAATTACTTTTCCTAAAAGAGGTTTGCTTTATAACAAATGCATCCTGTCTGCTGGAATTCAAAACAGGTCTCAGTGGCACGTCATCTGTGAGAGGCGCCGGCAGCCTGCCCTGTTCCGCTGCTTCGCTGGTACATCCTGCACTCAGCAAAACAGATTATTCAAATGCCAATCACTGAATGGCACGGCCATGGCACGGGAGGAACCATTTTTAAAACCAAGGTATTTTGATTCACTTATGTTGAAAGAAAATCCAGCACCACATATTTTTCAAATAGAAAACAAAAAAAGATATTACTTAATTAAATCTCTATTCAGAACACATACTAACGTCAAGCAGCTGGGCACAAGAGACAGGTACACTGCTCACACTCCTGTTTTACAGCCAGGAGTGCCTGGGAAGTTGTAAAAGAAAGTCTGTTGTGCTCTGCAGTTTGTATTTTTGGAGGTAGCCTGGAGAGGAAGCAATGAATATAAAAAGCCTTAAGAGAACAACTGGAGCCCAATGGTGAGTAGATTCTGCTCTGTTTGCCAAACTAAAGGACATACTTATTTATGTGCATACAGTCAGTTGTGGAAGAGCCTAACTTAGAACCCAATAGTAAAATTATCTTATTCTCATGAAACAAAAACCCTCACGCCCAACCTGTTGCCTGTTTTCCAGACAAATTAGTACTGAACTCGGAATGATAAAAGGCGTATTTCATTGGAATGGAATATCATTTTTAATGCAGCCCTTGGCAAGAGACATCTTGCTAACATAACTAGTTCTACATTGCAATACCAACATTGCCGTGTTCTCCAGATTTAACACATTCACAACTGACCCACAATAAACTACCAATATACCAAGCTCTTGGCAGGATGCTTCCAGCTGCTCCCTCAGCCACTGGCTCCTTCTCATTTCTGCACTGAGAACACTGCCTTCTAGGAACAACACAGCACATGCAAACTCCAGCTCTTCTCTATTTTTACGAAGTTGGGCAATTTCCTGAGTAAAAAGTGTTGCTTCACATTTACAGGCAGCCTGCAACTCTGAAAGGTCCCAGAGAGCCTCATGAACTTTACATATCATATACTGAATATACCAAAGAAGAGAAAGTGAGCCTACTGCAGTACGAAAAAAATCAACAGAAAGGCTGATAGTGACATACAATACTGCCAAACCCTATTTAAAAAAAAGGCTGCACAAGCCCCATGGCAAATCAGAAATATTACTTTTCTTCAAATTTTAGATTAAAATCCTATCTGAAATGTTTCAAGTGCCTTCTGAGTGTTTAAGCCATTAGAGTGCATTTGGGTCATGTTCTGAAGCTTTGATATTAGACATATTGTTTAAATGAAAGCTGCAATTTAAGCAAAAATGATTGATGACAGAAACATGAATTAAAGGAAAGGAAAAAAAAAAAGAGTATCTCAAGCCCTTGATAGATCTGGCAATAATCACTACATAGAGAGCAGAAAATTAGTAGATTTACAACATATATTTAATGTTGAAGCTGGAGTTTTATTTTATTGTTCTCCTTAGCAACTTAACGATCTAGCTCTTCAAGAACTAGCTGAGGGCTTGAACCTATCCTTACAGAGCAAGCTAAAATTTTCAGACACTTAATAAGAATAAAGGCAGTCACTAAACCCACCTAGATCCACATGCTGGATTTTGCTGGAATTCTTGCATCATAGCTAGTGGAGTAACATTTACAGGCACGTCAAAGGGTTCTGATAAACGGAAAACTCAAGGAATGGATGCAGCGTGAACAAGGAGAAAACAACTCATATCAAGTACAACCAAATATGTAAAACTAATGGTGGAATATGGCCAAATGACAGAGAAAGGAAAAAAAAGATCCTCAAAAAAAAAAAATTAAAACAGTTTCCTCTAGTATTTTAAAATACTAAATGTTATACTTTTTAACTTCACTTTAGAAAAGCAGAGATCACCCTGGTAACTAGTATTAAATGGATTCCACCCTCTATGAGGAAAAAGAAATTCTTCAATAGAAGCTTTTTTTATTAAACTTTCAGCAATTAGAATCTCCCTGGGTTGTTTTTGTTTGTTTGTTTTAGGTTTGTGTGTGTGTCTTTGCTAAAGAAAGTTCTAATAAAGTGAATTTGTTATATGATTGCATTCAGTTTTCCCCCTACTGGAAAGCAGAAAGCAGAGTTCTGAGAAGAAACAACAGGAAACGGCTTTATTCTGCTATCAGCAAATAAGCTGCAGTGACATCAACAGAATGGTGAATTTGACTCATAACCCAGTATATTTTTACCTGCCTTTCCATCTGGTAAGAGGAATTATACTATTATATGAAGGGGAATTATGCAGAAGAGGACAGCTGGATATTTTAAAATCTTATTCTTATGTAAATCAGACTATTAATAAGTGCTTATTATTTATGCACAGAGCCTTACATTATTAAATTGCTTTTTTAAACTTGCATACAGCAAAGATTTAACTAAATAAAGTGTATATTTTTATAAATAAAATAGTATTTCTTCATTACTGTTTCATTCCAGGATACCCGGAAATCCATACATTTAATACTCTTAAATTTATCCTCCTACCAACTATATGAAATATGGTATTAAAAATGAGGACTTATTTTCCCCATCGTTTAGTTCCACCCAGCAGTTCTCCATTACAGAAGTCCTGAAGCCCAGGTTTTGCCCACTTCTAACATTGTTTTCTGGTGGATCTTTTTTTACACACCACCGCAGATGTTCTCCACATAAAAATAATTATTATTACGATTTATGCCTCGGAACTTGGATTCACTGACATGATTTAAAAGACAGGTAGATGTGGCGCTGAGGGACGGTTTTGTCAGTGTTAGGTTGATGGTTGGACTCCATGATCCGAAAGGTCCCTTCCAACCTAGACAATTCCATGATTCTGTGAGATCTAACCTGCCCGCCAGTTAAAGATCCAGTTTCAATACCAACGGGACAAGTCCAATAGCCTAAAATCTGCCACAGTGGAAAGTACTTAACAGGAGAGATTGATTTCCTTCCCCCAAAACTCCAGCAATGGCTGTAACTGGGAAGTAGAGTGCAATAAATGTTACATTACATCCAGTAAAACCTGACAATTTGAAAAACTTCCTATGAAACTTTATTTCCACCAAGTATTTGTAACCCTGTAACCTTTCCAGAAACTTGAAATTTGCCCAGATTTACACCGATTTACAAGGGATGACAAAAACTACAGGCACATCTCCAGGTGAAGGCTGGCTCTTGAAAAAGGCCAGACATACTAAAACTTCTCAAAGAATTAGAAATAGAATCAGTTAATAGAATAGAATCAGTTAATTCGGTAATTTTCATCTTTTTCTTCGTTGTATCCAGTAAAAGTCCATTTAATATCAGAATATGAACTTTGAAACATCCCCTTAGCATATTCTTTACATTTCCTTAGGCCTTTTCCTGAAAATAAATCCGTGTATACAATCCCTCATACAGATACACTGAAACCTATGGAAACTTTAAAATGTCTGTAGACATAATTTTATGAGGGAATAAAATGAGAAGCTAGCAAATCAAATATTACAGAAAATTACAGAAAATTACCTTAAAGTAATAGTTTTCACCTAAAAATACCTTTTAAGTAATACAATTTTCCTGTTATTTCAATGGCATATTTCATTATTAAAAATAAGGAAAAAATATAAGTATTTTTATTTGTATCTATTTTTATTGTTTTACAGTCTAGTTACTTTGACTAATCAAACCATTCTAATCAGTTTCTCCTCACTAGGAGAGTGTTACATTTTTTTACCAACTGAAACTACCTCAGAGGAAATAAAAATATTTCTTTTTAGAAAAAATGTTATCATGTGTCATTAAAGAAACACTGAAAAACAGAATGTAAACATATGCTCAACACTGCTTTAGAAGACTGATTTTAAATGCCACTATGCTTCCTGTTATCCAACAGCACAAATCAGAAAATAATATAACTGAGAGATGGGTAGACTAAAGCAATTATAAGTAAATAAAAAATACTAAAAAAATAAAGATGATTCTGCATAAAAATATAAATAGCTAGCTGCAATAATAACAAGCAAGGGGTAGGGGGAAGTGCTGTAAAGTTTCCCTGATTTCCTAAAAACTGTGTCCCAAAGGCATGGTGTGTACTGCACCTGATGGGCAGATATAAAAGCATCAGAAGGAAGGAAGAAGAGATGGAGGGAGGGAGATAACATACAACCCTGCAGCTATGACTTTCTAATCAATAGGATTCTTGACAGGAATATAAATCTAAATTTCACACTGAACAGCTAGAGTCTGGAATTTTCACAGAAATCCTTATTTCAGAAATCACAGGGTTATAGGTTGGCTGCTGAGATTGCACAACAGGCTATCTAACGAGTGGCAAAACCCAATTTTTTTCCAGAGCTATGGAGAACAGTATTCACACTTTGAATCAAGTTACAGATTACTTATACAGAATTTAGTAAAGTAATAAATGCAAGTAAAGCATTTGGCTGATTTATAATAATCCTTAATGACTGCGTATGTATTTTGACAATATCATATGATATTTTCAAACCAGGTTTTGAATGTAAGGATAATTTTTACAGAGAAAATAGTTTTCTATTTTTTAAAACAAAATACGAATCTGATCAAGTTTGCATTATTGATACAAAGTTTACCTATTAGATGGCAATACAGAACTTGATTCAGGAGTGACCTATTTTTTATATTCTTTATCTCCTGATGTTCTAAGGGAAATAACTAAAAGCCAACATTCAACTGAAACTTCCATATAGGAATGGATCACTCTCCCAAACCAAGCTTCAGAGTAAAATGACAACTCCTAAGTGTATCATCTGATGACATGGACTAAAACTCTAAATCTATGGTTATCAGCTTTCCTCAGGATATCCAGTGATCTTAAAATGAGCTTTCATTATTTGGATTTTATCCTAGGTAGCCTCCTAATATGTTCCAAGTGTCTATAACTGGAACTGGTCTCTTTCTACTTGTGCTGTCATAAACTGGAGAGTCTACATAGCCTTTTTTAAAAAAAAGTTTTTTTTTAAACAACAGAGTTAGGAAAGGACTTAAGAGCAGAAATTCAATTTTTATGCTAATATTTGAGTCTATGAACCCAACAGATGTGAAGCTCACAATCCGAAATGCGATCACAGCCAAAACCAATTTGAAAATGGCTGCTCTGCAGAGTTTATTTCATCCAAAAGAAACCATTTGGAATATCAAATGCTTTAACACAACAGCTTGTCCTAGATAAGCCTTTGGTCTATGTAAGAATCTGGAAAGGGGAATGTATTACATGGGACAAAACCAGGGATTTCAGTCTGAAATTGCGATTTCAACTATACTCTGGAAAATTCAAAAGTCAAATTTCCTCCATTTTTTGGAATTGCTGTGACTCTTGACAAGGACAAGAAAATCCACCATCAGAACAACCTTTTCTTTTTTAGTCCAGTAAACGGGATAAAAGAACCTTTTATGACAGACATAAACTCAGGAGAGCAGACTGATACAGCTGAGCAGCACAACCAATCATATGAGACAAAAGTTCCAAATCAGAGCCGAGAAAACGATGATGAAATGGACATGAGACAAAGGGAAAGCAATAGCAAAATAGGTTTGTGAAATACAGACTGGGGAAAAGGTCTATAAAGAGTGCCTTAGGCTCAATGGTAGTTGGTAGAGGATTGGAGTTATGAGCAAAGAAACTGTTTCCCATAGTTCAAGTGTTACAACACACACAGGAGTAGATTTCCCCCCCTGCACCCCTTGTCTTGCCCCATTCTTTGTAAATAGGTAGAATGGCATCAACATTTGTCTGTAACACCCTGGTAATCAAACCTCTCATTGACTTCTAGAACTGAGTTAGTATTTGGACACACAAAGAGGAAAAAATAGCTTCTCAGTGAAGATTTAATTCAGAGTTTAAAAGTATTCTCACTCTTCAGTTTTTTTCATGATAAAAATTCATCATTTAGGGAAACCAAGATTAGGACATCTCATCCTGAGAGCCTCCAATTAGCTAGACAAGAAGTCCCAGAAGTACCACTGCAACAGTACCCCTGCCAGCGTGGTGCTCTCATGAATACACACATCACCTCTGCATCAGACATTTTTGTTTCTTGACTATTTATCAAGCAAAGCGTTAAGGGTAGGATTCAAGCCAGTTCAATTAAGTGTATCAAAGATGAATCCCCAAATCCAGTGAAAAAATACACCTTGTGGCAGGCAGAACATTACCTTCTGGCACCTCCCCCTGCTGGAGAGGAATAAGCTGTATTTATGGCTTTTCCCAAGTTGCAACCAACATTACTAAGACAATTTTGGGGCCAGATACAATTTAAAGTAACTATAATTGTGAAAGGAATAAGGCTCCTATTGGATAATGCAGTGTAGAGGATAGAAAGAACTGAAAGAAACATCTCCAAATATAAGAAACATCTCTATAATATAATATAAGGTTAATTCTAGTTAACCTTAGTGTGTTGTGAACTATTCCTCTAACCAAACACAATAAGCTCTTCTAGTACAAAACAAGATACACTAATTTTAGTTTCCATCACGGCAAATGCTTTCCATCTTTTCTATATTTAATGATATGGGAAAATGTCTAAAACTCTGTGCACCTTAATATGTTTCCAAGACGCTAAAAATCTAATCACTATAGATTCTAATCAAGGTATGTGACAAAGGTACTGAATATAGTTATCAATTTTGCAGATGTTTTTTACTGACAATAACTTTTAAAAATCCTAAAAAAAAGGAAGACAACTACAGGTAATTCTCCAGCTACTTTTTTTTTTTTCAGGATATTTTTAAAATCTGTAGTGTCTGCAAAAATATTACTAACAAAAGACTAATTAATATTCAATTTCTTGAGAAACACAGAGAACACCAGATTTATCACTAAAACATTATCAGGTCAATCACAAAATCCAGCTACAAAAGCAAAACACAAAAAAAGGAAAACAGTGATTATACAACTAGGCATGAACTGCGATAACTTTGGGCTACATTTAGTTGTACTCACAGTTGACACTGGTCTCCTTTGATGCCCTTAGTTGTGCAGAAACATTTTCCTGTTTGCATGTGACAAATATTTGCATGTCCACTGCACGTGCAAGCTATAAAAACAAAACAGAAGAGTGAGATTTATTCACCCATAGTTTAAAGGAATTTTCAGAGATTTTAATACTTCATCATAATCACATTTCCTACAAGCTGTATTAAAAAAAAAATATTATTACTTCAATTATAAGTTTCTTAGATGAACATTTCACTAGCACATCATTTAGTTTACTTTCTGCAGAGTTAAGAACAATGCATGTGTCATTAGGGGTTTTCCTCCACACCTTAAATAATAGCAGTTGGAGAATAGCCATTACAGTCTACCATTTCACTGCGCAATACAGAAAATAATGAACAATACATCTTTTCTATACAAAGGTGAAATACTGACCAATGGCAAAATCCCATTAGTTTCAAATGTCTAATTAAAGAAAGTATTATTGGAGCTCCTTGGTAAAATGTCTAATATAACTGGAACTCTTGCTCTTGAGAAAAGCAAACAAAAAGAGAGCTTTGAAATCATTTGAACAAAGGCAGAGTTAATACTACAGTTATAGTCCACAACAGTATCCCAGAAGTAAAAAAACAGGCACCTTTAAAAACTCTTTTGTCTTTCATAAAGAAAGAAAAAAAAAAGAAAAAAAAAAGGAAAAAAAAAAAACAGAGTGAAAATCTGCATCCCAAAACATTACTGACTTTAAATAATAGTAAGTAAATTGCAGGCAATGTAATCTATCTGCAATGAGATAGTCACTCCTCCAGGATACAACAGAGATTGACAGTATACCATGGCTCCTTTTCTCTCATGGGGAAGTACTTGTGTCATTCTCTATTTCATAATTCACACAATTTTTTAATTATAGGACAAACATAATCAAAATAAATGCCAGTTTCTGATGGATTTCAGAACCTTCTATTAGGCAAGAATTATCATTAGCCTCACACCCTCCAAAATAAATTGCAGTACACGAAACACAGAAAAACTTGTTATTGATGCCCATATTTCACTTTAAGATACAAGAAAAGATGACAATTATAATTGTCATAATTTTGTGTGTGAAAACTTCAGGCACAGAATATAGACACAGAGATAGATTTTACTTCAAAATATATTGTACAACTCTGATGGTGACTTTATTTCATATTGCAAATTCCTGCCCATACATACATGTGTACATTCTTCAAATCAAATTTCAAAATTTATATCAACTATATGATACGTACATTTAAAAAAACATATAAACTGCAAAAATTCTTCTTGCAAATACGACCAGAAACATTAGATACAGCATTTTGGAAACATTCATTCAGTCCCATCATGACTGAGAAACGTGAGTTAAGTACAGGAATTTATACAAACTGCCTCCAGGCTGAGCTTTAATAATGAGTTCCAATCACTTTTATGTTCTAGGTGTAGATACATTTTAGCAATTCAATCCTCTGTAGATGCTGGAAATAATCCCCCAGATTGCCTGGCAATATTTAATGGTAACATCTCATTAATATCAAGTATTTTAGCGCAGATAATGAGTGGACTTTTGCAACAAATTTCCCAGTCATCCCCCTCCTACCAGGCTTTGCTTTGTATATACTCCGTGTCCATGAACTCAGTTTCACAGGAACGAAACCAAAACAGAAGGCGACCACAAAGGTGATTAAGGGACTGGAGCATCTTTTCTAGTTGGAGAGGCTGAGAGAGCTGGGATTCAGCCTGGAGAAGAGAAGTCCCAGGGGGATCTTATCAAAGTGTTTAAATACCTGATGGGAGGGAACCAGATTCTTAATAGCGCCCACTGACAGAACAAGAGGCAATGGCCACAAATTAAAACTCAAGAAATTCCATCAAAACAGAAGAAAACACTTTTTTACTGTGAGGGTGACCTACTGCAGTGCTGTAAGTGCACCTGTATGTGCTGCTCATATGGACAGAAACAGTGAGTTCAGCCCAACTTCAAGAGGCTTCCCATACTACTGTATGTTCTCCTCTCCAACTTGGGTTTACACCATGCACATATGCTTTTTTTTAAAAAAAAACAAAAACAAAACCAAAAATTTTAAATACGTAACTACCATGCAAACATTTAATCAATCTTTAGCTACGTTAAGGAAATAATCAACCTATGGTTTACAATCATAAATCTGCCTAAACTATATAATTTTTTATCTATTTTTATCATGCAATTTTTACATATTAACTGAAATAATGACATTAGAGCTTAAAAAAACCAAAACCAACAACAACGACCAAACAAAAAACCTACCACCACACAACCCTGGCAATTTCTACTCTATTTTAGGGAAATAGCAGTTCACACACTACCCTTTTTACAACATGCAGATTGCAAGTAGAACAGCAAGATTATATGAATACAATATAATCCAGTAGAGTAAAACCATGCTGTAAAATCACAACCCTATAGAATTTATTAAATAATAAATCCACAGCATGATTGATTCTGAGTTGCTAGCTCAGCATATAAATGTACTTGCTGATGCTGACAACAAAAGAATACCCATCGCTTTTTCCACAAAGTATGCATTTTAGACAATTGAATTTAGAAACACTTATTGCTTAGCCCCCATCTCCAATGTATAGCTACAAGAGCAATTTTTCTCTCAAACAGAGCTCACTACAAATGGTACTTTAACTTAATATGTTTGCTTACTTCAAAGATTACTAAACCAGTAGCTGCTAGATAATTCCTTGAAGACACCTTGCTCATTTTTTTTAAAAGGAAAGCTATGAGAAAACTATTAAATATTGAGATGCACTGCCTTAATTTTGGTAATGTGCAAGTCATAAGTTGTATTAAAAAAATAAAATACAAAAAAAACCCATACACATCAAAACACATATATGTTATATAAAAAAATATGTAAATTGTATGTGTCTCTTAAAAAGGAGACATGGGCTAAGTAAGAAATAGCAAGAATAAACATAGATTAGATATAACAGTGTAACGCTCAATTTCACTGTAAATGTTCACTTATATAATCCATTAGTCTACTCATGTAAGAATTGCCCTTCTGAAACAATTTTCTTCATTAGTAATATTACAAAACTGTCTAGTCACTTATTTTCCTAGAAAAGTACAGTCATCTGGAAGCTCCTGATGCTCTTCTAGCATTCAAAAATTACTTTTATAGGAAATACATCCATTCAGCCTTCAAGACAGATAATGACAGAATCACAGAATGATACAGGGTTGGAAGGGACCTCTGGATATAGAGGAATTCTGTAAACCACCCAAATCAAATATATCATGCATGTATCATTTAACGCAAGGTCAGCTATTCCCAATATTAATAAAAATTAGGGAATCATTTTACCAGATCAATATTATATATAAATTTGTTCTGGAAAAGGCAAATATGCCAAATCACCCAGACAGCCATTTTTGTAAAATCTGACACTCCTCACAGCATCACAATTTTTTCAACAAGCACCAAATTTGTTCTCTCAGAAAGCATTTCAGCCCGCCCTCTGCTCTTCCTCAGCATTTTAGAGGCTCACCTGGTGGTTACAGAAATGCTCTTGTCCATAGACACTTCCAATTCCAAAAAAGCAATTCACCCAAGCCTGAATGTCATTTTAACTTTTTTTTTTCTGGAATTTATAGTCAGAGCAAAATACAGACAATTTCACTTGACCATGACCTAAGACTACTAGTAAGGCAATTACTTTTTTCCTAGAAAGCAAGACTGTGTCACTCAGTCAAACAACCTGGAAATCACAAGTGAAGTTTCCTTCGCTTTTGGACTGACACATACATTCCTGAAGTACGTTATTTATTCTAAAAAACCCAAAACAAATCTGGAAACCAACAAACAGGCTGTATTTCTGTTGCAGAAAACAAAATTTACTTTGGTTAGACCAGCACAATCCTATGACAAACTTCTCCATTTAAAGGCTTGTATTTATTCTTAAACTGTTTTTATACTTTGGCAAAATAGCTCTGCAGTGTTTGTACTTCATTATTTCTTCTGTTTAAAGTGTTCATCCTGAAAAGTGAACTGATTTCTGTTTGTTTGTAATAAATTCCTCTCAAGCAATCATACTAAATCTGTCTTTAAACATCAATGACTAACATTACAAAGACAGCTTGGAAAACCATAATTTTGTTTTATACAATTAGATAATGAAAAAGAAACAAGAAGATTAACACTGAAAGACAAGGTATTTTTTTCTTGTTATGAACTGAATAGAATCTTGAACAATTAACAAGAGTCTTGTTGTGCCTGATTCTTTCATGTCAATACTGAACCATAGTACAGAATTTTTATATCTTGCTTTCAGGATCATTCAAGAATAATGTATTTTCTACCAAAAAACCATGCCAAACCAAAACATTTCCATGAGAACTCCAAGTATCATCAATTTTATTTTCTCCATATAAATCTGCATGAAAAACTGAAACTTTTAGACTTACTTTAAACATATAAAACTAAAAAATTTCATGCGAAAACATTATTAAGAGCACTTTACTTGGAGATAAATTTAACATGTCCTACTTATCAGTTTCCTTTCCATTCTTTCCACTTGTTGTTTTCATTTTTAAATATAATATGATATGTTATTAGGAAATAAATAGCCTACAAATTTTACAGTGGGTTCAGCTGCAGGTTTTGTGAGTTCAAGTCAAAAACTAAATTCTGTATCTGATGTACAGCACAGTCCTTTAAGCATGCAAGCATTTAAAGTGATGCTTCTTTCACATAACTACTAGATTAAAATATTATTCCTTAAATTACTCTTAGTTTTCTTCTTTGTGAAGAGGCCTCTCACATGAAAACATAAGATAAAATTAGAATTGCTTAAAGAATTAATTTCAGATCTGGCAGATTAAAAATTTCACTAGATTTAGTAAAAACTAAAACAGTGGGATTTGTTGTTTGTGTTCGTTTTTAAAGGAAAAACACAAACTGATGATTTTACATGCCTTCGTCTTTGCATGTCCAATAAGAGATGCATTTAAGATTACTTTTTCAGATACCAGAGGCTTAGCACATTTTTTTTTTTAAATTGTGGCTTTTTAAATTTTCTTAAAAAGACAGCAGTTTCTCAACTTGAAAATTTTGGCCAAAAGGCTCCTTTCATCAAAACACTGCTATTTTTCCCTTCTCTCTATGCAAATGTATAACTTCCTAAATTATAACAGAAAAAAAAATAATCAAAGATTATTATAAGGCAGTACAAAAAGCAAAACAATTTAAAACCACTCAGTAGCTATTCATAGCGGCTTCAAACGTCAAAAAAGTTCCAATCTAAGGTGAAAAACAACTGAAATCAGCAACTGGTGATTGCAACTATTTGTGTGTATTTGGTCATTCAGAGTAAAAGCCCAAAGAAGAGAAATGCCTTACACAATTTATCAGACAAAAACACCACAAAATGTAAAGAAGTCAGCAAATAATTTCCCTGAGTTAGCCATTAGGAGGTACAAAATACGACTGATTTTTAATGCATTCAGTTGTGAGTGAAGCTTTTTTTTTTCCTAATATAACGAATGTGGCCTGCAATTGTAAGGCGTTGCATTTACCACTCAGAAAATCAACTGCAATCAAACAGAAATGGCATTACAAGAGGTTTTTTTGAGAATCTTCGTTCCACCAGTCAGAAAAGCAGTTTCTTGATGCTTCAAAAGCTCTTTTCTCAATAGCCTGTAGGGTGGTTCCAAGACCCCTTTGCGAAAGGGATGACCATTTCCATGCACAATGACCACATCCTGACTCTTCTGTCCTGGTGGCATATTGATGTTGAAGGATTCAAACAGGTAACTCCATGGTCCCCTGGTACAGTGGGAGGCCCTGGCACAATTCTCTGATTGATGTGCAGTCTCTGATCTGATTTAAACCGATGGACACACACCGAAATTAAGTAAAAAAATAAAAGGAAATTTAATTATTTTAGGCTGTAATACTGCTGTCAATGATGGCAGATACCATGCTGCATGTTAACATGTCAGACTGACCATTTGTGAGGAGACGTATTTGTGGGATTTTCAAGATTTACAGAGAGAGATAGTGGAATTTCTGACTGACTGCAGATGTCTCTGCATTTAAAACTATGAGACTAATAGGGAAGTCATGAGTGGTTGCAGTAACAAGAGAGAATGAGAACTTCTCAGCACCTAGAAATATCTAGAAGGGTAGACTCAGAAATTACAAACACTTTTTTTTATTTGGGAGAATATGATTCTGGCTGCAGTCAAATGTTTATTTGAGGATCAAGTACCAGTGATTTTAGAAAATGTCACCTTCAATTTACAACCGCCAACCTGTGATCGAAGGATGGATCTTCTCAGCTACACACTGTGGCTAATCGAGCTCCTGACATCTCTTTCAATACAAGGTAAAATACGTCTGCTTCTAAGAGGCAGACAACACCAATATATTTCTGGCCAGCTGAGAGTTTCTAAATCATGCCCTGCCTATCTTCTTTGGGAACATCTTTCGGAAACAAGAGACTTTACAAGGTGAACATCGTGATGCACAGCTCAGCACATCAGAAATACATTTTATAAATACTCGTTAAATTTATAGCATGTAAACCTGAAAAACAGAAAAATAAGAATGCACAGCAACAGCAACTCATTCATCAGTGCCAAAAACTATGTTACACAATAACATGCAGGAGGACTTGATCACCACATCAGTGGAAGCAATAGAATTGTCATTAATCCTTGCAAAAAGATAAAATAAGCACAGAGATAAAGGTATATAATATAAATCAACCTGCTGTATCTCTTCAATATCTATAGAAGTAGTAAGTGGTGATCAACTAAAGGATGCCTGAACTCTCTGTTCTCAGGTTAAGATGGTAATAGTGGTCTGGGAGACAGCCATCACTCAGAGACTAGCTGGGCATCAGTCTACTTGTAGGAAGGTGGTGAGTGACTGCCTTCACTTTGTTTGGTTTTTTCCCCTTTTTTTGTTTCCCTTGTTACACTGTCTTTACCTCAACCCATGAGTTTTCTCACTTTTGCTCCTCCTATGCTCTCCCCATCCCACTGTGGGGATCCCTTCGCAATGAGCATACATCCTCATTTATTAAGTAAATCAAATTTAGGGAATTAAGCACTAACTTAAAGATTTGGGGTTTTCAGTGCTTGAGAGCAGATTTATAAATATTCTGTATGTAGTTTGGGAAAATCATCAAAAAGATTAAATATACCAAACAGATCACAGAATCACAGAATATCCTGTCAAAACCTTATGAAGTCCCACAGCCACCCAAGTGATCTCCCTCTGGAGGTTAACCATGAGGTATGTTGCTTTCAACAGTTGTTTTTTTGTGTGGGTTGTTTTTTTTTGTCCTCCCATAAGGTTACAGACATCTAAACTCAGTGTGACAAGGACATTTTACTCGAAGTATAACTCCGAGTCTTTTACCTAGGATTACTCTAGTAGAAGTAGGTTATGGAATACAAATGTATCTATAAAAAGGTTCCTAGCTATAGTTGAGTTTTTGCTTTTAATTTACAATTAATTATGCTAGAAGTCATACTTTATAATACATGTCTAATCTACAAAAGAGCAAAAGAAAATTATATGCATACACAACAATTAATAGCATACTGAAAAGTGTGCTTAGCACATTTTGCTTGGCAGTCAAAAAATAACTGGAACAGTAATTAGTTAAAAATGCCTTTTTCCAAATTCCTCAACTAAGTTTTTCTTATGGTAATCCACTTTTCTTCGGCTTTAATAGTAGAGGACTTATTTGCAATACACTTTGATTGGAGTGAATTTAAGTTCATAACTAAACTCAAGTACAGGCATTTTATTCACACAGTATTCAGACTATCTTGAACACTGTTCAATAAACAACGTTCACCAAAGGAAGGAAAATAATTTTTCAAATCACCTTTGGGGAAAAAGGCCTTCTTAAAAATGAGTGTTTATTCTGACAAACTCTCTGCAAGAAGCAATATGAAGCTTCTCTTGAATACCTTATTGTGCTTTCTCTTTTCTTTATATTTCATATGTACTAAGAAGCCCTCTATCTACTACTAGAAACAAATTCCAGCATTTTAGTTAATACTAAGTGTCTTTATTCTATAATAGAGTATTGCGTAAAAATGAGCAATTGGTGTCATTATCTCTATTCAACACTCTAAAGATAAAACGAAAAACAAACAACAAAAAACCACAACAAAAAAACAGCACGACTACTGCAAAGTGGGACTTCTTGACAGCCCCCTCATTTCTCAAAACCTTTGGTTATTTTGTTTGTATAGGATAAACAAAATCATGTTTTATGTTGGAATTTAGCACCATATGTGAGCTTTCCTTTCTTTTGAATAATCTTAAATTACAGCTTCTTATCACAGAGTTTTACTAGGAACTTTTGACCCACTGTTTCTTAGAAATCAAGGTACAAAAAAAACAGTGGAAGTGTTTTTTTTTTTCTTTTATTTAGTTCCATATTCCAGTACCTGAAGACAGTATGAAGCATGCCATACCCTCTTCTTCACTGATCTCCAACATAATATTTAACTGAACATAATATTTAACTGAACATAAAAATTCCTCAAAAATTTTAGACATCTAATGTTGGAATACCCAAACCCACAATCTTTAATGCATTGGTGAATTCCATAAATGCAATTCTCTACATGCTAGATATTAAAATGGCTAAACAGGAAAACTGTAGAAAATCTCTGTATCCCAAATTGCCATGTCATTCTCTAAAAGAGTCAAAACTCCCATCAGTTTATGTTCATTCCTAATTCTATTTTAGGAAGATGCAGAAGAAAATGCTTTTGCCACTGTTTACACTGCTGGCCAAGGATACTGGTGTGTGGAACCAAAACGTGATGAGCCTATAGCTACTATACAAATGTATTACAGATACTGTATTCCTGTAAAATAACAGGACATGAAGAAGAGAAGTTTCAAAATGCCTGGTCTTGAATGCCTCAGTACATGGCACTGTTTTCAAATCACAGAACAGTTGAGGTTGGAAGGGACCCCTGGAGATGGTCTGGTTCAACATCCCTGCTCAGGTAGGGCCACCTAGAGCTGGTAGCCCAGAACAGTATCCAGGAGGCTTTAGAATATCTCCAAAGAGGGAGGTTCACAACCCATGTCAGCAATCTGCTCCAGTGCTCAGTCATGCACACAGTAAAATAAAATAATAATAATAAAAAAATAATATTAGCACACCAAAATGGCTTTTTCAAAAGCAGACTATAAATTTCATCTAAAACAAAACAATTATCACTTTCCTGATGCTCAGAGTGTTGGAATGAACTACCTCCAACAAACAGAAATTACTAGAATACATAAGTGCATTGTTAAAGAGCACAAATCCCTCAATTGTACAACCTTTTTGTGACAGCCCTGAAAAGTAACCAACGTGTGTCTGGGACACCGGCCAGCGGTGGGACTTCCCTGACAGACAGAACCCTTCAATTCCCATTTTAGCTGAAAATATTTACAAAGGCCAGGATTGCTGAAGAATCTGTTCGTAAAGTTCTGAATCACAAAAGAACAAAATGATTTCAGGTTACTGAAAAAAAAAGAAAAAATCCCTTGATGAAGTTTTAAATGTAAGATTTTATTTCTCCTTCCAAAAACTGCTTCTCAGGCCAACACCATCTGCCTAGTTTTGCCTTTTTAAAATAGCATCATTTAGTTCCTAATACTATGATATATTACTCTCTAGGTGTTTTGAGACTAGAACTCAAATACGTCATGTGCTATGAAATTTACTAAATAAAATTATTCTTAGGGAAATAATTTTTCCACTTTTAAGTTTACTGCCACAAATACAGTCATAAAATATTCATATTCAGAATATTTAGGTTGATGCTTCTCTACACCTGCCCTATGCAATCCCAAATTACAGGTAATTTAAAAGCTATGCAGTGATAGTGTTGAAGTGAAAAATTAAGACTGCTGTTTTCTGTTCCCTCATTGCTTGTATAACTTTTTGAAACCTGCAAAAATAAGTCTGAAGGGAAATTACCAGGTATCTTTCTATCAACTAAGTAGACAACAGCATATTTTAGTTCAGAAAAGAAACTGAACATTAAATTGTTTTCTTCGTCACGCTATCAACTTTTTCAATTATGAAAAGACAGGTTGCTTTCTTTAATGTGTGAAATTATGTCATTTGCTGTAATACAATTTAATATACAAATACTGTGGACTGTGTATGTATATACACACACATGTGCCTGTACCTATATTCTAAGAGTATAGCTGGGGAGCACGTAGAAAGATGTTGTCCTGGGCATTTGGGTTACTTTGTACTCTCTAGATGGGAGGGAAAACTTCCTTGGCTGCAAATCAAAATTATAAACTTTGTAAAAAACATTGGGAGCAGCAGTCGGGGTTGAGAAAGAAGATGACAAGAAACAGAAAACCTGAAGCAGGAGTAGAAAACTAGGAATGCTTCAGAAAGGATATCAAAGAGCAGAATCAAAACAAATTGGAGAGGAAAAAAGAAGAAACTTTCCTAAGATCTAGTGTGGATTGTATGGAGTTTGATTCAGTTTGGACACAGCAATAAATCCTTGAATTGGAAAGAAAATGGGAAAGAAGGACACCTAACAGTAGATGTGCTGCCTACAAAAAACCCCCCTCTAATCCACATGTGCTCTTTGTAAATGAAATTGACTTTTTTTTTTTCTAAATATCTAAGACACACTGATTGTGCTGTAGGAACAGGACTTTGTTTTGGATCATGCCCATGGTAGCTTTTACCAGTATTTCTTTTGGAGAGACAAGGAAGGAAGGAAATTAGTGTCAGCTCCTCCAAGGACTGTCCTGACAACAATGTGTTTGTTACGAAGGTTGCTACTGCTGAACAGGTAAAAATGTTAGAAACAGCGCCAGAGAAAAAAGATCTATAAATCTACCCAGTAGACATCTTTCAAAGTTAGATAGAACCTAAAACTCAAGGAGACCATTTTCAATTAGCTGCCACGATAAGTTTAACATTTTTCTCATGTCTCTCTTTCACAGACATCAGAAGTAATGACTTCTGGCATCTTCAGCTTCTTCTCTCAAAACCTCTCAAAACATCTCAGACATGAATTACTCAGCAGAATAATCACATTCTTTGGAGCATCAAGATCTGAACAACGTGGACTTTCCTCCTGCTATTGAAGATACATCTTAGGTATCAAAAAGTCACTAATAAGTTTTATGTAATCTTCTTTTAGCCAACAGAAATAATCACAAATATATCTAGGCAACTATTTTCTGGCTGGGGTCGACCCCACTTAAGTCAACGTACCTTAAAGCCAATCTAACAACACAGACTTTTATTGATGCCTGTCTTTTTTTTATCATCTCTTGAGGCACCTAATATAGGTATATGTAAATTGCACAGCTAATGCATAGATCCCCAAATTCATGAGGAACAAATTCAGGGAGTCGTATGTGTCGACATATGCACATACACACACAGATATAAATACAGGTGAAAAGTACACAATGTGCAAAAGAAACAGACACTGCACAAGGCATGCTCTTAGAGAGACAGATGCTTTAGAAGAATAGCAGAAAGGCTCAGATTTGTTCTGTCCTTCACACTCTGCGTCCTGGAGGAACAAAAAAGCCACCCAGACCTCTCACCTGACTGCAGCAGATGCCCCATGGTGTACACTCACTAGAAACATGTTTGCTTTAGCTAATAGTTTGAAGATCTGGTAAAAAAATTACATGTTTCCAGTAAGAATTTCACTTTACATTTTCAAAGGGACTGATTACAAATCAAATATGGGGGGAAGCTGTTGCCTTGAGTATTGAAAATGTCCAACTGTATGATAGCAGAGAAGGAGAAAGATCTATACAGGAAAAAGAAATGCCACAGATTTGCTGTTACAGAATGGTCATCAGTGTCTTAAACACCAGGCCTTTTAAGTCTGCTTAGAGAGTGAGCAGTGCAAGTTAAAAGATAATGTTCCTGCTGTGCCTGTACTCACACTTTCACTCCTACTGTAGAAGCAACAGCAATGGTAGTACAATTATGGGAAAGCTGAACACTGTTTGGGATGTTATCAGTGTACGAAAAAAATGGCAATACAGCAAAGTGCTTACGTTATCATATTATTAAATGTATTACACATTCACAGTGTGTGTCATAAGTTACTGTAAAGAATTCTCTCCTGGCATCTCATACATTTTAAGAATAATTTTTTTAAAATACTATGCATAAAGAAAATGACAAGATGATAAGCAGCCAGAGTAATTTTTTTTTAGCATTGACAACTAAGTAGATGATTAATAAGTTTGAAAATAATGTTAAAAAATGCTGCCAAAATTACACAAAATTGTTCCGAGCAATCTCCCATCAAGTTTTCTGCTGTTACTTTAAGCTGCAGTCTGTAGTACACATATAGCTCTATTTTTTCTAGAACTTCTATAAAAGAATTACATATTACCCAGACATGCAGTACATGACAGAACAAGCCCTTAAAGACAATATAACACTAAGAGAAACCACTAAGACAGCAAATCAGCATCTGTTCCCTTCTAAAGTCAGACTTCTTATTTATTTCAAAATCCATCAATATTTAATGATGAATTTTCTGCTACTGAATTCATACTATTCATGGCTTCAAAACTGTACCTCAAATGGGACTTGAGCAGAATTTAAAAACAAAAAAAAAGAATTAAAATTAGTTGGAATATCTATCCTCCAACCCTTCAGCATCTCAGACTACAAGGCTTCCTACATCTGGATAGCTTTACCTACTCAGAAGCAAACGTGGCTGAGCTGGGCAGCTCTCACCTAAGCTTCACCACGATACAGAGCGTAACTCTCTGTTAACTAGAGAGTTTAATTGCTTAAATATTCCTGGCACGGTCTGACAGCACTGCATTTAGCACTCCAGGGGCTTATCATATATTTGCAATCAAGACCAGTCAGATAAAAGGGGTAAACAGAACTGGAGCTTGGTCTGGAACCCAAAACCTGTCCCTTGTCAGCAGGCTCTATTCCCTCATGTTCAGAATTCCCCTCTGGCATCCCTCCTACTTTCTAGCACATTGAGCCAACTCTTAAGAAGGATGCTGTAACTTACAGGGTAACTTCGATGGAACCATCACTTTACACTTTTCTTTGCCAGAGGCGTGCACAGGGTCTGGACTTACTAATTTGTGCACTGCGTATCGTTTATTTCCAACAAAGAATGCAAATGTTTCTGTGTAACTAAACACATATCATAACATAAGGTAACAAATTAATTTCATTTTTTATTTTGGCTACCTGTTTGACATCACAGACATCACAACTACCTGAAACCATTTTTAATCAGTATAAGAACACATAACTGTAATAAATTAAAGTCACAGAACTTTCTTTAATGTAAAATTAGACACTTTTGGAACCTAGCACTGATTTTTGTATCGAATGCAGCAATGAATCAAATATAAAAATAATTCAAACTAGATATTTTTACAGTTAAATGTTGTCAGGAACTGGAGCACATACATCTTGACTGCAAGCCACATTTTAGGACTACTGAATATAGAGATCATGTATACACGAAGAATATAAACTCTCACTCTCATTCCCTGTGTAGAAGAGAGAGTTCAAGTGACAGAACTTAAATGACTAACTGGTATCAGGCAGGAATTTTTAAGAAGAAAAATTGCAATAGTTAATTATAAAAAGGGATGACCGTTGTCAAACTATTGCCCATCAGCAACCAACACACCACACTTCTGACACAAAAATATAGCAGAGCAAGGCTCACTCACAGAGTAAAACGGCATAAATTGGAAGGCTTTTTAACACCACAGTAACAACAATACTACAGATTCCACAATAACTAATAAGTAAGACTTAGGAACATCTTTATTAAGAGTTCATAGTATGGCAAGTATCCATAGTCATTTTGCTATATGTAGATAATTTTCTATTAAATTATACCAGAATATATATAACCAGAATTCTTTATCTTTATTCAATCCCTCCCTGCATTCTACATCTCAGACTCCAAGAATCTTTTGAAAATTAAGATTGGAGAAGGTGGTGGAATCAGCTAGTCCACTGCCCTTTTCCAAAGCTACAGAAATTTGAAGATGTTGAAAATAAAGCGTAGGTGGTAACGCAGATTTCATAATGTCTTTATGCAACCTGTTTCACAGTTTAACCAATAGAAAGTTTTCCTTGTATTCCAACTTAATCTTTCCTGTTGCAACCTAATCCCATTACTTCTTTCTCAGCAAAAGCAGGGGAAGGCATTTTATCATCATTCTCTCTTTTCAGCTTCTTTTCACATATTTGAAGCCTGTTACTATGCCTCCATCTTTTCTTTGTCCTTCTTTTTAGGTTTGTCACATCTACTAAGCCTGCATCATATCAGGATGCAAAACGTCCTTAGATTTCTTTTAAAGCTATTGAAATGTCAGCAATTATAGCGAGCTATAATCCAGAAAAGTCAATTTTTTTTATCCATTCTTTAATCACAACTATTCAAATCCTTCTGAAACATGAATTGTATCTTTTTTTCTATAACAATCGTTACCCATGTCAAAGTAATTTGATAGCATAACACTATGCAATATCGTTATGAATGTATCAATTATCTGATGGCAGTTGTAAAGGCATCATCATTCCCAGAGAAGGAGAATAGTTATAACTGCAAAAAGTTTTCCATCCCTGGACAAAGGTCACAAAATAATCGATCACTCAGGAGTGGACAGTCAGCTTCTTTCAGAGCTTTTTGAAAGACCTCCCAGAAGTCTAAAAATGGATTTAGGAAAGGATTGACATAGTTATAGAAAAAAAAAAGCTTTACAAGAACTGAAAGACTTGCTATGCATCTCCTTCCTGTCAAGATCATCAGGGATCTAAAGAAGACCAAAAGCTAATCCGGCCTGTAAAAGAAAAGGAAGCTTCTCTTGGAAACCTTTTTAATCTATATCACCAATTGTCAAACTAAGTTGGGAGGTCAGATTTTACCTATAAGCGTCTATAACACAACAGCAGAATACATGTACTGAAAATGCGTACAAATTCATAAGTATTTATGTCAGGGCAGTGGGATAAAATTATTTTATCTAGTGTGTCATAAGTATGTTAAGAGAATAATTCTTAGTTTTTCTCCTAGTGTACACCACTTTGCCTCTCAACTGTAGACATCAAGTACAACTTCTTTTCCCAGCTTCAACTGCTCTCCAATTCATAACCAAGTTGCACCCTTGTAACTATAGCAACTTGCTGTAGGAAGAATATTATAGTATTACAGCTGTATTTTCAGAGCCATAGCCATTATCTTGTCATTCCTTTAAACAGTTTTCAATCTGGATCCTCAAAGAAATAACTCAGGAGCTCAGCGGAAAAAATACGCCACGTGCTCAGGGAGTCTCAGCCCTGCAGAGGGGGAGTCTTAGCAGAAAAGAAACATTGGTAGGGTCGAGCCAGAAACTCAGCTGGCAGCAGGAGAGAAAAGTGACACAAGAAAAGACGATAAGGATGACCAGGTTTTTTCAGTTCTTCTTTTTTTTTTTTTTTTCTTCGATTGGCATACAAATTTCTTTGATTCCATACAATTTCCTGTATCATTTTCTAATTATTTCAGTCACACTTAAGTTCAACTTCTTACCAGGTTGTCCCTTCTTCCACTCATATTTTTTCCGTATGCTTTTACTTTAATTTTTCTTTAAATTTGCAGCTATTTTCAAATTATTTTATTTTTCCTGTGATACCAAAAACATTACGAACCATCTCTTTGTTTATATATACACACTGCCCGATCCCAACTAGGGCTCCAAAATCCTCTTAAATCCAAGTAAAATTGATTTGACTTATCTATAGATCATTGGTATTTTTTTCCTGCAGAAATCCCTAGCCTACAGTTAGGGCACCTCTATCACAGAAACAAAAATCATGATACTAAAGAAAATTTACAGTTCATAATGACTAAATTCATCAAAATGTCTTAAAGACTTTAACAGATTTATGGGCTTTATACTACAAAATATAATATACCAATACAGATAAGGCCTCAAAATAATGATTATATTTATTTTTAAAGCATTCTTTAGTCTAAATAGCTCCCATTAAAATCATGTCTATCAATAAAAATATGTACTTTTACAGACCAGAGTTGAAAAAACAAGTTGTAAAATTTATAATTTTACTGGTCTTATAAATTGATTTTAGCCATTATTGCACTACATGTAATTCACTAAAGGTGATGGAATGCTTATTTGGTTGATAGCGAACGTATCCCTGAAGAATAAAAGCCATATTAATACATCATTTTGCCACAAAGGTGCTATAGACAGCAGAAGAACATTTTGTCAACTTCAGGAAATAAGTGAACTATTAAGAATTATTTAAAGTGTCATAAACCACCAGTAAAACTTGCAATTGTCAATAGAGGCAGACATTAATCTTTCCATCCCCTTAAACACGTTTTCTACATATTGTGCTTGAGTTTACCAGATGTGCAGCTTTATGCACTGACTGCTGCACGTTAAAGTGCCGAGGAACAAGTGAACCCTTTAAATAAATAAATATTCATTGAGAAGCAAGAGTCCAGTTAAAGAAACACAACAGAGAAGAAAAAATCATTCAGGGAAGAAAAAAAAATATCATTCAGGGATAAAACTTTTTATCACCCTCTTAGATTCAATCTCAACTACCTTAATGAATTTTCATATTAAATATATACCCCCTTCTCCCATTTAAGTATAAAGGAAGGAGTTAACTGTCAACTTTAAAATCACCAGCACAAGTAAAAAAGCAGCCCTATAGCAATATACAAAAACCATCTGGATTATTGGACTTCATTCTCTCTCCTTCTCTTCAAGGAGAATCCTCCAGTGCAGCAATTAAAAACCACACCAGATTGAATAGGTGAGGGTATCTGACAATCCTCGGTGCACCGGGCTTTTCTGCTTGAACTATACAGGAATAAGACATGTCGGTCTGTTAAATGTGAAATTTTTCCACTAGCATCACACATTTATCAGACATCATGGTAGATACCGAACTTCATTTATAAGCACCTTCTGACTTCTTTTCAGAAGATTGTTTACATGGAATGAAATTATGCCTCTCTAAAATATCAAGATTTTTAGGTGTTGCTCTCACAAGACAGCTTCTTTCATTTCCTTTCCCTAACTGGGAGAGCACCCTTAAATTACCATCTTGTTCTTAAGAGCATCCAGACCAAACAACTGCAAAATGATGTTTCTAAAATCTTTAAGTTTCTCTTAAAAATATTAATCTGATTCCGAATCATTGATTTAGCTGATCAACCCATCAGTATTATCGAATAAACATTTAACCTTTAAAGAAATGTTAATTTCACGTTACATTAAAAAAAGTTAAACTCACCTTACACAAAATGTCATTTCAATTTTTTTTTCCTCCCAGCAGAACAACTCACCTGTACACTGTCCTCCGTTCGTGGGGTCCCCATAATAACCTGGCATGCACGTTTCACACTGCTTTCCTGTTGTCAGGTTTTTACATTGGTCACAGACATTACTGTTGACACAAGTGCTGTGGCCATTGCACTGGCAGGCTAGAAGAAAACATTTAAAAAGCCATTACCAAATTGCTCTTGGGAACAAAATCATTCTTATGTGATTACAAAATTGCAGTCGAAAGTATTTCTGAAGAGTTTAATCCTGACTAATGACCAGCATATCTACTTGTACTTTGACACAGAACCTCTTTAAAACAGCATTGTAACGAGACATGAATTCACACAAAAGACCACAGAAGTTGATTCTGTAGTGACACGTGAGCTTAAGGTGTGTGAGAAAGTCTTTCTTGGTTTTGTTTGGGGTTTTTTTTTGTCATTTTGAGTGACTGAATCCAGTCCTCATAGCTTTCAAACACTGCCCAGTCGCTTAAGAAGAGGCAGTAAGTCACCAACTGAGAGGAAATGAAACCCTTGTACCTACATGCAACCTGCTGTGAAGCGATTGAAAGGCTACTGGGATGGAGAACATAACTCACACTCAAACTTACATCTACTGGGGAGAGAGAGAGTATTAAGTGAAGACTGTCTTATTTTTAACATTTCTGAACCTCCCATTAGCTTTGGCACATTAAGAAGTTTTAAGGACATCAGGACCACATCAAACATCTCTAGTCCCTCCTCACTACAGTCGACTTCGGTGGAAGTAGAAAAACTGGACTCTTATTGACATAAATTGATCCTAAAAAGCATAAAATTGCTTTTTGTCAAACAACAGCACTACAAACCACTGATGTTGTACCATAATTCCTCTCCAGTGCTCCACGTTTTGAAGAAACTCAGGAGGTACTGATCACTAGTGCAGCTAAATCAATTCTGCCACAGTCATTGATCCTGCTGCCAGGACTGGGCTGGACAACCAGGAGGTTTTGAGGGATGACCTTGCTATAGAGTGGGACCTCGGAGCTCACAGTGCTGAGCAGATTATCCATGTGACAATTACAGCAGCTTGTCAAATGTCAGACTATGTCAAACCTGTCGATCCCTTCCTGGTGAAGGGTAAGGCTCAGCAGAGGACAGCTATCTTGGTAATAACATTCTGTTTAAATTTTTTTTATTATTCTTTGGATTCTTAATCTAAATGTCACGCTGGCTGGTGTCGTGGCAAGGAAAAAAAAAAAAAGAAAAGAGATTCTCACTGCATGATTTAAAGTTTTTAGAGCTGTTTTAGAATTTAGTAACTTAATACATTTACAGTCATTGCCAGGCTTGGCTCATAAACCACTGAAGCTCCCAGTTCAGAATATTTTCCTTTTCCTGTAGCTACGCCTACAGAATCTTGTGAGCAATATCAAACATTTCTGTACTCCTAGACCAGAAGTTTTCTCACTATCTTGGATAAATCTCCTTAGAAATTACAAGTTTTCTTCTTGCTAAGAATACTTGATTTTTAGGCAACTTCATGGTGTCTTCCTCCAGGCAGTTTCCCATTCTGCAGCGTTGTCGCCTTTCTCAGATAAAGGTACTCAAAAATGCCATGAATTGCAGCTCCGTTTTGGGTTTTGTTTGTATGTCTTACACATTACATTACTTAAAGCAAGTGTAAAAAAAAAAAAAAAACACAGCCCAATAAACCGAAAGTGAAAACAGTACATTAAATAGATGTTCTATGAAAGTAAAGTAAGATTGCCTAATTAAGACTGCCTCATGATGTAAGGAAAATGTTCCATTCTATATTCTCTAACTACTGTGTCACTGATGCGTAAGTTTTCTATTCTTTCTAATGCTTCATTTTGTATTTCTTATTTTTTGTGTTATTTAAAGGGTAAAAGCAACCTTAAAAAAAAAAATCAATTAACTAATTGTGTATTTTAGTTTGTTGCAAGGGATAATATAGTCTCATCATATAGGACAGTAATACATTTTGTTAAGACAAAGATAATGGAGAGATTTTAAATCAAATTTAAAATATTTATACAATAAGAACCACTAAGATCTACAATTTAAATGGCACACCATTTAAAAACAATGTTAGATGTTTTTAGGAAAATCTGCAAAAATGTATCTCAATGAGAAAACTGAAAAGTCAGAAGAACTGCACGTTGCAACAATTTTCTGTGATATAGACATGTGCAAACTGCAGACATTATATTAAATAATTAAAGTAATAATTAGAGTAATGAGACATTGTAATGATCTTTAAATAAGAACTAGGAGTTACATTTAAAAAGTCATTTTTTTCCTTAAGTGATTTTACTGTACACCAGTCGAAGCAGGAGAGTAGTTTTTCTCACGCATACAAATGTGATTGAGCTGAACCTTCAGTGGGGCTGCCCTGGAGAAAAGCAATTATACGTCTAATTTGCTTTTGACCTCAGTGGTGGAATGGCTGGTGATGCTGACAAATGTTGATAATTATATGTTGATTTTATTTTTTTTCACACTGCTTTTCAGAGGAGATATTTAGGCTTTAAGATTTAGGCTTCAAAGACAAACTTGGTCTTTCTATCTAACACTACCCAAAACTATTTCTTTTTCTTTTTTTTTTAAATATACGGTATTTGCCATTTTATTTATAATAGTTAAAATAAAAATGTGATTAAAATAATGTATTCATATAAAAAGAAATACCATGAAAGTTGCTTTTAGGACTATTGATTTCAAAATGACCAGTCAGAAAAAAAAATATTCTTTAATGCTACTTGCTGAGTACTAGTTCTAAAGATTTGAACAGGCAGGAAACGAGAATGAATTTAAATTACTTATCACCAACACAATTGCCCAGAGGCAAAATAAAGAGTATGGATAGGAAGTACAAAACTAAGTACATACCTGAATGAATATGAATGAGTTAGCCAACTATTTATCAACATGGCAAAATAATCTTCAAACTACATCTTATAACCAATTTATTTTTGTTTTCATTGAAACAACGAATTGTTCAGTAAGTTTATATACATTTAGTATCAATTCTATCTTATTTCAAGTACCTCAAATGATTGCTGTGCTAGGAATAATAAACTGTGTCGGTACAATCCGTTACAGATAATATTTTCAGGAAATGAAAACAAAAGCTCAACAACAAAACCTCCAGCTCATACCAATCAAAATGAAATTTTACTTTAATTGAAATTGTGTTTCTATGACTTCTGCAGGATTTGCCTCAAACTGAAAAAACTACTGGGTTTTTAAACTGAAGTAGAGCTGCTGTGAATTTGTGGTCAAAACACACAACGAATACAGAACTTTATCCAACTATTGTGATGAAATCTTCTAACTCAAACATTTCAGACAAGCAATGTATATCTCCATTACAATTTCACTAGCAATGGATGTATCTACTATGTACTGCAGTGAAAGCCTAAGTGCACATATCATCAGCATACCTATATTTTAACATACAGATTAAGTACCAAAGTTTCTAGGCAATGTACTGGCATTCTGCTGTTTACAGAAATTTACTAGAGGCTTCTTTGTTCAGAAAACAGTATTAGATGGTTTGAGATTTTTTGGTTTTAACTTGGAACTGTTCACAGCGTTCACTTAGTTTTACACTTCAGTTCAGAAAACTTGAAAAATTTACTACGTATTTTTTTAAAAAATATTTAAAAAAAAATAAAACCTTTCTTCAGAGATGCTGCATTCTAAATCATAATACACACACACATGTCAAGAATATGCTGGTGAAAAAAGTTCCCAGGAGAGCAAACATAGGTACATGTTCCCATAGAAGTTTTGATCCTAGAGAAACTCTAGCTTCCAAATATATCAGCAGTAGGAACACTTAAAAAAATTAACTTTAGCACAATTGCGTTTGTTCTTAAAAAGAAAAAAAAAATTCAAGCTGTCTTTTAAACTGCATTATTTATTGTAAGTTAGCACTGGAGGTCTGTCAAACTCCCCAGCACGCTTTTCATTTGCCTGCACTACTGCCCCGCTGCTGTCACACGTTGCTTTCAGGGTTTGAGTGTTTCTATGCAGGAGGCTGTATCAGCTCAGCTCCACTGTCCTAAAGCACCTCATATCTTGCTTTCTTTTCCAATGAATTAAAAAATTAAAATGCTATAATCAGATTGGTATGGCTTAAATTTAGACTTCAGAGATTCTCTTTAACATTACAAAAGCATTCATTCCATTTACTCAAAATGTCTGAAAGGCAGACTGGAGGCAGAGCTGGGGTATTTGGCAGCCCCCTCCCCAGTTCTCACTGCCAGACAGGCTTTGGCACCAACAGTGGGGACACAGGAAGTTCCTGGCCATTGGCACCTGACTATAGATAATTTGTCCTCAGCTGCGCTCTTCTTTGACGGATACAGAAGCCAGAAGAAAGCAAAAGCTGAAGTACATCCATATAGTCGGATTTGAGAAAGTAGAAGAATAGGATGGGTGAAAACTTATTTACATAAAAATAGTGATTTCAGTCAAACTGTTTGCATTAAATTTCCCATGAGAACTGGCATGACAGCACATTTGTGTTCAGCAGACAGACTAACAAACTACATATTTAGGAAATGTTTTAGAAAAGAACAAATCTCTTGTGCAAATACTATTTCATACATAAGAAAGAATGGAAGCAGACCTTACCTGGACACTGGATAAAAGACCACTCGTAATTTTTCTCTTTTGGACAAAGACTAGCATCGAGCACCATTTCATTAGAGTGCACACCAATGGGCTTCATTGGGCCTCTGGATGATCCTTCCAAACATTGTCCTTTTCCAGTGTTACTGGGATCGTTACACCATCCACACCCAGGCTGTTCCAAACACTGTCCGCAGGTCCTCAGTCCAGAGCAGTTTTGAGCTTTATTACATGGAATAAAATATTAATGCCAGGGTTATTTTTATTTTGGGTTTGGGGTGGGTTTTTTTTGTAAATGAGATGCTAGGACTTCACAACAGCTGACAAAGAAACAATTTTGCATTTCTATTTCCTTGTTCAAATCAAAAAATTTCAGTAACATTAATAAGGATATCCCTGTTTTCTTTAAATGTTACGTTCTTCAGAGATCACAGAATACACAGCAGGTGTTTCTTACACCACAATGCAACAACAAATATTTCAAAGATAATGAAGCAGAACAATGATATCAACACATCTTCATTAACTTCCATGATAAAATATAGATTCTGTACCTGTTATTAACATATACTATGGGACGGGTATATTACTAATTTTACTGACATAAACAGTCCTTCCAACAAAACCTGTAGAATTCAAGACAAGGCCAATAATCCAAGTAAGAGTGATAATAATAATACTCCAAGAATTGTAATAATTTGAATTCAACCCAAAACTTTATTTGCGTACAAAGTATCCCAGGATCACACCTAAGTATTCATCTAGAAACATCACTCACTCTTACAACTTTTGAAACAAGCACAACACATCTTTCCAAAAATAGAATTCTTAAGCTATAAATCATAATTCAATTTCATTTAATTGAACTACCTTTTAAGAGTCTTGTCTGTTAGAGTAAATCGGGTTTCATTTTTTAATTCGCATACTAAAATTTTATTTGAACATTTTTCATAGAAATGGTCTTCCTCATATTTTAAGAAATCTGTTTAGAACCAAAAAAGAACCAATATTCTAAAGTTACTGCCATTTCTTATTAATAACAAATTCACATTTTAGTATGTTCAAGAACACCATTAGAGTTGACAAGTTTATTTGAACTTTTTCTGCTACATCTCAATTTTTTTTAAATTAATACTGTAACACTGAATCAAATTAACCTCAGAATAACTTGAATGTTGATCACTAAGAGGCTCTGTCTCTTCTCACATTAACTTTGTAGATACTTAAAATAAAAATTTATAAACATACATGAACTTCTGGAAGATCCTACCAGGAAGTCAGAAATAGTCTACGTTTCTTTTTAAAAATAAAGTATTTAAAAGTTTTTTTCAGAGGATGCTCAAATGGCTTCTACATGAGTGCAACCTCTCAATTTGGCTCAGCTGCAGCCAGGACATGATCTCAGCTACCTGGACCACGCTACTCCATAAAGGCAATCCTTGAATCCATGTTAAAAAGACTACACTAAGCAGAGTCATTTCATTTCTAATTAAATGAACAGAGAGCAGAAAAAAGCTACCTACTGTGACCTCAGCAACTATTAAAATTCTTGAAGTAATGAAAGTTGTCAGAGGAAAAAAATACTACAGTAGTATAAAGATACATGCAGATATCAAGAAAACAGGCACTTAAGAATCTGAATGAGATCTCAAAAGGACCTGAACAGTGCAGAAAGCTGGAATGTGAGCTTTGTATCATTAGACATGGAAGAATCAAAATTGGAGGAAATGTTAAAAGTTTCCTAAATATAGAAACAAAGGAGGAGGGAAGAGGGGAGGGAAGGGAAAAAAAGAAAAGCGCAACTATTCTCGGAAATCAATGTCAATCATGTGATACAAAACAGTTTAAAACCAGACCTCATCGGATCTAAAGCTGAATGATACAAATTTTGTTTTTTGAATACATCAGAAGATCAGTAGAAAAATAAAGACCACCATTTTCTGTCTGGTTTGCCCTTTCAGAGATGCACTGTTGATGATCCAAACAATTCTTGTGTTGCTATTTATAAAGCTAGGAGAAAACAGCTCTGAAGTATCAGCTGCACTATATTCATGGAAGATAAAACAGAAGCAAAAGTGAAAATCCTCAGATATTCTCACTAGTTGCATTCAGCTGCAAAACCAAAGAGAGCAAACTGAGAAGTTATTGTTTATGGAAGAAGGGAATATTCTTTTTTTTAATTCTAAAGATGATCCAAGATTGTTCAAATGTCAATCAAAGCCATAATGGATAGAAGATGCAGGGAAGAGTGGAATGCAACTTTTTGGCACGCAGGTATTAAAATGACAAGATGTCACCAATAAAACAGCATTCTTCATTTTAATTCCCAGTTAAGAAAATAATGAGAAATTCTCAGGAGTGGGGGCTATTGTTTTGGGGGTTGTTTGTAGGGTTTTTTATAAATTACACATGCTTGTGTGAAGTTCTGAGGGCTTTCTTCATTCAGAGCAAAACATTCAAAAACCCCAGATATGTCAATTCAGAATAAAAAAGGAAAATTAAAAAAGAGGATTATTGATTTTTAAGGTATAGTTACATTCCATTCAAGTAAGTAGAAACACTACCCATTGATAAGGGAATCCACTTCATTATCTCAGCAGCAATAATGATGTATCTACCTAATAAAAAGTCATTTAGACTGAAACAATGTCTGAACCATGTTTCATTTGGACATTCATTTTCTTGTTTAAATGCAAAATATCTAAGCTTTAAACTGAAAAAAAAAACCTGCTTACGGACACAGAATCTTGCTCTCCTTTAATTTGTTGAATAGAAAATACATTTTCACAGAGAATTGCCTTTAAATAATGATGAACTGGTATATAGCAAATCCCGTTTGCCTTATTTAATATAAACTTTTACAGACCTGACAAAAATGACAAATTAAGTTAAAAACAATTTTTTGGGTCCCCAAACAAATTGAATCTGCATGATGTGCAAATACTACATAACCACAAAAACAGAATTAAAAGTTCAGACTGAAATAACGTGCTATTTTAAAAAGCTAAGCCACATTCATGTGGTGTTCTATTTTATCTCCAAATTTTCAATCTACTTACGTGCCACAACTCACTATCAATATTTTATAAGTTGCAAAATTGATTCCTAATAGTAGTGAAAAAAACTTTCGTGAACTGTTATGAGAGAGAAACCTTTCCATAATTACAGTATTTTTATTCCAAATATATGGGACAAGAAATGAAGTGTTCCTATTATTTTCTTGTTCTTAAACCAAACGCAGGCTGATTGCTGGGTTTAGGGGACATAAGGACCCAAGGAACATGTAAACCCTACTTCTAGTCCACATTGAACTTGGAACACTAAGACCTGGATTAATATCTGAAATTTACTAAGCGTAAAAATTTACCAGAACAGGTCAACATTGTACTGATTCATTATATTTTATGATTACTAAGGATGAAGAAGAAATCTCTTATTAGGTTCGGAATACAGGCCCTGCAGATTCCACTGTCCTTGACAAGTTTTACCTGAAATAAAAATTTCCCTATGCCTTATTTTCCTTTTCACCCAGGTCTATGTGGTGGTCTGGCATACATAGCCATTGCTCTTGAAGGTTAGAATATATATCAATGGTTCCCTGTTACGGATATGGCTAGATCTTATCTTATTTAGTATTTTTCCAAGGCTTAGGTGAAAGCAAGTACCTGCCTTTGCATCCATAATCTACTGAATGGAATCATGATCTAATTATGACCCTAATGCAAGTTGCTTTTTGTAGAACAACACTGTCCATCCTGCCACAACATATCCAGAAATAAAATGTTCCAGAGATGCTGATATCAAAAGATCTTTATGAAAAGGGAAAGGAAGTTGCAAGTAACTAGAAAAACACAGAGAGAAGACCAATAATGAGAGTTCAACAGCAAGTGTCAGAAGTGAAATATATTCAGTTTGGGTCCCATTGGACTGGAGTCCTTACAAGTAGTATTGCAGTCAAAACTTGAAGGACAGTAAAATTACTAATAACTAGTCTTCTGTAGGAGGGCAACTGAGGAGTTTTTCTAAAAAAAAAAAACCCCACAACTGAGACAATAATCAAAGGCATCAGGTGGTTTGCTTCAGCATCTGCATGAATTATGGTACCAATATACACAGGAACTGCTGAACTTAACGAGGTCCAGTCACTACAGACTTGGGAAGTACCTGTAGCTGAACAGTGAACTGAAAGGTACCTTTAGCAGGTTTCTCATTCTCCTAGAGAGGCATTGTATCAATTTCTGACAAAGTGTGCTTCCCAAGGGGACATCTGAGGAGTATCTTTTCTGCTTGACTAAGAACCCACCTGTCTTGCTTTTAACTTTTCACGCTACAAAAGTATACTTGGAATCCACTGGCAAAAGAAATCAGAATCTTACAAACTCTCAATTCAGCTCATCTTTTTCTAATAACTAGATGTGGTGTAAGTCTGAGGTCTGCATATTATTTCTCTAATTTTCACAGTATTTTGTTTCAACTTATGGCTGTTATTTGACATACTAATACTGGTCGCACAAATAAACACGGTATTTTTTCTTTATCTGAACATAATAAACACTTTTTACTATCTGCTTTAACAGAATAAATATATTCCATCATAAAAGAATTACCAATATTTTATCTGTATCTAGAAAATACATAGACAGTACTGACTGTCCTCATTATGGCTATACAAGGTGATTCCTCAGAAATTATTTTTATCTTTAGTGAATGTGCTGTATCGTCTTCAGCTAGATGTTCTTATGAGTGGAAAAATATACAAAGGGATATTTAAGAGGATGAACGTTCATTAAGATACTCACGGGAGCATGTGGCAGTTTGCCATTCTAGACACTGTCCATATGGGAAGGAGATGATATACGCGTTTGAGTCAACGCACCGCTTTGTGCTGCTGCACCACATACACTCCATACCGTTACTCGTGCAGTTAGAACACGTTGTTCGCAGGGAGCAGGGCTTTTTGCAGGGTCTGGCATTCTGGTTGGGACTGACTGGAAAAGAGACACAAACATTCATCATTTTGAACAAAAGCACCATCTCCTTTTTCTTTAATTGTTGTTTCAGTAGAAAAATCCTTGTAAAGTGAAAGTGGTTGCTTACTTATCTATAAATAATTTCATCCAAACTTACAGTGTGGTATAAAAATACACTAATATTTTATAAAAATTAAGCAATACTGAGCATGAGTCATATTAGAGCTCTAAAAGAGTACATTTAAAAATTTTCACAGCAATTTTATCTATGCAGTGAAACAGTCAGTTTAATATTCATTGCCTGGAAATGTCAGCTTTGTTACTTGTACATACATGACAGAAAATAATTCTCAAACTTCTATAGCAAGTACAGTGAAGTTCTGGGTCTATTGTTCTCATTAGTTCAACTGTGTATAAGCAACAAATATTCTACTTATCGCTTATCCCCTAAAATTTTTCCTTATGTTACATATGAAAGTCACTAGAACCCAAAGGGAAAGTAACAAAAGAAACATTGTTCAATGCAAAACAGATTTGGTTGGTTAAGGGTTTTTTTTGTTGGTTGGTTTTTGTTTTTATTTGTTCTACCTAGCATATCCTTTACATTTTGAGATGTCTCTTCCATTGTGAGTGTACTTTTTAATATTTTGAGAAACATCTGGTAAATTAACTATTAACTCCAAATTAAGAACACTGTGACATATGACATTTTTAGGAAATATAAATGACAGTAGCAATAGGTGTACAATATATATACATTGCAATTACATTACAATTTGGAATTGCTCAGAAGAAAAGGGATTGGTAAAATCACTCCTTAGTTCTACAAGTTCACAAGTCGGACAATTTCACAGTGAAACCTGTGATTGACAGGTAGCGTTCCCAACGATGCACCTATTTGCCAGTTCTGCACAGACAATGCAAAAAATAAATCTGAAGGGGAGACATAAAGAACTTCATGAGCTCCACCTCACAGCTATGAAGAGAAACATAGGACAATCGGAGCATGAAAACGCTAATTTGAACTGTCAAGTGACTATTTGCCACAGTAATCTTTACATACAAACAAACCTAAAAGATGGAAACAAGAATTTTGGTTTTGTCAGTCTTTCAGACCACAAATATGTTCAGTGATGTTCAGCGAGATTCAGAAAGAAAACAACAGCTTTGTTGAACACCTCCACAGGCACTCCCATGCTATAATCACCACTGTCACTGACTTCTCCTGCTTTAGAGGCAACTTTGTAAGACTTCTGGTGTAATGCACACTAAGCCATGTAACCTAATCCACAAATAAATATTTGCTGAAATAGAAATGTTATTTGTTTTCTAGATTAAAGCTCCATATTTTTCAAAAAATAATAAAGTAATTTTTGAAATTATTTAATCCAAACTGTCGAAAAATCCCCCTTAGCTAAATGAAACCCAAAAGCAGGTTGCTAATCATGCCAGTAACAGTAACTGAGCAGAAGAGATTGCTTACCAACGGGTTTTTCACACACGAGACCATCTGCCATTGCAGTGCAGGGATTTGCTTTCAGACCTGCCACCTCCGCTCGTTCTAGATACGCACAGAACCCGGAGTCGTTTGGTTCTCCAGGAAGCCACTGCAGAGTTGTGTTGGTAAAAGGAGACATGTCATCCCATCCCCAGTAGGAGATATTGATCTTGCGTAAACCTACCCAAGGTGAAATTTTCTATGAATCAGAATGAAACAAATGTGACATAATTAGTTAAATGCCTTTTTTTTTTTTTTAATATAAAACATTTCAAAGAACAGCTCAACAGCAAGAACTTCACATTTTTAGAGAATTCATCATGTTTCTCTCTCACTTTATCATCTCATGAGTCATCGTCCAGGTAGTTTTATCTTAATTGTTCTACTTTGCTGAACCCCACCTGATCAAAAAGCAACCAAAAAACCCCACCCATCACATGCTTCTGTTTTACTAAAATCCTGTGCTTGTTCTGTTTAAGTCAATCTTGACTATCATTATTTGATGGAGTCAAAAAACAGGCCAAATGGTCATAATGAATTTGTGAGGGTTTTTCCCAGTGGCTCCTGTAACTGATTGCTAACTGAGAGGCAAATGTGGATAATAAATTACATATAAGTTAACATTAATTCACAGAACCAAAGTTCAGGAAAAAATAGGAGAAATGTTAAATCCGCTAAAATCTGTATTGCTGATGCTGATCAACATCTTTAGGCAATTCAGAGACAGAAATAGAAGTGGCATATCCACGACTCCAATGCCAATGCACATTGAATACCACTTTATTATTAATCTATAAGCTATAAAAAAACACTAGTCTAGAAAACAAAAAGGATTAATTCTCAAAAGATATTTAAGGTGTATGAGTAAAATTACATCACACGTATTGTGCTCATTTTTATGAGCCTAAATCACTTAGGAATCATTTTTCCAACCTAAACAATTCTATGATTCTATATGTATGTGGCCCACACGCATCAGAAAACTTCAGCTATTTATCCATGTCTCTAGACATCTCTCTGTAGAACGCTAAGCAAGCACACAAGGCACGTATAAAAAATGTCAGGGGCTTAGGCAGGATAAATTGCTGACAAACACAGACCTAAAACAATCCTAAGTGCCTGCTTTGGGGCTGAGAAATTCTAGCCAAGAGAACCTTCAACATATTACTATTTCAATTGCTCTGCCAAATAATTTGGCCTCAGCATCAGTATATAGAAAAGAGCGATCCTATTCCAGCTATGGTGAAAAGCGTGTCAGGCCAATAATGAAAACTGACAGTGCAGCAGTGACATTTGGAGAGAAATTCTTCTAGTTGAGTAGGAGAGTGTCTCAGAACCCCTTTAATGATGACAAAGTCCCAGGGAGGATCATGAAAGCCAGAGCAGCCTTAGGAGATAAAAGCAGCATCCCTGGAATGAAAGACTTCAAGCAAAAGCAACGTATATCATAGTCATCATCATTCTTAATACCTGTAATAACTGGACAATTTATAGTCATCATGTCAGCTATCTCAAAATCCATATGTACCATCTTTGGCTCTTTGCTAGCATAACACATCAAAATACAGACCTGAACACTGATTAACATGCTATCAAATGCTCTCCATCGAAGCTACTGCCTTACAGGCTCACTCATGCTACTCCAGGCGTGTTCTTAGGATGCCAAAAACAGATTATCCAAAACATTTTTTTTTAATGTCTGATTAAAATATGGTAAACAGCTGAGAAGTAGGCCACCAAAATGCTCCAAGGACATGCTTAAAGCAAATATTCAATTATGTAGCATTAATTCCATGATGCGGTGGACTATAGCTGAAGACTGCTGACAACAACAGAGAGTGTGTGTTGGTATCACAAGGCTAATCAGCAAAAACGATTGTGCTTCACTGCACAAAAGCCATAAGGAAAAAAACAGTGAATAAAGAATTCAGGAAATTCCACCCGTGACACCTGCAGCCACCAGTATGCTGTGACTATCAAACTATTCTTCACTAAAAAAAAAAAAAAAAGGCATAAATCTAGTCCTTATCTCTCAAACTGATGGAAAGTTCAGTCATAATAGCTTGGAGACTCAAAGTACTCGAAGCAACTGAGGGACTTCAAAGGCACCGAATGAGAAAGCCAACCCAGTTTCTTTTTAAGAAATAATGAGAGTTAAACAACCTTCACTTGAACTCTATGGTTGTTTCATTTAATGCAAAATGAAAGTAGAAAACTGATTCCTTTGCTTTGAATATCTTGCCAAAGATGCTTCTGAAGAGGAACAGACAGGAAAGAAACCAGACTGCTTGTTCCCTTACCCAGAACTCACTGGTTCAAGACTCTACATTCCAGGCCTCTTGAAAAATATCATTATCAAAGCAGGTGGGTGAAAAATACAGTACAAATCAACTCTCACTTCAGAAAAATACTTGCTGACATGAAATCAGCCTCAAATATATCTGAATGTAGTATTACTTAGCAACAGCATTCCAGGTAAGTTTAAAAAAAAAAAAGAAAAGAGAGAGGAAAATACCCAGAAATTATCAAAGTAAAATTTTACAGTGAAACAAAGCAACGCAATACACACGAGGTGGCCAAATCCATCTTGAGAAAGCTTGTAATGGGCCTTACTGATGTTGCACTGGAGAATGCAATCAAATATATCTTGAGAACTATTCTATAGCTTTATTCCATTACACGATTTAAAATTTTGCACCATTCCCTAGGATACGTTTCTCCCCTCATCTTATTCTTTCTAGGCCAGTTTTTAGAACTCACAGCCCATCCTGGAAGCCAAATACTTGTGCTTGAAATGCAGCTAGTCACGGTTTATCTGTTTTTATAGAACAATCTTTTATAGCACTGATAAAAAGTTGCCAAAAATCCTTTTAAGTGAAAAATCAACCTTTATGTTAAGTTAGAAAAGATTTAGGAATTATTAAATCCTGAGACAAATTGCTGGACAGGGCTATATTTTCCTCTGACAGAAGAGCAAAATTGCAATCATATGAAGCATACCAATAGAACATCATTCTGTACTCACATCCACAGTCCTATTTAATTGAATATAAGGCAAGATTTTAGCCATTACAGGAATTTATTAAATACTGATCACTAAAAACTTCAAAAATGTGCTCATTTCTTTATTCCAAACCACCCAATTTTAAGTAGTAATTATGGAACTATGTTAGAAAGGAAAATTGTGTAACCTTAACTAGAGATCTGAGTCTTCATATTAAATAAAACCAGTTTATTCAGAAAATTTAAGTCAGACTAAGGTGCCTTGAGATCTACAGTGAATGTGATCATTTACAGTCATAACATGTTTTTCAGGCAATACTGCTGCTTCAGCTCTAATTTAATGAGGGCTGAATAATTTGCAGATGAGTGAAGTGAGCAAGTCTACCTTTACTGAATAGCCAATTACTGCTGAGGCTCACAACCCTCCTCTGTTTCTTAATTATGCAAATTGCTAAGGAATTACATATCTCTTTCAGAAATTTATCACCACCTTTATTTTAATTCCTTTCATTTTGGATCTTAAATTGTCCTGGAGGTGTACAATACACTTCTGACTCATTTTGTAATGCGTGCATCACAGTATGTTATTCCCAAACTTAAACTTTTCAAGAATCATTCGAATTCCTTGATTTCTAGGAAAACAGTTGCCCTAGGAAGAAATATACAATCAAACTTTGAAAATACCATGGCCCCATAGTGCTCACATTTCCACAACACTCACAGTTTTGAGAACGGCTTGCAGTTTGCCTCTTTTCTGCACCATTATGAGCAAAAAGACTGTTTACTGAAAGTAACAGTAAATAAAATGGATGGTTTCTCTTCATAGAACTATCTCATTGCTTGGTTTCTATTCTTTAACTATGCATCGATTCCAACTATGCTCAGATACCTGCACATTTCATGTTTTGTAAATATTTACCCAATGATTGACACATTATAAGCAGTGGAAAGAAGCTTCATGATTTTTAAGTGTCTCAGTACCTATTAGACACAGATGATGAACCCTAGATATAATTACTAGCAAGAATCACGCATTAGGTCATAAGAACACTTATTTCTCCTACTCTTCAAATGTTGCTCTTGTGGCACTGGTTAAAAAAAACATGTAAGATCTGGCAATTTGAAAAGACTACAACTGCCCCAACTTCCATCTCCAGAGATTATAGTATTCCAGGACTTCGGTTTAGATACATTTGAGTTTTCTTCTCTATAGGGGACAATTTTTTTGGAAATTCAGGTTCTCTTCTCAGGCATCCAAAGTGATTTGGGCTCCCAACTTCCAGAAAGTAGGAAGACAGTCAAACTAGAGGTGAATGAATGGGCAGTCAATGTAACAACTCCAGTCTGGAGACAAAGTGCTGAAATAATTTGTTAGACTTCCAAAATCACAATAGTGAAGTGGGACTGCTAGAAACTGCAGTAAAGAGACTAATTCAGAAGAAAAGAAAAAAAAAAAAAAAGGCAGCTTTACTGGAACCAAACATATGATAAAACCACAAAAAACATACAGCCCTCTGAGAATACTTTGAGCTAACAAGGAATAACATTGCCATGCAAAGCTCACTAATTAACTGCAACCTACACTCAAGTGTAATTTATAAGGATGCTTAGCCCTGAGAACAGCGAGTTAAAGGAAAAGTTGCAAAGAGTTTATATAATGAAAGGCATTGTTTGAAACTGTTCTCATCTTTGTTTATGCTTACTAAACCAAAACTAAATCTTCTCAAAATTTACTGCATGCTAACAAGAAAATTATTATTTTTAGGTAAATCCCTCAGTTGTGAGCAAGCCCCCAAGAGAACTAATTGAACTTTTAAATGAGTATACAACATTTGAATATTAGCAGGAATAATTAATTAACCTCATATTGCTGTTTAATCTACTTTGCAGAAAAACTTGAATCTTCCCTTTCATAATATTTTGCTTACTAGGTCAATAAAACAGCATATAAGAAAAAATATTAAGTGTTGTTTTGCTTTAGCATGGGAATCTGCAGTCTATCCATTGTGTTTATTTTGGCATTCTCTTCAAGAATTTAATTAGTTTTAAATTAAAAATATAAATTAGACTTTAAATTATTGGTGACAGTTTTAGAATACATCTGCAAATTTAACAGTGTTTTGATTTCATACCACAAAGCTCTTAATTTTGTCCCTTTCCTTAAAACCAAATGAACCTTCTCCTTATAGTTTAAAAGGAGGCAATGTATTGATTTCCAATTAAGCATTGGAATTAAGAGAAATTATTGATACCCAATGAGGTTTGGACAGGGTGTGGAGACAATGGCAGCCTCCTCCCTCTGAATTTTTCCAAAGCATCAATGTTCTGTATTATTCTAAACATGATGAAGAAATTCTCCTACCTTTGTCCCAGAACAAGGACTTTGGGTATTAGAAGACAATCTACAAAGTGCCACATTGTGTCTATGAACAATAAAGAATTATTAAGTCCTTCTAGGCTTTACTATTTGCCAGCACTATTTTAACAGTTTGTAAAATGTATTCCGTATTTTTTTCTGTATTTCTGTATTTTTTTTCTGTAAAATACACAACAGTTACTGAAGTTGTTTATCTTTTCTCAGTACAAGAATATCAAATAAAGAAGAGATAAAACCAGATCCATATTCTTATTTCCAAATGTTCTTCTGACGCATTCAATAATCCGGAAAGCTTTTGTTTCACATAGGAGAAAGATTTTAAAGCCTTTAATATTAACTACACAAGCCAGACTCCACCACAGATATCACAGATTAAGGGCATAGTGTTCACCTTACAGTTCCTCTGACTACATTTATGAACTCCACACCACCACCTGTGACACAAACAAGCCATCTAAAATGAAATCTCACTCCTTAAATTATTATGATTGCAGTTTGAGAGGAAAAGGCAGACAAAAGAAAATCAAGAAGTTTCAGAGAGCCTCTGTCACACCTGATAAGACATTTAGACAGTCTCACACTGAAAAATCTAACTGGATAAATGGATACAAATGAAAAAAACGGTTGGTTTTTTTTTTTTCTAAATGCCACTGAAAACACCAGGATAAGTCCTGGTAGCATTTCATTAGAGATTCTGATAACTAAATGAATACATTTGTCTACATTTATATAAACTGTATGTGAGGTATCTCAAATCTGTATCACCCCATTGGCTCAGGACATACTTCATTTAAATAAAGATACACTCAGCAGGATGTCACCTTGTTGAAGTTATAAGCTCTGAAATGTTAAGAAAAATCTAGCTTTCCAACACTGAAAACAGCTATTTCTCATCTACACCTCAAGTCAGTCAGGTCAATACTCTATCACACTCTATTAGATCTGAAGGCCTCCTGTGCAGTATTTTAATAGAAAGGAGGAAGGGGAAGGCAGCAAAATAAATAACTAGACAAATAATTGCCATTTGTGATCTTGCTATTTTGGTTTCAATTACATTTACAACATTATCTCATGAGCCGACAGGCAGAATGTGCTTCAAGGCTGCAGTAAGTACAGTATCAGGGGAGATCTGACAGAAGAATTTTTCCTCTCTCCCCTTTATTAGCAAACAATAGAATACACACAGGTTTCTAGTAAAAAAAATAATTGCTCTGTCCAGGTCCTATGTTTAGTGGGAAAAACCCACCAAAAAACGTAGTACATAACGTATGTTTGCATCTCCTTCTTGAAATAGAGCACTAAAATGGGCAATACAGAATATTTTGATTCACAGTAGATGACCCTAGACTCCAGCACACCGGTTTAATACAACAAAGGCAATCCTTAAGTGCCGTTTTCTTTGTATGCACCTCAATTCACCTGCAACATAACTTTGCAAATCACATACTACATTGATATAAACTGTATATTTTTGATTTATTTTCCTGTAACCATACAATCCTAAACTACTTAGAAATTTGGGGTTTTATACAGACGAAGAAATGCTGCATGTTCTAAAAACCACAATACATGCTTTTAAACACATCCTTTGCTAATACTGACCAATTTGCTCGTAATGAAATCTTATTCTACTAACATGTCCCATCTGAGTCTACATTGTGGGGTTTGATGTCTTTTGAGTACACATATAACTTCACATATGTGTATCAATGATCTGAGTAGGCTTTCCAACAGTTTAAACATAGCAATAAGCATTTGAATATTTAACTGCTAAAAACTGAATCTGACCATCCATGGACAGGTAATTAACCTTCAACTTCCCTTCTATTTTCCCACAGTTGATAAATTAATATGGAACGTATTCCTAAAGAATATTCTGATGGCAGCTTCCTCTATTTGCCAGAGGCATGTAAGAGTTTTCAGCCCTCTCCATCCCCCACCATTATCACAAAGAGCTAATTAGCTCCTGGCTCATTCCAGTGCTGCTGTGCAGGGAATTTCCACACGCTAGAATTTCCACCGGTACAGCTTCTCTGTGACTCTTTGATCCCACATGCCAGTTATGTAGGGAACTGGGGTTTTCCAAAGAAGAGGAGTATGGATCTTTAGTACCTCCTTGCCCTCATGCTCGCAGCCTGTGTCACACGAAGGGGCGTGGAAACACGTGCCCTTCCCATGGCATGAGGTTACTGGAGGCTCAGACTTTTTCATGGATATTGTGGCTTTCTCCATGATTGCTCTCTTTACCCTGATGAGCTTCCGTTCATATTCTGCTACTGACTGCACTTCAGGAAGCTACATCATCAAGAGATGCTGTAATCTGAACATCTGAAAGTGTTGAGCTTGAAAAGTCAAACCAAACCAGAACCTTTAATTATCAAAGCAATTCCCTGAACAACTGATGTAATTGAGCACTGACACTAGATCCCCCAGTACAACTAGGCACTTAATAAAAAAGCTTCTCTATTCTAAACTACCTGTAAACTACCAGTTTAGGAAGAGCCCTCAGTGTCCTTCAACAAAGCACATTTCAAGAAGACAATTTTCAAGGCAACTAAGGCCCAGACGGGGAAAGGAGATATGTATCTGTCTCCCATTGATTTAAGCATTTAGTATGAGAAATGGGGAAAATATCCCCTATGATACACCACAAGTTTTTACATAAGGGACAAGAACTACTGATTACAGAAGTTGTAATTTTTAAGCAAGTTATTTTGTATGCATCCTCCCTCCAACAGTATTTTCTTTATCCATGGACCTCCAGCATATCTATCCAAACATATCTATTTCTAACAGAAATTGAATAGGTCCATTTTATACATAAATATATAGAGACTGACATGCACAGAACATTTTTCTTCAGGTTATTGGAGGAAACTTTGCCATACCTGTTATATTTTGTAATACTTGGTCTTATCACCAGCTGTTTCAATTATGATAAAAATATTGAGTTACAATTTCCAAGACATTTCCTGCCACTGACTTCTACAGATTTTTGATCTGCAACACTAATGACAGTGGCATTTTCATGCAGGTGAGTTTAACCAAATTTTCTTTTTTAGATCTACCATTTAACTGTTAATAGTAAGATCCACACATCTCTCTTCCAGCTACTACCAAAAGGGAGAAAATGAATTTAACGTACAGTAAGAATAAATGTAGGGCAATTAAAAGTAAGGTTTTCATGTAGAAGTTGAAGAAACCCCTAAGTAAGCTACAAGGTGAACACTCAAAAAAAGCGCCCCATTTCTGTGAGGTTTTTTCACCTCCTAAAACTCTGTGTAGCATGAGCACAATCAGTTCCCTTCTAAAATGAGCTATTTAGAACAGAAAGAAAAGTCATGTCATGTCAGTAGTCATTATAGTCTCCTGATGGATTAGCCAAGCTATTCACCACTGAAAGCCAATCCTTCAAGCAGTTTTATGGATATTGATGTGAAAGTCAGGATTTTTTTCTCTGTTATAGTGAAAATATTTTTTTCATGGTTTGATTCCTGCTGTCACAGGAAAGGGCTGGGATTCCTTAGATCAGAATTCCAGCCATTCTCGAGTCATATCTTGAAAGCAAACAGTAACCTGCAATAGTTAAATCCAGTAAGGAGAAACACTTGGGAACTGCTGTGTCATTAGTTTTAAATATGAGATTTCCTTAATATCCTACGCATCACTTACACCAGTCTTTAGCACCACACTACATTTCTTTGAAGGCATAAACTCTTATCTCTTTGGAGAAATCCCTATAATAGATTTCTCAAAGCAAATTTAATTCACAGAAGCATCAATTACAGTTACTCAAGTTACCTGAAGTGTATACTTCTGTATTTCATCCAGAACAAATTCCACTTCTTTTGAGGTTGTTAATGAGGCAAGATTCCCACTTAAATTGTAGCAATACAGTTTAGCATTGTCATAGCTTTCACGACTGGAATTTATGCGGAGGCAGGCATCTCCAATATGGCTCCATCCTTCCCCACACAGATGAGCTAGTAAAGAAAGCATACAATTAAAGCTGATTTGAAAAAACGTTTAAAAAACCTAAGGGAGTCTCAATTTTATCTTCCTGAGATCATAATTCAAAATACTTCCCACACTCAATTTCCCTTTTCACATCACGTAAATTCTAAAACACCAAGTAGTATCATCTTGAATAGTGTATTTTTATGAAAGGAAACTTTTAACAACTTATGAAATATTTATAAGGTATATGCTAAATTTCAACATAACACTATTGTTAGGATACTATTTCTTCTCTGTATTTGGATTTGGGTACAACTAAACATTAAAGATTAGATTATGTACAACTAAATGTCAAAGATTAGATTAGGCACATTATCAATCGTGCTTTACCAATCACTTTCCCTAAATGTTATGTAAATTTCAAAATCTGAAGACAACTGTCCTAGAACTAAGAGATTGCAAATTTACCCTATCTTTGCTGTATCATCGTAACTTTATGTAGGCAAATATAAATTCAATCAGAACGATAGGAAATTCAGATATTTCCTCTTCAACATATCACTTGGATTCAGATAACTATCAAAAGACAAGTGAGTAATTCAGAGCAACTGCTGCAGTTAATCTTTACAAAGATTACAAAAATGTAGTTTTAAACTGCACAGAATAAATTGATTAAAGTTATTCAATGAATAATCTCTGTGGAAAAAAAAAAAACTGTTCATTAACTTCATCTGGACATAAAGATCAAATGGAAAAGGTTTTGATATCTAACTGCATATATGTCGTTATGAACTACAAAATAAATATTATTTCAGAATGTTAACAGTCACCTTCTGAGAATATTTTATATTAGCATTTTAATATTCACTGCTTTCATAGTATTACCAACATTAGACAATCAAGAAACTAGATCATAGGCCCTATCTGCACAGGAAAAGAGAGGTATAACTGAAGTATAATTTATAAGATAAAACCTCAGCTAGTAAAAATAAGTGTCAGTGACCATGTACCAGTAAAGACTCAGTATGGCAGTTCCCCTCCGCACCCAGTGATCCCCACAGGCAAGAACTCATCACCAGGTTGTGCAGGGATACATGCCATTATGCCTTCACCGATATTATTATCCATGCTAATAAGATTAAAGGTAGCACTGATATAGCAATCAGCGATGTAATTACATCTGCGTTCACCTGTACAGGCACAACCAGGCAGGGAGAGTCAGCACCAAACAAACCCAGGTCTACTCATCGAACAAATATTCTTTGGCAGCAATGGAGGAGATTTACTCTGTTTTGAAATCAACTATAAAAAGCAGTGTCCCCACCCCACAGCCCTTACCAGGTAGCGCCTGGCACTCCTGCTGCCGCTGGTCCCACTGGCAGTTCAGGTGTAGTGAGCAGCTTTTGCAGCTCGTCAGTTTATTGCAGATCTGTTCATTCCTCACGTGACATTTGGTGTAGTTTTTAACCGACTATAAAAATAAAACAGACAAAACAGTATCTCAAACACATGTCAAACCATCAACTAACCAGAAGTCAAAACTGAAATACACGGCGGGTGGATCCCTCCCAGAAAATCCCAGCCACGTAAAAGCCAGGTTGAATTTAAGCTCTTTGTCTAGATTCCCTCATCAGTCGCAGAGAGTACAAAAATGCATCTCTAGAGCACATCTAGAGCATTCAGATTGGTTTTGAAAATTATATCCTCTTTAGTGATATTACACACAGATTACAATTTTCCAGCTAAACCAAGATAGTTGCTCTATTACTTTCAACTCATGAAGCTTGTTGTACGCTGGTTATTTAATGTTTAAAATAAAATTCCAAGTATTAGTGACTATTCTATAATAATGTTCTCTGTTGTATTCCCTTATTCCCAGCACTTATTTCCCTTAAATCCAATTTAAACATTGCTTGCATGAAAATCTCATTAGTTCAATGTAGATGTGAATCCAATAGGTAATTCATATTAACACAATATTAAGGTTATAACTTAAGCTACCAAAGCCAACAAAATTCAGAAATATGACATCCCATCTGTTACTGAAGCCCTATATTGCTGTAGGATATTTATAATGTTTACACACCAAAGTATGAGTAAATCATGTTATATATAAAGCTTCCCACTTAATGTTTTAATTTACTTAGACTTTTTTTCAGTACTGATCTTCATATGGTGGTCTATAGACAGACTCATGAACTGCAGTGATTATTCTCAATGTCCACTGCAGAATGAAAATATTATGGTAATTAATCTTAGAATTTTGGAAACAGCAATTAGTAATATACCCCTCTCCTCCTCCTGGATTTTTCAGGTTAACAGTATAATCTTGTCTAGTTTGCCTAGTCTAACTGTAAATTATTAATCTACTAGATCTGCTATTATTTCTCTGAAGCTACTCCCAAATCTTACTATTGGGTACTTCTTAGTCTTAAATTTTCTTTTTTTTTCCCCCAAGATAAATTTGATTCTATTCATAATTCTTTCTAATACTTTATTCATTTCCCCTTGACCTCAATTCTTCAAATGTAGGCAGATTGATATTATTATTGGCATTAGAGGGACACATATGCAACAGTACAACTTTTTACAAGTAAATCAAAATATTCCCATTTAAATTTCTGTCTTTGATGCAGACATTCAATGAACAGGAGAAAAAGAATGGGTACATCAATGACATAATTTCCTTCTTTGCAACAAAGTCCTATACAATATTCTATGTTTCCAAGCTGAAAACAGCCTTGAACTAGATGCAAGAGGCTCCATGAAAGAGCTTGAAAGAAGAAGTTACACAGATATTAGTAGGTCATATTTCATGAAGTCTGTACTTGTCACACGACAGTATTAATGACAATATCAGAGTTACTTTTGTCCCTATGGCAAACAAGTATCTGTATTTGTACAGTTTTGAAAAAAGTTATAGTAGGTGTTCTTACCATTTTTAGCATCCAAAGATAAAAATTAAATAACTTTTTTTTTTTATCTTGTACGTAAGCACTGCACTTTATTACAGAATAATTTCAGTGTATTATGTAAAACCACTGCAAGCAGCCTGGGGAATTGCAATGATGTGACTTCTCAAGGCAACCATCTTGAACCACTCCATATATTTCAAGTAAACTGTTTCCCAGTTGGGCAAGACAGTATAAGCATTTAACCCTCAATATCTGCATCATATACGATGGGGTCAACTAAAACCACGGTATGCAGAAGTATCCCACTTATGTGAGGTTTTTATCAGAGGAAAACAAGCCAGCTTGCTAGTGCTGAAATGAGCCGGTGCTCCAGAATGACCTGGCATCGTGAGCCTCTGCTTGCAATTCCATCAGATCTGAGTACGATACATACCTTGATGATCCACAAGTCTCCACAGCAGCAGAATATAGTGTTCTGTTAATGTGCTGACCCACATCAGATGGTGAGCATAGGCCGGTATATGTGTATCATCGATGAATTAGTACTACTTATGAAGTCCATCTGTCCAGAGGTATTTCAGGGAAATTTCCATATTTTACAGCCCCTTCAATCAGGGATTGCCAACATATCTTTAGTATGCTGGCCAGTTTCCATGAAGCAAAACCAACAGATTCTAAAACATTTTGTCTGTCTCATCTGGATGTTCTATGATCTAAGTAACAAATCAAGGTGCAGCTGCAAGAATGGGGCTTTCTCCTTGTGATGTTTCTGAGACTACAGCTTGTTATCCCATATTACCATCACAGCATTTTCATTTTGTGGGCCTAGTCCAGAAGCAGAAGTCTATGAAAACGGATAATCAGCCTGCTCCATTCCGTTTCTCCACATGGTGCCATTCTGTTGATGCTATTTTAGTGGGCTTTTGTCGATAGCTGCAAAATTCTGCCTCTATCGTCTCCCAGCCAATACACTAATTTTGCAGCAGCCACCTTCAACTTATGATAGTAACTCCTTTTCAGAAATCGTTTTGATGAATTTTCACTATCCCATTCTTTATTAATTCCACTAACAGCCTTCACTATCCACTTCAAACCCTGAATAAAAGACAGGAAATGATATAGAAAAGACTGGTGCATCAGTTGCTAATTAAGCTGACAATTCTGTTCAAAGATTGTCAAAGAAGGATATTGAACTGATAGCTTGTGCTAAAATACCCAGTGCTCCACATTTATTAGGGATGAAGATGGTCTGCTCCTTAGCAACTGTGCCTTGCTTAAGAGTTGAAAACCACAGTTAGAAAATTGGCACCCAATATAGTATAACGTGTTAGAAAAGGAAGAGCCCTTGAAGATTCACAAAGGAAACCAACCATTAGTGCCTGGAATGTGAAATCCCTCTGACAGACTTATAGCGTGGCTGCTGCTGAGTTTGTGTCTGCATTGCTTTTATTAGCAGTGACCAGCTACGAATGCCAGTGATTAGAGCTGGCTGCGCTCACTCTGAATGGGCAAGATTTGAGTCAGAGTCAGTCCAACTCACACTTAATTTGTCTGTCCAGAGAACAAGGTTGATTTGGTTCAAACCAGAGAGCAAGCTACTTTCAGTAATGGAAGTGTGTAAACAAAGGATTTTGAACTCAAGTACAGCCAGGGGACTGAAGCTAGCTGAAAAATATAAGGATGCAAAATTTTTAAAGCTAAAATACTATTACAAGCTTGTCAAACATCAAATGAATAAGCAAGAGACGCAGCAGCTGGTGGACAACAACATAAAGTATAAAACATGGCACTAAGCACTATTAAAAATAGAAAAATATAAACTTGTATGAATCTGTATATTATTGCTTGCATTTACAAAGATTAGAATAAAGTATCAGAAGTCAGTAAATCTCATGGTTACAGAGGCTTGTATCCCTTTAGTGAGGTGACAATTAACTCCATGACTTAAAGCAAAACATTTCTATCAGGATCAATGATCAGAATATCAAGACTAAGGAGACTGGCCTGGTCCTATTTGAACAGGGGAAAAAAACCAACAAGCAATCACCCTTCATGGGATTGCAGAGTTTTTGCCCACGTACTGTAGAGCACATATGCACAAAATCCAAGTTGATAATGACTTCGAGCCACTCCAAATGTCATTAACTAGTGGATAATAGTATTTATCCTGAGAGATATACAGTTGGCTAACACAGCCCAAATACATTAATTTTTTCCCCTGGAACAGATACCTTTGCTGCAGTCCAACTCTGCAACAGTTTTACTGCAAAAGCCAAGCAAACATGTATAAGTTTGTGTTCAAAACAAGCTACTATTAGTCTACTACACCCCTTGCATTTGCTGCAACCGGACCCTGGTTTAGCTAGAAAAGAAACCCTATTAAGAAGGTGATCACAGATTTGGGAAGACTCACCATGCTACAGTTACTGTTTGCTGAAATGCATTTCTTGTCATCACACCACTGGCACCCGTTTGTGTTGGCCGTGCAGCTCGCACAGTCCGCGTATCGGTAACATCTGTCATCTGCAGCAGCTGCAACACACAGGGAAGTCAAGAAGAAACGTCGACAAGAGAATACCACATTTTAAACATTTTCTTAGAGTGTTTTCTGTTACGTCCTTTATTTGAACTCCAGCCGGACATAAAGGTTTAAGTTACTGCAGGAAATTAATTCTATTCGGTTAATAAGATTTGCTCCTTTAAAAATTCCTTCAGTAACAACTATATTTGAAGGTTCGTAAAACTCATGCCAACTAAAGGAACATTCATTGATCTAAAGCATCCAAACTCTCTTAGCACAGTGCATAAATTAAGAGTATCAGAAAGTTTCTTTAACTATTCTTTCTTCACTAACACAGTAGAAATATTTCCTCCAGATGCAGGTTTCTGATAAAAATATTATATTGCTATGCAAGAAGGCAATGGTAAAAGTAGTAAAAAAAACCCCAACCCTGAGACAGATACTAGCAACACACGGACATTCTAAGTCTTTACAAATTAATTTATAAACCTAATAATGATTGGTAAGTTACAGTTCTGCTCTTTCTCTACAAAAAATATTTGAAGAAGAGTTCATGTTAGATCTTTAACACAAGCCTTCAGGACTTGGACTAAAATTTATGTTAATTATCTGTTTAAAGGATGCAAAAATTTGAAAAATCACCGTAACCCAAAGTAGGAGAATTCCCACCATCTCCTACAGCAACTTATTTAACTCCTGTGCCATTTGGCTTCTTTAGTCTCAGGACCACGCAAGTTTAAGAGATTCTCTTGCCAGTGAAGCCTTGCTAGCTAAGAATTGATCTTTTGAAAACCCATTAAAAATTTCTGCTTATCCTTTAATATTGACTATCAGTAGTCTCTTGGATGATAGTGGAAGGATTTGAGAGCAGTGAAGCAGTGCTCTCCGCACAACTGCTTCAGAACTGGAATTCTACACACCTCATTTCTTGAAAGTTTAGTTGTAGTTTATTCCCACTGCAGCAGCTGTAACTTTAGAAACTGCTCTAACTTTTTTATTTTCCTTCCATCTGTCTGTGCTTTGTTTTATTTGGTTTGGTTTTTTTAAACACCCGTTGATTTGATCATCTTTTTATAGCAACCACTTTCATCTGTATTACTTTTGAATTTAGTGTCTCCAGATTTTTCTTTTTACAAAGAGCTGAAACTTTCTAGACTCTAGACCTCTAAATTTTCTGAAACTGTACAAAAGCAGTTCTTCAGAAAGCTTTACCTGGATAACCCTTTTGTTATATAATGCACCTTTTTTCTGAGTTTGCAACTTTATATCCAGTTCAGAAACAAATAAAAGCAAACAGAAAAATAAACTGCCTCGAAGCATTGATTAATAGCAAAGCTAATAATTTTTTATCAAACATTAAAGGTAGTCTGGCAGTTTAATTGTATGGTAGCTTGCAAATGTAGCACACAGCCACACTTCGGTTAGCAATTTTATACTGTGCTGAAAGGAAAGATGCACAGAAAAAGCAGCAGATGTACATAGCAGGGATGCATATTCTGTTCATGTGAAGAATAAGAACACCACTTGCACAAGGCATTTATTTGTGACAAGCCAAAATACTTAGGAATAGGGTGCAACAGTTAGGAGTAACACTAAATTGCTGTTTCAAACAATGCCACTATCACAATGCCGCACAGAAACACACATGATGAACTTGAACCCTTTTTGACACACTGCAGCAAAGGGCTTGTTTGCCTCAAGTTTGTTTCCAGCTGTGACTGTACTATATTCTTCTACACAAATGCTCCTGTTTGATAGGTAATCTACTCCAAACAGCGATGCTTTCCCTCTCTCTTAGTGGTACAGAGAGTCAAGAGTGCCATATGCCCGTAATGCCACCTATCACTTGCGGCGCTCATCTGTGCTCTGATTGCTGTTACGCTTTCTTGAAATCAGAAAAATATGAAGGCTTTTATATATACGTGTGTATGTGTATATACACACACACATCCCAAAAGAGAAGGGGGAGAAAGAGAAAAATTAACTCAGCTACAATATTTCAAAGCTCACGCTTCTATAAATGCTCCAAACACACTGAGACAAATCCAATCTCAAGTCATTTTATGCTTTAGCTCCCCAGGGAAGTAAATTCTTCTCTTTCAACCCTCTTAGGTTTGGTATCTCTTAGCACCTTAAATTTGTGCTCTTTTGCACCTACTTCCCCGTATTTAAAATAAATTTAAAAAAAAAAACAGAATTGAGTGATTTTAAAAATTAATCCATAAATCTTTTGCATTGAGTATTCTCAGAGAGGCAGAGTCTCGAGAGTCCAATCACTAGTTCCATCTGGCTGGTTTTTTGGGGTGCATTTGGGTATTCTCTCCCCCTCCTTCCCCCCCAGCCCTATCTCCTAAATCATACTGCAAATCTGCCCCTGGAAGTCTAGAATTCACTTACCTGTTTTCTTAGGACATTTTGCTCTAAGGATGTTATTAGCATGTCCAGATTCCCAGGATTCACAATGTTTCTTGTTCCACAGACACCTTATCCCTGGACGAGCATTTTTACACAGCTCTTCATCTCTGAATGCTTCACAGTTCGGAGGCTTGTACACAAGGATGTCATTCAAAAGAACACTTGAAAAACCCCCAAATATATACATGGACCTATTAGAAAAGAGCAAGTAAATATAACCATTATTGTAGCTACAGATAGATTTTCTTGATTTCTTATCTATTTGATATACAATTAAAAAATAGTACATAATACTACAAAAAAATTCATATCTCTAATAAAGACTCTCTCAGTGGTTCCATTATTGATTAGTTTTTCCAACATATTTCTCCATGGAAGTTAGCAGTCTAACAAAAAATTGCTCAAAGTGCACTGTGCTATCTGTATGAGTGAGTGACATATACCAAATGTCTGAAAAGAAGAGCTATGGCTGAAACTACTCATATTTGGAGTTAACTAATGAGAATGGAGTGCGAAATAATGGGCTGCAGGAAATAAGGACATATTTCTTCAAGAAGATTTCAAAGACAGACAGGAATAATTGGCAGATGGGTATTTCTCTTTGGTAATATTTCCGGTGCAGTAGCTGTTGACATCAGAAGCCTAGACCTGAGAACTTACCCTTCTTATTTAAAATTAAGAACAGTCTCAATTAAAAATTAAGAATAAAGAACCTGTATATATGTTGCATCATATACTCTCAAAACAGAATTAATCATGCAGTTACCAATAGCAGAAATCTTTGCAGAGTATCTCGTATTACCCCTTTTTGTACATAAAACTCTACTAAAAATACCATTAAGTTCGGGGAAAATATAGTACAATTCACTGCTATTTTTGTTAAAATCTGGTCAACTCTTAGTTGTAGTATTATTTATCACTTCCATTATTTCTGACCTATACAACACCCGCATGTAGAGGATCTGTAAGTTGCCCACATATAGTTAAACAGTGAGTTTATTAGGGTGATGAATAAGGTAGAACAGGAGTGATGAGTAGCACACATTACAGCACAGTTATTTGGGGTACTGCAACTGTCAGACAGAGACTACTTGGCAACCAGCGATAGTAAAACCCACATAATCGAACAGCAGAAATCTCTTTAAACCTAAATACAGTTTTCTACAACTTTTCCACCAAAAAAGAGACGCTTGTCCTACAATTTTATCATTGGGTGTTGGGGTGAGGGAAGCAGAGAGTTCAGCCACCACGTCCAGCAAACTCCTGGATCCACTCCTCCTCCCAGAGGATGAAGCTTTACTGAGCTCCTCTACTCAGCAAATGACGTGAAAGTAAACATAGTCTAAGTGCTGGCAGGCTTTTTTTCCTGCAAGTGGCTAATGATGACCACCATATCAGTATCTGCAAAATCTTGCTTGTTCCAAGCAAATTTTAGTTATGTGGTTTTGACTTAGTGACTGTAGGAGAACAAGCAATTGTAGCATACTGCAAAGAGAAAAAGATTTCTCCCATTACATCTAAGTGAGGTTGATAGTTGGTACTGAATTTCAAATTATCCGAATTATATATACCAAATTTCCTCAGTACACATACTGAGGAAACACCCCAGTACACTAGACCGTTCATATAAAATGTCATTGATCAGGTTCCACAGCATGTCAAATTGATGTTTACCTGTACTGATTATCTGAGACAAGTCCCTCATGAGCACTACTTTTCATGTTAATAAGTTGCATCAGTTGTTTGTTATCAAACCATACTTCACATAAGTATGTGAATTTCTGCCATATTTTTTGCATTCAGCAAATGGAATTTCTGCCATATTTTTTACATTCAAAAAAAACAGTCAGGAAAATTGAAAATGCACTTCATTTACCCATTACTGACAACAGCAGTGTGACCAAATCTGTTGACATCTCGATGCAGATTAGGTTTTGGTAAAATCTTCCATTCATCACAAGCTGAAAAACAAAACAAAAGCATAGGGAAAACATATATAAAATAATTCCAAAAATTTTCAGCAAAATATATGCAAAAACGGATTTTATCAGACACTCTTGGATTTTAAGTAAGAACTAACTTTATTGCCTGTTCACCCTCCTTTCCCAGAGGAATCAGTGAAGAAAGGATTATTATGCATACAGATTCCTCTACTCTTCTAGAAATTGCAGGGTTTGAGCACACTGCACTCACTAGTTCTGAGAAGCTCTATTTGCATTGCTCAAGAATAAGTCAACAGGCCCTCCTTTCAGATGCATTTGTTGAGTAGGTGCTCCAAGAACTTGTCAGCAACGCTCATCTATCACGGCATTTCTCAAGGCCAGAGGACAATCACAGAAGTGTCCCTTTATTACACAGTTCTCTGCCTTCACAGCCCATCTCAACAACCACAGTGACAACCACTGCCATCGAGTGATCAGTAATATTGCCCTAACATTACACACTCTTAAATTAGCCAAAGGATTTCAATTCATATGTATTTCACTGAACATCCGCGACAGTAAACGTTTTTGTTTTTCATAAGTGCTTTAAGATAAACTACCACTCTTTCAGCTGTACAACCCATCTCATTATCATCTTACTTTTGGTAACCTTATTAAAGTATGTTACTAATTATTTTTCTTTCACCAAATATTTGAGCTGACTGCTGTTTTCAGTCTCTTCAGTTCAAATTAACCATTCAAGCATATTTCTATTAGCACTGCTGTAGGGGCATTTACAAATGTGGCTTTGGTGTGGTTTCATTATACTTCTTTGGAACAATTAGTCCTTTCTTCATTGTTTCCTACTTGAAATTTACTGCCTTCAGATATTTATACCCCACAGTAGTAGAAATAGGGAGCACTACAATAGAGATTGAAGCTTCTAGAAAATCCCTTTAAAACAGAGCAAAGAAAGTGCTTTTCTGCAGAGCAGGCAAAGCATTTCTGGAATTTGTCATCATAACAGGTTTTGGAGATAGGTAGGGTAAACTTCCAGGAAAACTGTCATATCAGACAGAGGGTTGCAGTTTTCTCATTTAAAAAAAAAATATATATATATATCTGCTATACACAAAGATAAGGATTAAATCCAAAGTTAAAAGGAGAGAGACCTCTCCAATTTAATCCAAGGAAAACTGTGGTTTTATTTACTTACATATATATATATTTGTGTGTGTATGTGTTTAAATCTTTGATAATTATATTGTCCTTCCGGATATTCTCAATGAAAACTTACTTGCATTTTGCCTTCTGGTTTGAAGCCAGAATAACAAGATGACACCTTTTCTTTTAAACGAGTCACAAAGCTATCAATGTGGACATTAAGACACAATAAAAATGACCTATTTGCCCAGCATACTCTCCGTAATATACAGAAGTAAGAGTACATGCCTGTAGAAGCTGCACAGTCAGAGTTATTACCACAAGAAGAACTATCCTATAGAGACCAACAGGGAGTCGCTGGCATAGCAGGACTGTGAGCAGCAGGTCTGAACCCTGTTTCCAGGGTCTATATACAATTATTATGCAGCTTGATTTTTACCTCATGTTGCTGAATTCATTTAGCTGTAAGATTCCAACGACAGCCACTTCTAAAAAAGGTATGCTTACTTCATGTTAAATTGTGGAATAATTTATGCAAGTTCTAGATATGATTAGAAATAAAGGAATACCGCCACAAGACCACCTATTTCAAGGAAGTCTGCTTAAAGTTAAAAAAATAAAATCCAAAAAGAAATCCAAAACACCCTTCTTCCCGCCCCAGATTAAAACAACAAAAATGGATGTTAAGAAATGCAAGAGGGACAAATTGTCCTCCAGACTGGTGTCACACAGAGCTTAAGTCACTCTGACTGCTGGCTCCGTTGGTCCTGCTCTGTTCATCTCTGCGAGTGCTGCAGTTCTGACACTTGGAATGCAGAAAATTATTCACAGCAGCACTTTACTTTGTCCAGTCAGTGTCCTGCTCACAAACCACACTGAAACAGCTCAGTGCAAGGTCACACAAAGGTGGATTTGGCACATGAGAGGGGGCAGGACAGCACGGCCATGGGCAAAACCACAGTAATACACCACTGGATCGACCTGGGCTTGCACAGCATCACAGCCCGAGCCCATAAAGAGTGTCAGAGTGAGACTGTGGCTGTGAAAGATAAATCAATTACATCTTTTTAGAAATTGGAAACAGAAACTAAAAGCACATTATTACTAGAGTAACACAGATGGTCCAAACAGCAATAATTTCAACATCAGATGGTGGACTTGGAATGAATTTAGTAGTTTGAAGAAAATGAAGGTATAGTAAGTTTAATCCACTGTCTAATAAGATCAAGCAATCCCTAAATCTTATCTCTTTCTCAACTTCTACCTTCTGTCATTATCACTGTTAACATTATATTATCATAAAATTATGGTATTATTAGTATGCTTCATCTTTCACAATTGTTCTTTTGTTTTTTCTCTAGGGTAAACTTCCAGGAAAACTGTCATATCAGACAGAGGGTTGCAGTTTTCTCATTTAAAAAAAAAATATATATATATATCTGCTATACACAAAGATAAGGATTAAATCCAAAGTTAAAAGGAGAGAGACCTCTCCAATTTAATCCAAGGAAAACTGTGGTTTTATTTACTTACATATATATATATTTGTGTGTGTATGTGTTTAAATCTTTGATAATTATATTGTCCTTCCGGATATTCTCAATGAAAACTTACTTGCATTTTGCCTTCTGGTTTGAAGCCAGAATAACAAGATGACACCTTTTCTTTTAAACGAGTCACAAAGCTATCAATGTGGACATTAAGACACAATAAAAATGACCTATTTGCCCAGCATACTCTCCGTAATATACAGAAGTAAGAGTACATGCCTGTAGAAGCTGCACAGTCAGAGTTATTACCACAAGAAGAACTATCCTATAGAGACCAACAGGGAGTCGCTGGCATAGCAGGACTGTGAGCAGCAGGTCTGAACCCTGTTTCCAGGGTCTATATACAATTATTATGCAGCTTGATTTTTACCTCATGTTGCTGAATTCATTTAGCTGTAAGATTCCAACGACAGCCACTTCTAAAAAAGGTATGCTTACTTCATGTTAAATTGTGGAATAATTTATGCAAGTTCTAGATATGATTAGAAATAAAGGAATACCGCCACAAGACCACCTATTTCAAGGAAGTCTGCTTAAAGTTAAAAAAATAAAATCCAAAAAGAAATCCAAAACACCCTTCTTCCCGCCCCAGATTAAAACAACAAAAATGGATGTTAAGAAATGCAAGAGGGACAAATTGTCCTCCAGACTGGTGTCACACAGAGCTTAAGTCACTCTGACTGCTGGCTCCGTTGGTCCTGCTCTGTTCATCTCTGCGAGTGCTGCAGTTCTGACACTTGGAATGCAGAAAATTATTCACAGCAGCACTTTACTTTGTCCAGTCAGTGTCCTGCTCACAAACCACACTGAAACAGCTCAGTGCAAGGTCACACAAAGGTGGATTTGGCACATGAGAGGGGGCAGGACAGCACGGCCATGGGCAAAACCACAGTAATACACCACTGGATCGACCTGGGCTTGCACAGCATCACAGCCCGAGCCCATAAAGAGTGTCAGAGTGAGACTGTGGCTGTGAAAGATAAATCAATTACATCTTTTTAGAAATTGGAAACAGAAACTAAAAGCACATTATTACTAGAGTAACACAGATGGTCCAAACAGCAATAATTTCAACATCAGATGGTGGACTTGGAATGAATTTAGTAGTTTGAAGAAAATGAAGGTATAGTAAGTTTAATCCACTGTCTAATAAGATCAAGCAATCCCTAAATCTTATCTCTTTCTCAACTTCTACCTTCTGTCATTATCACTGTTAACATTATATTATCATAAAATTATGGTATTATTAGTATGCTTCATCTTTCACAATTGTTCTTTTGTTTTTTCTCTACTTAAACAGAACAGTGAAAGTAATACATAACAGAGAGATGTTGTTCTTGAAACAGTTTCAATGGAAGAGATCACAGTACTAGGGCACCAATTAACTACTTATGATGACAAGTTTCAGATGAAGGCAGGACTAGTATTAAATATACAAGTTACGTATTCTCCATATCCCCACGTAACACTGGCATTTGATGCCTCCACAGTCTCTGAATTATGGAAGAAATTCATACCAAGACCAGTATTATTTATTGGAAATAAGTCATCAACAAACAAGAATTCAACTTCAAGAAAATATTTCTGTATTAAAAGCTATAAAAAGAAAACATTTTAATAGTACAACCAACCAGCAAAAACTTGCTGTTATATTTCAAAATCAAGCTCTTGCTGTTGTAAGTCATCGCACATTAACAGAAAAAGCATGCTTGAGCTCATATGCCTTTGATGGCAAAGGAAACAATTTTTAAAAGCCACAGTAAATTTCCATCTGATCTTGGAAAGTGTTGCACATTTTTTGTAATTTTACAAACATATATACAAATATATAGTGGTTTCGAAATTTATGTAAGAAAAAGTGGGATTTAATGCTGAGGGAAAACCATAAAACCATAAAAAAGGCTGGCTTTGAGATAAGAAACCCTTGAGGGCTGGAGATATAATTCCTTTCTTGCTGATGGTATTTGTCAAACTGGCAGGTCTTTTCAATAGAGAACAACAAAAAGAGGGGGAGGGAAGCACGTTACAAATAGCCTTCCCTCTTATCTCCTCTCAGCCTTCTCAATGAGTACTGAACACTGAACAGAGCACTGTGCAAGAATAATACTTTTGCTCAGCTTTAAATTCCTGATCTGAATTTCTCTGTAGAGACTGGTTACAACAAAATACGGATAGTTAAACAACTGGTTTTGGTGACGAACCAAATAGAATTCATTATCTTCAAACTTCTAATGAAGAAGTTTGGATACTACAGTTCTGGATACTACAGTTCAAAGTATCCAAATTTCCAGATTCACTGTACAGTTCCAAGAAGAAAGTGAGCAAAAGCTCACCACTCACATGGTATGAATTTTAACATTGCTCATTAACATCGCAGCCTTCCCTGCGTTCTATTTGTTGTATTAAGTTTAGTAAGGATAGTAAACTCTACAGATAAAGAATGAAATACTTTCTTCTGTAAAATATAATGCAGTCTTGAGGCATTATACAGATAGGAGTGGCAGATATGATATGGGTTGTATTTACCATTGTCTCTGTATGTATCCATGTATAATGTATAGTGTACAGAAGCATATCCTGCTTTTAATAGAAACAGTTACTAAGCAGATGGAGTGATACTATTCATTCCAAACTGATTAGCAGAATTTTTAGTTGCTGAAAAGTACAAGGATGAATACAAGGGCTTCTCTTCCTATTAGTAAGGTTTCTTCTTCAAGAATAGGTTGTACCGCATGATATCATCATAAGAAAAAGGTTCATATTCCTCCCTAGTGTAAATTAAATGGTTACCAGATGATACAGAAGTGGCTCAGAGTGAATTCGCCAGCCACACAAATTTCTTACGTGATGAAACAAGACTTAGAAATGCAGCAAATTAGAGGTGATCGAGCGTATGCTGGCAGAGAAATACCTCAGCTGAACTTTGCACTGAGAACTGCCCTCCAGGGTCCACGCTCCAACAGGACTGGCCTAGACACCCTCTACTATAACTACATCTAATGTACTCACACATGACTAGGATGTTTCCCAGTATGATTTTATAGAAAATTCACATTTCTAATCAACATTGTCACATCCGTAAAATACTCGAATATAGATTTGCTTTCAAATATTTAACAAAAATCAGATTTAGCCAAATGTGACTGAAGGAAAACCAGCAGAAAACCAGCATCCGAGCTGTCAGTCCTGCAAGTCTTTTTACAAGTGACTTTTGCTCTTCATAGAGTTGAACAAAACATTAAAAACACGTTTGGGAGTGGAGAGCAGTATAAAGTTTGTACTTATCATTCACACCTGATTTTGAACAATGTATTACTTAAACATTAGGGTAGATCTGGAGGAGAAGCAAGTTAACACAGCTTCATTAAACTCATGTCTGAATTAAGTTAATAAAGTAGTTTCAAAAATTACACAAGTTGAGCATCCAACTAGCTCCAGTTCAAGTTTTGATTTACGAACTTCTAAGAGAACCACACATCTATAAGCTCTTTCAAAGGTGATTACTATTCCCTTTCTTCATATGATTTATTAGATGTGTTACTGACATCTCAGTTACTTTCAACAATGAAAGAGACTATGAGCATGACCCTGAAAATCTTGACAGCTCACTGCCAAATCTACGAAATTTTGTAAGGAATATATGGGAATGTCAAGAAACTAAAATAGTCCCTTTGCAGAAAACACTATAGAAACTCGGATGAAAGACTGTAAGCATTGAACAGAAAAGAAGGTTATTTACACCTCATCTTCATTTTTCTCCCTCACCCTGCAATGCCCAAGACTGCACTCAAGACTGAGCAGATGACCAAACACCATGCTCACTAAGAACTTGCAGGTGAAACCCTCTCAAAGTGATACTACCACTGTTCCCTTTAAAGAGTGGAAAGGATTCATACTTCCAAAAAATGATAAAAGGAAAAGGATTTATTTTATGTAGTTTAATAGTAGTTAGAGTAATGATCCAAGATATAGGAGAAACAGGTTCATTTCATACCCAATGAGACTGAAATCTACAGCTTTCATCCTGAGGAATGTGCCCTAACTGTCCAAGCTAGGTAACTTCTCATGACTCCAAGTTAATGCTGTTCCACTGAACAGAGAAAAAAAATAAAATTAATATTGTTAGAAATAGGGAGAAAAAGTTGTTGGGACAGTCCTTAAGAGGTGACCAGCATTCAAGACTTCCAGCATCACATTTGCATTTCTGCACTAGCAGGCCAGTATAGTGACAACCTCTTACTATATTTGGAGCCATGCTCTAAGAAAAGCTATATGAAACTGCCTACTTAATGTTTACATTATCAAATCATGTCTCAATTTTAAGGAATTTAAGTAGATTTGAAATGCCAATGCTTTGATTCTGCTCAATCACACTCTCTGTAACAGCGGCAGTGCAGCCTTACATGTTATGTACAACTCACTGTCAGATGATGTTTGTATATTCTCTTAAGGTATTTCCAATAATTACTCAGATAGTTTTACTCTGGCAAAAAAAGAAATGTTGGTTCACAAAGTATGGAAACACATTATACTTCTGTCTGGTTCTCTTGAGATTTCTTTGTTTATGATGTTTAGTTGTCCAGAGTCACCAACTAAAACACCATGAAAGTTCAGTATGAAACAGAAACTTATTTTCCAATTCATTCCACACTGCATAAATATTTTTCTTTATTCAGATAATAAAAATCTCCTTACTCGCAGAATACATAAAGGCAAATGTTTGAAACAGCAGAAACTGAATTTAAACTATAGATCTAACATCTACAGCAGAATCTATATGCATAAAAGTGACTCCCTAAGCAATATTAAAAAAATACAATGTTGAGCTTCACTATTAAATGGAGCAATTAGTGCATTATATTATTATGGTTTTGCTCTTGTAATAGTACAGTGATATGGATGTAATTGCTATTATAGACTGCACCAGAACTACATTAACGACTTAAGTGCTCAGAGATGGATAAAACTTGATCTATCACAGCCACTGCTTTACCTTTTCTTTGTGATAGCACATTGATAATCCATTTGTAACTCCAGAAGGAGGGAGAATTGTAAAAATAGACAGATTTGCATCACGGGGGTGAAAAAAAATAAATAATAATCCTTACAGACATTTAAACTTATTAATTTTGTTGATGACAAAGATTAGAGTTGAAACAACTTATTTTACAATTAATGAATAAACAATTTGTTTTATTACAAAATGCAAGCAATATGTTTGATTACAAGTGCAACTAAAGTTAATCTCAGGAGATAATCTTGTAAAACTTCTCGAAACAGGAAATAGGTTTTAAGCTTCATTTGAATACCCTAGAAGAAACTTAATATTTCCCATGCAATATCATCTTTCATAAGCAATTGAATTTGCATATTACTTAATCCAAAATAATAAGTTGAAATCCAGACAGTAACAAGACCTATAAAAAAAAAACCTATTGCAGAGTATATTATCATCTCAAATGTATGGGTTATTGCACTTCTCCCATGGACACAGACAATGCTGAAAAACAACTACCACTAGGACAGGGCATGGAAGCAGCTGCCACGTTCCAATGATTTCAGTTTTAGGCTTTTATAGAGGTTCCCTGTCAGTCATCCTCTCTACATTTCTAGGATATCTGGATGCATTAGAAATTGGCATACAGGAAACAAAAAGACAGAGACTGAACCCTTCATACACTGAAACTACAGGAATTGCCTGAGGCATACAGAAATATATTTACTAACATTATTATTTGGCTAGGAACTAAAATAAATATCCCTGGTCTTAGAAAATTAGAAAAAGGTTTTTTTCCTTTTTTTTTTAAATTATTTTAATATTAGTCTCAGGAGTTTGAATCCCTGTTTTAAATTCTGATTCTGTGTATCCAGTTAATCTATTTTTATCTTCAAATTTTGCATCTGAACACTCATAAAAGTAAAGACACAAAGCTGTAACGCTCCACCCCTCTCTCCTTCCCAAGCCTCTAGGAGAGAACACAGTGCAATAGGATTATTGCTCCATATCTGGTTACTAGATATAATCTTGTTCCAAAAGATGGAATGTGACTGAGTATTCACAGTGCAACTTCTGGTTTTTTTCAGGACAATACCACAGAGCTTGATTCTCTGGGAGGGCTTTCCATGATTGTTGTAATACCAACAGGAACAAGAAGAATCTGTAATAGTTTTTAGCTCATGTGAATGACACCGAAGCCCACTGGATAGCTGATTCAAGCACACTAGTTTTTGATCAATTTCACGTAAATATACATATAAAGCATGTCCTCAAATTTTCCTAACTTTTACCAAATAATCCTTAGTCATGGGCAAAGAATGAGATGTCTACATGAAGTGTTTTCATTTTGTTTATAAATGTTTAAAAACTTAAGAACAGCTTTTCACGGAATGTTATTTCACTACTCTTGCCCTTTCACAGAGTTCAGCCCAGTCACTGAGATGTGAACTCACTAGAATAACTTCTGCAAAACAATAAAACTTTGTTTGGAGCCAGAGTAGAACTACATACAGGAGACAGATCACCGTGGGTTCTCCCTGAAGTATATTCTATTCTGTATATAATGATATCAATCAAGTATTCAGAAAAAAAATCCCCAGCACACTAGCCAGGTTGAACCACTCTACCACTATGTAGCTAGAAAACATAGTGGTGATCTTGAGGCCAACAGCAATGGACTCATGTGATTTTGTTCCTGAAGACAAAGAAAAAAACTACTGGCAAACTTTGTACCAAGAAGAAAGCATAAGCAAAACGTCAATACTGACACGTGTCATGCTTCCTCTCTAGTCCTAATACACATTTATTTAAACTAATCTCTGTGGAATCTAAGCACTTTGTAGAATTTAAAGTCAATGGTGATTATCTACTTTCTTGCTACCGTGTCTCAGTCTCCCAAAGGTATGCAATTTTTATATATTACAAATTAGTGCTGAGGAACTGGGAGAGCTCAGCCTACAGGTCCTAACAGATAGTTTCTCAATTACACAGCAAAGACTGAAGAGCAAGAGAATATCTTATTTTGAAAGAGAAATCCCTATTAATTAATTACAAGTATGCAGCCAGATTATGAGACACACACATCCCAGTTTGTATTCACTGTCATTACTACGTACAATGACTACAAACTGTCCTTTGCATATGTAACTCCCTGATTTCCAAAGAGCACACAGAGCACAGATTTTCACAAGCAGTGAATATATATTTTCATTACATGCATTCAATGCACGTAACATTTGTAAATGAGAACTGCTACATCTTTCAAAATACTACAATAGAAGAATTGAATAAACATCCTCGGTTGAACACTAACATTACATCCATAATAGGCAGGATCTCACCAGTTGAGGCTCTTCAGCCTCTTTTTATGACCTGAACAGTAACTATGGCCCTCCAGTGAACAGGAGATAAAGAAAAGCCATAACCAACATCCGTTCAAAAACTGCAGGTCAACCACAACCTCCCAGACTGAGCCCAGCAGCAGCCCTGTCCCCAATGCCAAGGTTTCTCTTCCAGCTTAATTTGAGCAGTAACAGCATGGTTGGAAAACACCTCATCTCTACAAGGCTAACCATTTATGGGTCTTTAAGGAGCTGCCAGAGCAACTCGGTAGAAAGTCTGGTGGTAAAATATCAGAGGAGGACAAAAGCATACCAAAGGCCATAAAGCTCATTTTATGCAGCAGACTTCTCATCGTAGGTTTACTGATTTTTAAGTAAATACACCAAACAATATTAAATTATTAAAATTAGGGCGTCAAATAGTTTTTATAACCTCTCCAGATCTCTGAGTCTTCAGGTTTAACAAATATACTCAGATACAGTAAGCATTTAAAATGACTGGATTGACCTCTGGGTTCATGAAAATTACATTTAACCGATTTAACTGTCCAAAACCTATGCATATAGAATAAATTCAGTCTAGAGAGCAATGACTGATTCCAGAAAAGAAAAAAAAAAAAAATATCAACTCTGTCCTAAGTTTGGCAAAATTAATAGCTCTCTGGAGACATGTATCTCTCTCCATTGACTAGAGGAAGAGCCTGGATTACCAGATTGTATTAAAAACCAACCTTTTAGACAGCTAAACGTAACTGAGATGAATCCTCCCAAATAGTTATTTTACATTAGTACGAGAAACAGTAAGCATTTTCATGGATAATAAAAAGCTGAAGCAATCTATCCATAAGACTATGTCACATACAATAAGAGATAGAATCAAAAGTACTCTATAGTCCAACTTGAACACAAATAGCATAGGCTCTATCTCCAGGATTCAGCTGGTTTTCAGACAGCACCCATTTTTTACAAGACAGAGCATAACACTCCATCACTTGCAAGGTATCTAGGAAATGTGATACTGATAGCATCTTTTTTTTTTTCCTACAAAGCATTGTTCATAAACTTATGATATAGAGTAAATAAAATTCTGAAATATACCCATTCCATAATTACTTCCTAGCAAAATAAGTATTTACTGTTTTCTGAAAAAGTATCTCTTATCTAATGTGTGCTGTGAGATTGTGTTTTTAATTTGGTAAAATGAATAATTCAGAAGATTAAGTCTGAATCAAATCAATCTTCATAGATTTAAATTAATTTTTTTTTAAAGAGCAATTACTACATCCATTTCTTTTGTGCTTCATCAGTTTGATAACACACGGAGAACATGAATTGCAAGATATGAATACCATATTGTAATGAACTGGAAAAACCAAAATATTGTTCTACCTCAATAAAAAAAAAAAAAAAAAAAACCAACACAAAAAACAACCAACAACCAAACTACCAAACTACAAAATCAGCACACAACATTTTCATGAAGTATAATAAAAACTCTGGGTGTGTGGAAGTCAGAAAGCCTCATTTATTTAGATCCTGGGATTCATACTAGTATTTCTCAAGTTCACACTGTACAAATAAACGTAGACCTGTAAGTAACGTTATCCTCTAAAATGAGGAGGGAGCTCTGTTTCATTAAAAATTAAAACCAGATGTAAACCGAAGTGAGAACAAAATCAATAGCTCACCATCAGATGCCTACAAGAAACAACAGAATATGTAATACAAGGATATAATAAAAAAAAGAAAAATTCAACTGTTGTGCAAAGGCTTTGTTTGCACACTCAGTGAAACTGGCAGGAAATAGCCCATACATATCCTATGTACTTAATTTACCAATTATTTCCTTATGAGAGCAAATGCAGAATGGTTGATATTGATACACAAAGCCATAAAGAGCCATCAACTAGTCCTATAAAAAGGATCATGTCTCCCACCCTCTTCCACCGCTGTATTCAGATGATAAATGCTTGCCAGAAATAAACCCAGGCGCTACCCACAAGCTCTTCTCAGCAGGATCATCCACGAGTCCATTTCCCAGACTGCTCTGACACATTTCCCCATCTTTAGCTCCCAGGACAAGTGGCTCTGCTTTTTCACCCACATGTGACCTGTGTGTTTATATTTGCAGCCTTTGTATAAAATACGGACACGAACATTAGGGAAGGGAAAAGCTATTTATGGTAAGAACAATAGTAGCAGCAAACAAGACAGGAAACACATTATGGACTCATTAAATTCCCTTAGATTTACAGCCTCCACTATCCTACAGGGAGGCTTTTCCATAACTGCACAGCTCTAACGTTTGGAATCATTCTACAGACTGAAAGCTCACAGCCATCTCGTCTTGCTTTGAGACTGTCTTTCACCTGAAACAGCTTTCCTCCAAAGTGTATCCTTATCATATATTTATACACAACAATCTTTTCTGCTCTCAGCCACTCTCTTGTGAAATTAAATACACCACATCCTTTTAGTATCTCCAAAATCCTCCTCATGCTTCAGTCGGCCTCAATACCACTTATCACACAGAGCCCCGTTTGAGTTTGTTTTTCTTAAATGTATGTTGCCAAAATTTGTACAAAAATACCCAAGGCCTTGAGAATGGCACCGATGCTTCTTTCTTCTTTTCATCAGGACTGCAGATGCCACTTCCAGAGCCACATGCTAGTCCTGACTTGGACACACAAGCCACTGTCATTTCCAGCAATGTGCCTTCAGTTTGTAGGAGAAAATTCTTATCATTTCTTAAGTGTATGACTTGTACCTTGTTCCATAAAACATTATCTCATGTTGACTGTCATTTCCAATCATCTCGTTCTGCCTGAATGACAGTCCAGCCTCCTCCCAACTAGTTGTCAGCAAAGTTTTGTAGGCTGCTATTGTTACTATTCACTTCTTCTTTTAAACTCAGGTAACTGGGAACAAATTCTGTATTCTGACATTTGTGCTGCACACTACCAGGCTTTGGTGCTTCAGAAGTAAACTTTTTTTTTTTAGCACCATCCTCCTAAGACTGTCTTCTGTCCCATGAAACTAAGCACAAACAGCTTAGCCATTTTCATTGCACTGTAGTCCATGGAAACACAGCTTATCCCTAACATAACAATGAAAATGTATTCCATAGTCTTTTATTGCTCTGATTCATTTAATGTAGTTATCCCATTAGTCTCTATGGGGGAGTATCCCCCAGAATTTTCCTCCCACTCAGTAAGACCATTCATGCTAAACTGTGGGTGAAACAGAGATAGACTGAGGCAGTTATCAGACCAAGTAATGTGTATAAGTCTCAAAGGCAGGAATCTTTTAATTAATACTCTAATCTGAAATGCATAGGAAGAGGCAGGAGAGGCAGAGAGCAACTTGTCAGAGGAAGATATCCAGCAAAATCTGTGCTTCTCAGCTGTCAGCCCCAAACTGGGTCTATCCAGCTACAACCAGCCAGCTACCACAACCAGTCTCCCGAGAGGCTGTTTTTCTGCACTCTGTTGCTTGGGGGGTGTGTGCTTCCCCGTGTTTCCAAACTGCTCTTCAGCTTCTGGCAGCTCCACCTTTCCCAGTGTCCTGAGCCTCACCACCAGACTACCCCACCTCGCCTTTCAGCTTGCTGCCTGCCCTGGCTTCTCCACTCCCCGAGTTTCAATTCAGACCCATCATGGTGCCTTGATATTAGCACTCAGCTGAGATAATTTTCCAAACTGCCACTGATTCCAAACCATTTTAGGAATCTCTCAAGTTTTACTTGTCAGGAAATATTTTGGTTTCAGTTTGGGGGGTTTTTTTGTGGGTTTTCTTTTCGCTTTTGGTTTTGTTGTTTTTTTTTTAATTCCAGCATAATTTTTATTAGATATTTTGTAGATATTCAGTATGAAAAAAATCAATCAACACTTGAAGACCACTAGGGTCCCTGTTCAACACACTTTCATAACACTAAAATGCAGCCAGTCTTGTAGTTCATTTCACAATGTATCAGCTCTTCATATTATAAGATAGTATTAGGTACATTTTTTAAGATTGATCATTTTAGTTGCTATGCTTTGTCCCACAAACAAAAACCACGACTATTATGGAACAAAAGCCTGCTTTTAATTTTACAATACAATTTATAAATATCTTGATGGTGTTTGGGATCAAGACTTCAAAGGGTCACATTATCTGGGCTTGAGAAAGCAACACACTGATATTTAAAAATCAAATGAGAAAAATACAGTGCAATACATACCTATATCATATGCAAGAAAGTCAGCAGAAAAGCACTTTGCACCATTACTCAGGGAAGTATCATTGTGAGTGTTGCCACCAAAAATGAGCATAGCTCCATTGATTAAGACGGCTGAATGAAGGTACCTTGCAAAACCACTCTCTTTCAAAATAGTCCTGCAAAACATAAAAATAAATTAATACATACTAACACTTGAGAAACTATATATACACATCAAGAACAGCTGAAAACAATACAAAGTACAAGGAAAACACTAAAGCTGTTAGTAAATACGATTAAATGTATTCTGATTGTTAAAATTCTGAATTTTCTCATGTTACAACAAGTGTATTTAGCATTCATTTAAAACATCACGTTGGGTTTTTTGTTAAAAATCCAGTTTGTCAAATAATGTATCGGAAGTAAATTACATCATGTTTACATTCTTCAGAAGTGAATAACGTACATTTTACTGAAAACTGAATGAAACCCCATTTATATTATTAATTCCCATTCTTCTATATTCTGAACCATTTTAGGATTTTTTGCTGAAGAAATGCAATAAAGAATTCTTTACAAATCTTTAGCCCATTCTAAAAATTGAATATTATTATTATTTTAATTCATTGAACACTCAGACCTGGAAAAAAAAATGGTAGAAGCTATTCTAGTTGTGATGAAACCCACTCGCTCTGCTTCAAATACATTCAGGCTGGCAGACTCAAACATACAGAATTTCAGTACCAAAAAACAAAACCAAACTAGTCCACACACAGTCTCTGATCTCTCTTCATTCATTCCAGCCTGTGTCTGTGCAGTCTGCTTTGTGCCAGAGCGATAACGTGGACCCAACAGTAGCCAAGAGCTATCAATACTACAGTTTTAAAGTGGCAGGTGTGGAGCTACTAGAGAGAACACAATACAAACTTGATCCTATCACAGCAAATAAATCTTACCAAGGGAGAGAGTAACCATTTCTGGGTTTTGCCACCTTGAGTTAGTTAAGCAGACCAGCTGTAGAACATGCTTGTGAAGAGCTGCCTAGATCACCAGTATAGAATATTATTTGCATTCCCCTAATAAACTTTTACTCGTCTCAGTAATCTAACAGTTTTCAAGTTTAGACTCTCACTTGTGTTACTAAAATCTGCTCACACCTAGAATTAAACTGTTTTGTTTCCTCTCCCGAGCACACTGACTTGACAATCTTTCCTTCTGATTGAATAATACTCTCTCTTGAATCACACTGGTAACATTTGTTCAGTATTTTTGCATCATCATAGGATTTAAGGGAGAAGGTTTAAAGCACGTCTCATTGTTTTGACATAATGATGCAAATCAATGAATAAACTCGAGATATTTTTAAAGTGATAAGAGATCAATCACAGAATTATAGGATACTAGGTTAGAAGGGATCTCAGGGATCATCTGGTCCAACCTTTCTTGGCAAAAGCATAGTCTAAACAAGGTGGCCCAGCTGAATTTTAAGTATCCAATGTTTGGATATCACCAGTTTTCTACAGCTCCTATCTCCAAACTTACATGAATTACTATACACTAGGCTCTGTCTTGATTATCCTCCCTTGCAACTGTCTACAAATAGCTGTCTTGATCACTAAAGGCCTACAGAGCAGTACACTGTTCTGCCAAAACTAAGGACTCTTTCCTCTCCACAGAGACTATAGCAGTTTTCCTTTAGGCTAGTCACTTCTCTACTTGCCAGCCCACTGCATTGCCCCAGCCCTGGCCCCACATTTTACAGGCTGTTTTTTCTTTTCCCCTAATTTTTGCATATTGTGTGCTGAGTTTCATCCGTCCTGATAACAGTAACTTTTCCCTACGATTCAGAAGTGGTGGAAGTTTAATGCAGACGAGGTTTGTTAATTTGGCCATGATTTTCACTATTCATTAGCGTCACTGATGAGAGCAATCTTCAGAACTCTCCAACACATATCAGCCCCATGAAAATTATGCGAGAGCCTCAGCACACTTTACACTGAATTCATTATTTAGGCACATATACGTGTATCTGCAAACATTAGCCCATGTTAACTATACCAATGCCAAGTGATGCAGCAGCATGATATTGTGATGGTAACAGAAATCCCCAGGAGCCAGCAGGTCCTTCCAATGTTTTAGGCCATTATCGAAGCCCAGCACCACATTGCCCCCCAACTGCCAACTGAATAAAACAAGTAATCACCTTTTATGCCAAGACTTAGTGAAGCAAATGAACCTCAGCCAGATCAGACAGAAAGAGAGTCTCAGTGAGCACAAGAGAAAAGCAGAGACAGTGAGGACACCAAATGTGAGGGTGAAAGAAACCCACATAGATGATGGCATGATAAAGCCATCATGGTTCCACCTCTTCCTCATACCCCACCGAGCCAATGGCACGTTCAGGCTCAGTTGCCTCACTGAATGCTTTGAATACTGATTATAAGATGCAGTCACAGATACAGTAAACAAACATTTTATTACTACCTAAGTGTCATTATCCCATCCTCTCAGCCAGTTTTCATTCTCACAGGACAATTGACTTCCAGTGTAATGTAACTCATGAAATGAATAAGAGCTCTCTACAAGCTGCAGAGAATGCCATATTAATATATATAGAAATAGTTATTAGTTTTTATATGAATAATGAATAAAAATATTTCAATAATTATTAACATATTGTTGAACAGACCATCAAAGGATACAATATCACTCTTCCAAAAATAGAGTATAAGAGAGCATTAAAATTCCAGCAATGGAAAAATACATTAAAAGGGACAGAAAATTCTTGTAATAATGTTTCCAAGTGCCATGAGATAGTGGCATTTCAAGATCGAGAGCCTTAGTGAAATCAAACCATGTTTTCAACATCTGAAAGCAAGTCTTGTGTGCTCAAAGTTAAGCCATTAATGCTCAACACAAATATTAAACTGCAAGAATAAAATGTTCCGAGAAATAGTTCTTGATCTCAAATCACCTCTAAGGTAAGAAAAAAAAATTAAGGTCACTTTCTCTATCTAACATATAAGTAGGATTCATAAGTTACAGCAAACTTGAGGGACAAGAAACCGGAAAAAATAGAACCACCAAGAACATTAATAACTAAGAATTCCTGTACAATACCAGGATTTTTTACTCTTTTATTTCGATAGTTTTGTGAAAAATAACCTCCCACAGCTCTCAGATTTCTCTACTTATTTATATTACAGGCACTTGAATGTGCATCAGCAGTATATTCGTATCATGTGGAAACAGTACACATTTACTATTTCTGCACAGCGGTATGTCTGGATAGGTTGTAGAACATGTGCAAAGCTTCCTCCCTGCCATTCCTTCAATGTGTAGCTCCATTAATCCACTGGCTGAAGTCTAATCTCTCACCACTGTTCTTCTATTTTGTTGCAGAGAACGTACTGCTCTGCAACATGCAAAGGACCTGGAGGCACTTACACAACTTAACTAGAACCTTTATGTTTATGCATTCTTTTTCAGTAACAAATACCTTATTTTCCTACATTATAAATTCTACTTACCACGTCCGAGTATTAACTTCATATCTGTAAAGATCATCCACCAACCCATACTTATTGCCAGGTAACGCTTTGTATCCTCCATGGACATAAACAGATTTTGTCAGTTCATCATAAACACTAGTATGGCCGTATCCACCCTGCACAATTGCTCCTTTTGTTTCTGGTACAAGCCAAGAATTAGACCCTAGAACAGATATACGAAGGACATAGGTTTAAGGATTACTATTTGCTAACACAGAATACTGTGTTGTAACACAGAATACTAGGAATTGTAAGTATACAAAAACGTTTTCACTATAATTCTAAATACAGCAATAATCAGTGACTCGTTTTAAGAAGTAATTTGATACCAATGTATCAAAATATCTGCAACTGGATAATGTTAGTAGACTATTACCTGCTATGCTTGATTAAATCACAAATGCATCGCTGTTAGAGGTGCCAGGCAGCATCTCACGCTCTCCCGTGTCTGAGTTCAGCACACGCACAAAACAAAACAAAAAAAGCCCAAATCTTTTGGAAAATATGAAATTAAGAGATACAATTAATCCTCTCTGAACCTTAACCCTGTCCCACCAGAGATGGCTGATGAGAATTCAGTACCTCCAGCTCCTTCAGCTGCAGGAGGAACACCTGTGCTTAATCAGGGGGCAACTGCCTGCAGACACCTGGCAGCAACTCAACTGCTGTGAGCTGGGAGAAGCACGTAACTTAAGGCAGCTCAAAGTACACATGGACAGACACTTCGCTAGTAGACTGTAAAAATATTGAGTTAAAAAGCAGTTTCCAGCTACTTTTTCTTTGTTATTTAACTGCAAATATCCCTACTCAATTGCTGAAAACTCACAAAAGGATAATTTGGTAGCAATTCATTAAATTGGCACTTAAATCCACATTTTACATCACATCATTTAATAACTGCAAAGAGACACCAAATAAAACCATTCACAATTATGGCTGGAGAAGATAACACAATTGGAATCTATTTTACAATAGCAGTGAAAAAGGCTGAGGGGTTAAGTGACTTCTTGTTGCCTGTGGCCCTGAAATTTCCATTTTTTCCCCTCCATCTTCCCACCTGATGACATAAGCCAGAAAAAAAGCAAGCCAGGAGGGAAGTATTTCCTGTGGAAGGCAGCCTATTCAAAAGAGCTGATGCAGCCAGTTCTCTGGATGTGAAGTGGAAGAAATAATTCACTAATAGCCTCTTGAAGATTATGTCAGAAGAATAGAAAGTGTGGACAAGGACCACCAAAATGGAGCAGTCTCCTCGTTCTTAACCTAAATTGGCTGCCATCATAAAGTTATTTATCCAAGGAGAGCGCACAACACCATACTCCTTGCTTCATCTGAAAATTAGTTTCAGTTCCATTTCAATTTTTATCTGATATTATGTAGGTAGTTTACTTCTTTTTCCTCCAGATTCTTCTCTTCAAGTGAAAAGACTCATGACTTTCAGTTATTACTGCTACTATTCTACTTTCATTAAATGGTTTCCAGGCACTTCCTCCATAAGCAAGTTACTTTTTTTTCAGTAAGCAGTGCTTATAGCAAATGATAAAGTACAGATTAAACTGAAGATTTGTGCTGATTTTTTGTTTATATGATTGCTGATATTCATGTAATGTACTATCTGTATCTGACACAGTATATTTACATTATTTATATGTACTGTAATTTAGCTAGTATTTTATTCCAATCTCTATGTTGGATTTTATCAAGCTATTAAGAACTGCAACTCTGAACACAAACATCAAATTTGTATCAATAATACTGAATTTTACATACATATTACCTTGTTAACAAGTAGATTTACTTAATACAATTTATGTAAGAGGGTTGGTGAGGAGTCAACTTGCAGATATACTTTTCCATCACGGACACCCTCCTCATTTTTTCATTTAAATAGTGATCAGTCCTAAAGATGTGCATATATACTTTTCAGGGAAAAATGACTGTTCTCCACATAAATTTACATAATGGTGTTGATCACATGTATAATAGAATATTTTGTGTTAAAATCTGACAAGTTTCTGTAGCATTTAGAACACCCTCACGGTACAATTGTGTATTGCATCGCCTTAAGTGACTTGCGCAGAAATACAAACAGCTGTTCCTTCTTGCGTAACAAAATCCATGTGCTACAGATAACTACCTAAATTTGAGAAAAGAGGTCCAGTGACATCTTTCTGAAACAAAAGTCAAAAACACTATTAGAGTTTCTCCTCCTATTTCACATTCTAAAATTTGGTTGAGCTGCCTCAGTTTTGAATACTGAAATGTATATATGCAGTTTTGACCTCTTTCACACTTCAGCATCTTGAATATTGCATTATTCAGATAAAAATATACTTCTGTCTGAATTTAAAGACATTACTATGCATATGATCTCCCTTTTTGTTTAAACAATTCAATGATATGGATTTCACCTATCATTTTTGAACAGAAATCCAGTTTTTATTGAAGGTATTTACATAACTCTTCTCATACTCAAAGAGATCCCACTCTTTCTATGTTTACATTTTTCCAGCAACCACAAAGCTTATGCTAGCTTATAAAAAAGAAGAAACACATGTTATATCATAGGCCATTTCTTTTAATACTATTTCAAAGGAAAAAAAAAAAATCAGAAGCAAACTATAAACTACTTTTAAAGTCATAAAAAAGTTCAGTCTAAAAATCAGTGATATGCTGCTAATCCAAACAATTCTTCGTCTTCTAAAAAAATAAAATAAAATCACACAAGACTGATTCAGAAGTTTCTTAATATATAAGGAGCTTTTATAAACCTCAGCTAAAACAAAACATTATTATTTTCACCTTGAGACTCACATTGAGATTCTTAGAAGGTTTATGAGGTATTGCTAACCTAAAGGGAAATAAATTTCCCTGGGGAGTAACCCAGAAAAGCTTTATGGTTCAAGTTAGTAAAATCATTCTCATAATTCCCATTCCAGGATTTATTGGTTCCTCAAAAGTCATAAGTTTAGGTATAGCAAGAAAGGACAACAGGAGGCTCTTTTGTTCCTGCAACAACCACCCTTCCTTAGAAGTAAAAATGAATTCCTGTGCTTTTACATGGTGAAAATCTGCCTGCAAATCATGTCTGATTTTTCCAGAATTTATTTGACTTTAATAGAAATTACTTTCTTCACTCATCAGACAGCGTCAGAGAAATTTTCAGACCATGCACACATTTGATTCACGTTTTACTAAGAACTGCATACCTATGTGAAAAGCTAGGAATCCACAAATAATTGAAACTTCATTAGAGCTTTCTTGACCCAGGTCAAGACCAGGGTCACCACAAGTAAAGAAGCCTTTAGCACCAGAACTCCATGTATCAACTTCAAAATTCAATAATAGGACTGGATTCACATGAACCAAAAGGTAAGTTCCTTCTTTCTATGCCTCTTTCTTTCAGTAGGCATCTGGTAAATGCTTGAAAAATAACCTTAATTAGGACTAAAAGCCATGGCTGATAACATTTAGAAAGAATAAAGCGGTACAATTTGAAATGTTAAGGCAACGTATGTTTTAAAAGCAAGCAGAAAGACAAAATTGGACTCTAATTTTTCCTTCCATAATGTCAGAAGCCCTTTTAATAAAAAAATTTCTTTCCTATTCAGGTGGGTTGACAGCAATACTTCTAGCACTTCCTATGTCTTTTCAGTTTGGATTCGGAAATGCTCAAGTCAAAAAACCCCTAGCAATTCTTAGTTCAAACCACCATCTGGAATTTTATGGTTAAAAATGATCCTACAGCTGCAAAACCAAAGATAAATGCTACAGCTGACACAGAATTCTGGAAAATTTGCCACAAAATTCATTTAGCTTGAAGGGGAGGGGAAGGAGGGAGATGCAATGAGGTAAAATGAAACATGAGAATTATCCATGGCAGAAATGGTTCCGTTACAGCATATAGACCACGTTCTGCAAAGCACTGCATGCACCAGTAATCCTTCATCACAAGGAAACTCACTGAAATCAACGGGTTTCCACAGTAATACCCCATGTTGTTACACGTTTGCTTTATATTTGATGCAAGTGAAGCATATTTTCCTCTAACAAACTAAATTTCTCACTGGTATGTGATAAAACTATCATCTCAGAAAGGAGACTTAAAAGTTTGAGAATAATCCAGACCCATAAGAAGTGCTTTCTCCTACTCAAAGCTTATCGCCATGGTATGAAAGGTTTGAAGGTTTTTTAGTTTGTTTGCTTGCTTCATATATGCTTAGTTATAGTCTGTTTTATGAATCCTCCAAAAACACAGGCTAACATTAAAAAAAAAAATTAAAATAGGAACAAGTTGTACATTTCAACCGGAAGGACAGCAATAGAATCTGCTAGACAGAATATTTCCCCCTACAAAGTGAATCATGTACCCCTCTTCACAATTAAACTAACCACAGGAACAGGTAAGAATAATATTTGTACTCCAGACTAAAAAAGCAGCATGCAAAGAAGCAAATAATTCAAAGTTCCAACAGACATTACAGTGAAATGCACACACACACAGAAAACTGGAACATATTTCTGTCTACAAGAAAAAAAAATTCTCTCTAGTAGGTTAAAAAAACCCAAACCTTTCAGTAATTACGTTTTTCAATAAACTGTCCTTTATACTGAACAAATCTTACAATATTGCTGTGAAACATCATTCTAAGACCAGAGTTTTATACTAGTTTTATGTAGTTCAATCAATTTTTTCAGTGTGGATAAAGCACATCATGATGCTCTTCCTCTTATTCCCATTCTCTTTTAACCTTTTTCAACATTGTTATAAAATTTCAACATTACCATCAGAGACGAAGCATAAGAACCCTCTGAGTTTTGAAGTGATTTCCCCAACCCATAAATCTGCTTAAACAGTGTTTATATAACATACATGCAAAAAAGGTTTAACGGACCTATTAAAAATATTATTATGCTTTTAAATATTATTTGGAAAAAATTTATTATGCATTTTGTCATTACTTAAATAACTGCAGGACTCAAAGCAATTCTGTAGAAAGCAAGGAATCAAAAACAAAGTAAGAGAAGGTTATAATTTGAATTAGTTATTTAAATATATAAATATTCCTAAAAATGTACCAGAAGGTGTAGATTTTTGTGTTTATTCTAATGAAGTAGTATCTTAAATGCAGCATGTATAAGAGGAAAACTTCCTTTTGGTTTATTTCATTTGAGTATTTGAAATCAGCCCTGGCAAAAGCTTGCAGTTCTCAAGGGGAATCCTAGACAGACACAGCAGGTTATTTACAAAAATTAGTGTTCCATTTCTCTCGCAACATGTATACACTGTAGAGAGAACCCTATATACAATGATGAACTAAGTTATTACATTACAGGAGAGCAAAGCTGCTCTCCATCATCTCTGAAAGGTCATGGAGAACAGAAAAGATGCCTGAGGACTGAAGGAAAGCCAATGTCACACCAGTCTTCAAAAAGGTCAAGAAAGAAGACTCGGGAAACTACACACCAGTCAGCCTCACCTCCATTCCAGGAAAGGTGATGGAACAGCACATCCTGGATGTCACCTCTAAGCATGTAGCTGAAGAGAAGGTCAACATGGGTTCACCAAGGGGAAATCATGTTTGACCAATCTGATGTCTTTCTATGATGGCATGACTGACTGCATAGATGAAGGCAGAGCAGTAGATGTTGACTACCTCAACTTCAGCAAAGTTTTTGACACTGTCTCCCGTGACATCCTCATAGATAAGTTTAGTAAGTGTGGGTTAGATGAGTAGACAGTGAGGTGGATTAAGAACTGGCTGAATGGCAGAGCTCAGAAGGTTATGATCAGTAGTGCAGAGTCCAGTTGGAGGCCTGTAACTAGCAGTGTTCCCCAGGGCTCACTACTGTGTCCAGCCTTGTCCAACATATTCATCAATGACCTGGATGAGGGGACAGAGCGTACCCTCAGCAAGTTTGCTGATGACACAAAACTGGCAGGAGTGGCTGACACAGCAGAAGGCTGTGTGCCATCCAGTGAGACTTGGACATAAGTGACTTCTTGTTGCCTGTGGCCCTGAAATTTCCATTTTTTCCCCTCCATCTTCCCACCTGATGACATAAGCCAGAAAAAAAGCAAGCCAGGAGGGAAGTATTTCCTGTGGAAGGCAGCCTATTCAAAAGAGCTGATGCAGCCAGTTCTCTGGATGTGAAGTGGAAGAAATAATTCACTAATAGCCTCTTGAAGATTATGTCAGAAGAATAGAAAGTGTGGACAAGGACCACCAAAATGGAGCAGTCTCCTCGTTCTTAACCTAAATTGGCTGCCATCATAAAGTTATTTATCCAAGGAGAGCGCACAACACCATACTCCTTGCTTCATCTGAAAATTAGTTTCAGTTCCATTTCAATTTTTATCTGATATTATGTAGGTAGTTTACTTCTTTTTCCTCCAGATTCTTCTCTTCAAGTGAAAAGACTCATGACTTTCAGTTATTACTGCTACTATTCTACTTTCATTAAATGGTTTCCAGGCACTTCCTCCATAAGCAAGTTACTTTTTTTTCAGTAAGCAGTGCTTATAGCAAATGATAAAGTACAGATTAAACTGAAGATTTGTGCTGATTTTTTGTTTATATGATTGCTGATATTCATGTAATGTACTATCTGTATCTGACACAGTATATTTACATTATTTATATGTACTGTAATTTAGCTAGTATTTTATTCCAATCTCTATGTTGGATTTTATCAAGCTATTAAGAACTGCAACTCTGAACACAAACATCAAATTTGTATCAATAATACTGAATTTTACATACATATTACCTTGTTAACAAGTAGATTTACTTAATACAATTTATGTAAGAGGGTTGGTGAGGAGTCAACTTGCAGATATACTTTTCCATCACGGACACCCTCCTCATTTTTTCATTTAAATAGTGATCAGTCCTAAAGATGTGCATATATACTTTTCAGGGAAAAATGACTGTTCTCCACATAAATTTACATAATGGTGTTGATCACATGTATAATAGAATATTTTGTGTTAAAATCTGACAAGTTTCTGTAGCATTTAGAACACCCTCACGGTACAATTGTGTATTGCATCGCCTTAAGTGACTTGCGCAGAAATACAAACAGCTGTTCCTTCTTGCGTAACAAAATCCATGTGCTACAGATAACTACCTAAATTTGAGAAAAGAGGTCCAGTGACATCTTTCTGAAACAAAAGTCAAAAACACTATTAGAGTTTCTCCTCCTATTTCACATTCTAAAATTTGGTTGAGCTGCCTCAGTTTTGAATACTGAAATGTATATATGCAGTTTTGACCTCTTTCACACTTCAGCATCTTGAATATTGCATTATTCAGATAAAAATATACTTCTGTCTGAATTTAAAGACATTACTATGCATATGATCTCCCTTTTTGTTTAAACAATTCAATGATATGGATTTCACCTATCATTTTTGAACAGAAATCCAGTTTTTATTGAAGGTATTTACATAACTCTTCTCATACTCAAAGAGATCCCACTCTTTCTATGTTTACATTTTTCCAGCAACCACAAAGCTTATGCTAGCTTATAAAAAAGAAGAAACACATGTTATATCATAGGCCATTTCTTTTAATACTATTTCAAAGGAAAAAAAAAAAATCAGAAGCAAACTATAAACTACTTTTAAAGTCATAAAAAAGTTCAGTCTAAAAATCAGTGATATGCTGCTAATCCAAACAATTCTTCGTCTTCTAAAAAAATAAAATAAAATCACACAAGACTGATTCAGAAGTTTCTTAATATATAAGGAGCTTTTATAAACCTCAGCTAAAACAAAACATTATTATTTTCACCTTGAGACTCACATTGAGATTCTTAGAAGGTTTATGAGGTATTGCTAACCTAAAGGGAAATAAATTTCCCTGGGGAGTAACCCAGAAAAGCTTTATGGTTCAAGTTAGTAAAATCATTCTCATAATTCCCATTCCAGGATTTATTGGTTCCTCAAAAGTCATAAGTTTAGGTATAGCAAGAAAGGACAACAGGAGGCTCTTTTGTTCCTGCAACAACCACCCTTCCTTAGAAGTAAAAATGAATTCCTGTGCTTTTACATGGTGAAAATCTGCCTGCAAATCATGTCTGATTTTTCCAGAATTTATTTGACTTTAATAGAAATTACTTTCTTCACTCATCAGACAGCGTCAGAGAAATTTTCAGACCATGCACACATTTGATTCACGTTTTACTAAGAACTGCATACCTATGTGAAAAGCTAGGAATCCACAAATAATTGAAACTTCATTAGAGCTTTCTTGACCCAGGTCAAGACCAGGGTCACCACAAGTAAAGAAGCCTTTAGCACCAGAACTCCATGTATCAACTTCAAAATTCAATAATAGGACTGGATTCACATGAACCAAAAGGTAAGTTCCTTCTTTCTATGCCTCTTTCTTTCAGTAGGCATCTGGTAAATGCTTGAAAAATAACCTTAATTAGGACTAAAAGCCATGGCTGATAACATTTAGAAAGAATAAAGCGGTACAATTTGAAATGTTAAGGCAACGTATGTTTTAAAAGCAAGCAGAAAGACAAAATTGGACTCTAATTTTTCCTTCCATAATGTCAGAAGCCCTTTTAATAAAAAAATTTCTTTCCTATTCAGGTGGGTTGACAGCAATACTTCTAGCACTTCCTATGTCTTTTCAGTTTGGATTCGGAAATGCTCAAGTCAAAAAACCCCTAGCAATTCTTAGTTCAAACCACCATCTGGAATTTTATGGTTAAAAATGATCCTACAGCTGCAAAACCAAAGATAAATGCTACAGCTGACACAGAATTCTGGAAAATTTGCCACAAAATTCATTTAGCTTGAAGGGGAGGGGAAGGAGGGAGATGCAATGAGGTAAAATGAAACATGAGAATTATCCATGGCAGAAATGGTTCCGTTACAGCATATAGACCACGTTCTGCAAAGCACTGCATGCACCAGTAATCCTTCATCACAAGGAAACTCACTGAAATCAACGGGTTTCCACAGTAATACCCCATGTTGTTACACGTTTGCTTTATATTTGATGCAAGTGAAGCATATTTTCCTCTAACAAACTAAATTTCTCACTGGTATGTGATAAAACTATCATCTCAGAAAGGAGACTTAAAAGTTTGAGAATAATCCAGACCCATAAGAAGTGCTTTCTCCTACTCAAAGCTTATCGCCATGGTATGAAAGGTTTGAAGGTTTTTTAGTTTGTTTGCTTGCTTCATATATGCTTAGTTATAGTCTGTTTTATGAATCCTCCAAAAACACAGGCTAACATTAAAAAAAAAAATTAAAATAGGAACAAGTTGTACATTTCAACCGGAAGGACAGCAATAGAATCTGCTAGACAGAATATTTCCCCCTACAAAGTGAATCATGTACCCCTCTTCACAATTAAACTAACCACAGGAACAGGTAAGAATAATATTTGTACTCCAGACTAAAAAAGCAGCATGCAAAGAAGCAAATAATTCAAAGTTCCAACAGACATTACAGTGAAATGCACACACACACAGAAAACTGGAACATATTTCTGTCTACAAGAAAAAAAAATTCTCTCTAGTAGGTTAAAAAAACCCAAACCTTTCAGTAATTACGTTTTTCAATAAACTGTCCTTTATACTGAACAAATCTTACAATATTGCTGTGAAACATCATTCTAAGACCAGAGTTTTATACTAGTTTTATGTAGTTCAATCAATTTTTTCAGTGTGGATAAAGCACATCATGATGCTCTTCCTCTTATTCCCATTCTCTTTTAACCTTTTTCAACATTGTTATAAAATTTCAACATTACCATCAGAGACGAAGCATAAGAACCCTCTGAGTTTTGAAGTGATTTCCCCAACCCATAAATCTGCTTAAACAGTGTTTATATAACATACATGCAAAAAAGGTTTAACGGACCTATTAAAAATATTATTATGCTTTTAAATATTATTTGGAAAAAATTTATTATGCATTTTGTCATTACTTAAATAACTGCAGGACTCAAAGCAATTCTGTAGAAAGCAAGGAATCAAAAACAAAGTAAGAGAAGGTTATAATTTGAATTAGTTATTTAAATATATAAATATTCCTAAAAATGTACCAGAAGGTGTAGATTTTTGTGTTTATTCTAATGAAGTAGTATCTTAAATGCAGCATGTATAAGAGGAAAACTTCCTTTTGGTTTATTTCATTTGAGTATTTGAAATCAGCCCTGGCAAAAGCTTGCAGTTCTCAAGGGGAATCCTAGACAGACACAGCAGGTTATTTACAAAAATTAGTGTTCCATTTCTCTCGCAACATGTATACACTGTAGAGAGAACCCTATATACAATGATGAACTAAGTTATTACATTACAGGAGAGCAAAGCTGCTCTCCATCATCTCTGAAAGGTCATGGAGAACAGAAAAGATGCCTGAGGACTGAAGGAAAGCCAATGTCACACCAGTCTTCAAAAAGGTCAAGAAAGAAGACTCGGGAAACTACACACCAGTCAGCCTCACCTCCATTCCAGGAAAGGTGATGGAACAGCACATCCTGGATGTCACCTCTAAGCATGTAGCTGAAGAGAAGGTCAACATGGGTTCACCAAGGGGAAATCATGTTTGACCAATCTGATGTCTTTCTATGATGGCATGACTGACTGCATAGATGAAGGCAGAGCAGTAGATGTTGACTACCTCAACTTCAGCAAAGTTTTTGACACTGTCTCCCGTGACATCCTCATAGATAAGTTTAGTAAGTGTGGGTTAGATGAGTAGACAGTGAGGTGGATTAAGAACTGGCTGAATGGCAGAGCTCAGAAGGTTATGATCAGTAGTGCAGAGTCCAGTTGGAGGCCTGTAACTAGCAGTGTTCCCCAGGGCTCACTACTGTGTCCAGCCTTGTCCAACATATTCATCAATGACCTGGATGAGGGGACAGAGCGTACCCTCAGCAAGTTTGCTGATGACACAAAACTGGCAGGAGTGGCTGACACAGCAGAAGGCTGTGTGCCATCCAGTGAGACTTGGACAGGCTGGAAAGTTGAGTGGAGAGAAACCTAACGAAGTTCAACAAGGGCAAGTGTAGGGGCCTGCACCTGGGATGAATATTTTTCTTTCTAAAAACAGGAGTGTTCTTCACTTTAAAATGAAAAAAAAAATCAGGATTTTTTTATCAATACATGATATTAATTATCAATACATGATTATTTGAAAGTGACTTACTGATGTAGTATTCTTGTACAATGCTTGTGTATCCATATATGGCAGAATATCCAAAAATTATAATCATAACCACATCTCTGCTGTCCAGCTCTACTATGTGTGCTGAGTGACCTTCCACAGCATATTGCTGGCCATGTACAAGTACTGCAGGAGTTCTGGTACTCCACGTTTGACTGCGTATGTTGAAAATCCACAGCTCGTCAGTAACATTGCCATTATTTGTTTCGATTTTGCCTCCATACATGTAGATGTCTTCCTGTAAAAATTGGAACAGAGAGAAGAGAAAGCAAATAATGGATTACAGAAAGATAACATCTGAACTGCATACTTCTGTGCTGTCTAGTATTTCATAACTGAACAATCTGATTTAAATCTTCACATTTAATCTTACATTAACCAGCTCAACATCAGACACTAATCCCAGACAATGATATTTAAACTAAACCAACAATGATGATAAGGAGACTATTTCTCTGAAAAATAAACCCAGCCATGAAAATGACACGAAAATGAATCTCAACCGGATTACTTCAAGCAGAAAAACTTTAATTACATGGCTCTTCTAATTTCAGACTGCAGCATTTTATTAAAAAAAGAACCTAAACAGAAAGAATATTACATTGTTTTCTTAAGGAACAGTTCACAGAACTAAAATGTGATTTTCCACACACTCAGTCTATGGGGATTTCATTCAGCACGTGCACAGGAGAGCAAAGTAACTGAAGTCCCGAGAAAATTCATAGTCATAAGAGCCCAAAGAAAAGGGAGAAAGTGCATATAGCATTCTCCTGGGCACATTTGCTAAAATCAATTCCCACAGGGGAGTACTTTGAGCTCTTTTAAAGGGATGCAAAACAGACTTTCCAGTCTTCACGAACCACACACCTCAAACAGCAACGCCATCTGTTTTGGTGAGTAATGATTGATTTACTTAAATATTGACTGAAAGCAAATCCTACTGAATCTCAGACTTCATGTAGAGTTGCAAACTAAAGCATATAAAGTCATAGAACAGACTCCAGCTTGTTGGCTTCACGGACTGGCTCAAGGACAGTTTATCCTGGGTAGAAAAAAAAATCTGCCTCTGGTTTCGAGAATGATACTTAGTCTTTGCTAGGACTTTCCAGAATCACATACACTGCAGCCCATATGCATGGTGTTTGTACAATCAATGTAATATTCTGGGGTTTACACTAAATTCAATCTTACCTGGTTAAAAAAAAAAAAAAAAAAAAAAAAAAAAAAAAAAAAGAAAAAAAAAAGAAATTCAATCTTACCTGGTTATAAAAAAAAAAAAAAAAAAAAAAAAAAAAAAAAAGAGAGAGAAGCTGAAGCTGCAGGTTTAGCACATTTGGCAAAGTTTTGCTTGGCATGGAACACCAAGCCTCAGAAAAAGAGACTAGAATACAAAGAAACTACCGAATATAAGAAGCTTGGATCAACCACGCAGGAATTTCAGGCTTATTGTACAAGGAGATGAAGAGATCTAAACAGAAATGTAAACTGCAAGCTATTACCACCATAAACGTCAAGGAAGATGAACTCAAACTGGCAGGCATGTAAAATATAGGTGATCAGTAAAATGACCATCTATTTAATCCAGCAAAACAAAGGCTTGAGAGGGTGTAATGCTGTCTACATGCCTACAGTTGATGGTAAACAACGGAGTCCAGGACCACATGAAAAACTTCCTTATTTCTCAGAGAGATTAGTCAGTAAATGACTGACCAAACTCTCTGACCTGTCTTCAAGAGTACATCTGAAATTTCTGCAAGACTTTCAACTATTTTTTCAGTTGAGGCAGGTAAACATTTGATTTGGAATTTAAACCACTGCTATGCAGTGATGCTCTGTGTTACCGATTAGTTTGGATTGGTTGTTATTTGAACAAAACAAGTTCACATCCTTCAGCAGGAATTTGCAGTAGGATTAGACACACATCTGAACCCATTCCTTTCTATGAGATAAAACAACATTTCAAAGAGCTTGGTGAAGACCCACAAAATCTGTGAGGAGGCTGTGCACTGATCCCAAGGAATGGCTTGAACAAATATTCTTCTTAAAAGAATCCTATATGGCTCGTTCATCACACTGCCCATATAGATCTCAAAAGGAAAATCAGTGTCACTACCATAGTGGACTATTCATTTCTTTATTTATTTTTCAATGTAGATAACAGCCTACAGCAGAAAGAGGGAGCTAATTAGGGAGTTGCATGTGGTGTATAACAGTATTGGAAAAAAATATTTCTGACACTGAGGAAAGACACTACACAAAAAAAAGGTGACCTAAAGAGTTGCATGAACTTTGAAAAAATTACTCCGACAGCTGACAGTAAGAAAGTCCTCCTCACAGTTCTGCTTAAATGATTCAAAGTTCAGATAAAAGAACACTACTTTGAGGAGCAATCTGTATAAATGACACAGCAGATCCTGTACACAGGGCTATTCACAGAGAAAAAGACAAGAAGGTCATGACAACTGCTTTATCAACCACAAAAAGAGATTTAACTAAGCTTCGCTCAGGGCTATTTCTGAGATTAAGAAGCTCCTAGTGCTGCTGAAAAACACTTTAGAAGTTAGTGATGATCAGCTGAACATGGAGAAAGAAAGGCTCACAGACCAAAGTCAGTGGACAAATTTCACAGATTTGACAGAGTTGGTAGATACCTCTAGAGATCATCTAGTCCAACTCCCCTGCTAAGCAGGATTGTCTAGAGCACATCACTCAGGACTGCATCCAGGCGGGTACAGAATTAAAAAATGTTGCATGCATATTTATACCAGAAGAGATATACAGACTCAACATCAATATCAGTTAATTTGGAAGAGGAAACAAAACAATTACCCTTTTTTAATAAACCTTTAAAATTGGAAGTAACATTTATAAAACTCGAAAGACTCAGATTATCTTTGACTATGTATAAAATGTTCCACATACTGGAAAATATCTTTACGATTACTACTAAGTCAGCCTGTCTGTTTGATTCATTCTTATTGCCAAATCTCAAAGGAAACAAATCTCAGCACCCAGTCATCCTTCCACTGTCTTGGGACCACTAGGAACAGTTTAATTATGAGGTCAAATTCTGTAATACAAGCACAAGCTCACTACTGAGTAAACTCCCAGCAGTGAGCACATACACACCTCTTAGGCAACTCCCTCTCTACTTTATTCCAGGGATGCAGCATTTTTCAATTTACTGTCTAACTCCCTGTCTAATCACTGTTTAGCAAAGCTACACCTACTTTAAAAACCTCACAAGCCATTTCTTCCAGTCTCTTCATAAGCCTATTTCTTATATGAATTATTTCAAAGTATGTTGACATTTTTCAGTATCAAGATGCCAGGAACTATATACAATCTTTGACATGCAGGAAAACCAATTGTTAAGAGAGATAGGTTGCATCTTTGCAATAACCAATCTGAAGAGGCGCTGAAGGTAATGCCATCTAACAGTTTAGTTGGTCTAAAAGCAAGAACATTTTTATACTCTCTCCTCTATAAATGCATAAAAAGTCTTAGTCACCTGCAATAACTATACATCAGTGGGAGTCTTCTGATCCTTTTTTCTTCAGAATAAAGAAGTACAGTACTTCAATTTTAACTAAAGAAGCTTTCTGAGGGAAATGGGCACAGTAACTTATTTCATTCTCCACAGAGTCAATTATATAGCTTCAATTCACCTTGCACCACAATCAGGCAATGCTAGCTCTGTGCTCTCACTCCAGCCTAGCACTAGGCTTTGAAATCTCAGGAGCTCAAGTCAAAAAACTTAATCTAATTTCTTCTCTGTGGATATTTTTTTCTCTCAACTATAAAGGGAACGCTACACAATGACTAGACACCACTCAAAACACAGCTCAAAGCTGCCATCTCTAGGTGTTACGTTCTACTACTCTTGACACTAAATTATTTTTTCTGTTTTTTTTTTTCAAGAGACTGAACATCTAAAAGGAAAAATACCAGAAGTTTATCCAAACAAGTTAATTTATGAACTTACTGCAAAAGGATGTACTTTTTCCTCTTGAAATTTATTCAGCTTACATGATCAGCTCCTTTTAGCCCATGTAATTTTTGACATTTGACATAATATGTTGCTTGTACTAGTGATTATTTAATTATTTGACATAAGTGGTGCTGTGCTCATTATTAGTGAATTCTAATTACTTATTAACACATGCGTTTGACAATCCAATACACATTTGCTTGTAGCTTTCATTAATATTATCAAGAGTTGCATTTCCTCACTGAGATCCAAAAAGATCTCTGAATTAACACAGGTCTATTATATTTAATATTTGCTGGTAAAAGTATCTCTAAAATGGTTACCCTTTAGTCTGCGCTATCTCAATAAAAATCACCGTCAAATAAAAAGGTTAAATGATATTTTAAGCCTTTATTCTGAATCGCTAAATGATACATTACTTGAATGTTTCCCAACTAAAAGGTCCACATTCTACAAGAACTGTAATAACCAAAGATACCAGTCAGAAATATGTGACCTTTCAAAGAACAGATAATACATTAGTAATGAATCAGGGAACTGACAAAAAGAAAAGCAATTTTTGAGTTGATGTTGGGGCACACACAGAATCTAGTTCATACGACTACTGAAAAAAACCTCTACAATATTAACCATGCCATGTAACATCCAACATCTCTGGATGAGCAATAGATGCCAGAGGTCAGGAGGAAATAAAAAAACAAAAAATCCACCCACACCTACAATTCTCTCAACTTCAAGAGGAGCATTATATAAAAGGAAGACTGATCATAAAAGAACCTAAAAGGTACAACTAAAAGGATAAAACCTTTAGTGAAGATACCAATACATTTTAAGGACATGTCCTCAGCTTGCAAGAATGCTTCCCATTTAAAAAAAAACAACAAACAAACCACAAAATTTCCCATTACAAATAACAAAATAAATAAAGCTCAACTTATCAGGAGGATAACGAAGACTGTTAAAACAAAAAGTATACTTCAAAATAAAGGTAAAAAAAATGCCAGCAGATTAAAACGCAGAGACATATAAAGTCAAGCAATGAAACAGTTTAATGAGCTGCCTGCAAAATTATATATAAAGTACTAATACATCATTTTTCAAATGCATTAGAAATACAGCCAACTAGATAATTTGTGGTGCCAACAGACAGTCTGAAGGAGTAGTCTGAGAAGATAAAGCCATAGCAATAAAGTGAAGTTAATTTTCCCCTGTGAGTTCTTCATGCTAGATGTATCCATGGCAGAAATTAATAACAGGAGGTTATAGTAAAAAAAAAAAAAAAAAAAAAAAAAAAAAGAAAAAAATTTACAAAACTGACAGAACAATCAGCAACAAGTCTCCAGAATAAGTTCTGAAGGAATTTAAGGACAAAACAGCTGACCTCTGCCTATAGTGTGTAACTCCCTCCTTAAAAAGGTTTCAGTACTGAAAAGCAAGAGGCAGAATGAACAGAATTCAGTGAACACGTGGTTAAAACAAGACAGACTGAGGGAAAGTCTAACGACTTTTGAAAAGTGCAGTTATGTCTTGCAAATCACTGGATTTTCCTGAAGGAATCAAAGGTCTGGTTGACACAGTTACCTTGAATTTCCAAAAGATGCTTGGTAATATTCTTCACACTTTAAATAAACTAAACCCCTTAAGCATACCTTGTAGCCTCCTCTCCAGCCCTCTCCCTGGCCCTTTCTCCTTGTGTGCCTGACTGGACTCCCCAAATAGTCCCTGGACCCAGGTCATTGCTTGCCATGTCTGGGGCTACCAAAGGACTCTGCCACCAGAGCACCTGGCTCAGCCCCTGGGGATGGTGCCTGGTCAGTGAGGGCACTCCTCACGCGGGAGGCACCCTTGGCTTCCAACTCACCTTCCATTACTGCAATTCCAATTATATTAGCCCCCTTTTATTGACAGGTTTAGCTCTGAGGGTTTATGGTCAGCTAGTAAGTGACTTAGACACATCGTGCAATCTTTTTTCCAAAAATTGTGCAATACATCTAAGTACTGAAGAAGACACTCATACAAAACATTTTGGGACTAGAAATTAAATTATCCTCAAAACTCTATGTTCACGATGAATCATTTTAAGATCACTAACAGCACACACAAAGAAATTCATTAAATAGGATGCTGAAGAGCCCAAACCTGATATAAAGCAAGAGTGTGTCCGTATCTCTGGAGCGGCCCTTTGGATACAGGTACTACATTCCATATGCTGCTTTCCAAATTGTAGCTGGAAGAGAAATAGAAAAAGTAAACATTTTCTACCTGCAAAGAAATGTTGCATGTTCAAACTCACTTCTGTTTAGCAGATGTGATCAGTCATTGTTTGTCTGACGTGGCAATACGTTAGCAGCAGTAACGCGACCACTTTCAACTGTTACAACAACGTACTAACTTGTGATAGTGCACTAAATGTTCATCCAGCAAAACAAGAGCAGCTCTTTCAGGATCCATCAACAACCTCACAAAATGGGACTGTAATAAAAATCACCAGACTTAGAAGAAAGTTATTAAACTAGGTTGCTAAGCTCACTGTCACTAACCACGTAAAAACCCACCCCACTAAACTGCTTACATCACCATCTTTTGCCCTACTTCAAAGACTTATTGTTGAGCATCCTCTCAGCTATATGGTTGATTCTAATTTCCATTAAATTTTAATTAATGATTAATCCATTAATGCATTAATACACAACAAGATGGAAGAGAGATAAAAAATAAACAACAGAGGTAGAAAGGAAAAACACGAAAGATGATGGGATTTGTTTTGGATTAGATGATTTGGAAGAAAACAAGATGTAGACAAAAATAGGAGAAACAAACATGCTAATCAACATATCCTAACACTTGCCACATTTAGGGCCTCTACATATATACAAGACACCATCCAAACCAACTAGGCAATATTTACAGCTGCTTCAACTTTTTTTTTTTTGTCAAGAGGTGGACATATATACATACATACAAACTGTTATAAAGATGTGAAATAGGGATGACCTGCCTAACCCTACGAGCACAGCACCAACAGGCTGAGTGCATGCACTAAATACAAGTCTCCTGTAATTATAAATTAGCTTCAATAATGCAAATAGCACTCTAGAAATACTGTCTGAAAATGTCAGGACATGGATTTCTTTCACTGTTATATCCCTACGAGTATTTCTATGTTTTGCAGCAAAGTATAGCAACAGTTTTCACAGAACTGAAGGAATTTTTATTAGTATCATATATAGTTTGATGTTACCCGTATTTTCACTTTTTAATCATAAGAAAATTTCAAGCAGAAAACTAAGCCATTAATAAATAATCTAAAAATATATGAACCCTTCCATTAAATTGCGGGATAGAGGCTACCTCCCTGGTAAAACCTGTTTTCCCTAAAAGGAAAAATCAGAAACGATATGACAAAAGAGAAATCACTTACTTCAACACCATTTGGAAGGAACTGTAGTTAAAAGTGTACCCGCCAATCACCCACATGAATTTCCCATGTAGAACTGCCTTATGGGAAGCCCGGCCCACAGAGGGGCTGAACGGCTTCACGTTGGGCAGAATCCAGTAAGACTCCGTGGAAGGGACGTTCAAAGAACAATCTGGACCTGTTTTGTAAACAAATGTGCAATTTGTACAATCTGTTAGACAGGAATGTTAAAGCCAATAAAGCAGAAACAAGGGGAGGCTTAATTACAGATGTCAGCATTGCTCATTCTGATAAAATACAGCATGCACTTTTATGTTTAACAGATGCTCAATGAAAAAAATTGACAACAACGGATGTCAATCAAATTGAAAACATTAGACTAGCTTAAGTAATAATGGTCCGTGTCTGCATTCTTCTTGGAAAACATACTGTATGACTCACAAATTGAAAGAGAGGCCTAATGCATCATATTTTTAGACGATGTTTAGGTCTAAAATCCATAGCACAATATACACTGCATGTCACCTCTGGAGAAAAACTATACTGTATTTGAACTAAGCAAAATAAGCTTATATCAAAGCAAATAACATTACAGCAAATGAAGAAGTAAATATAGATTTTACTATATTAAATCTCAGTAATCAAAATTTGCCTTTTGCCAATGCCATTCTGCACCATCTTCCAAGAACAAAATACACTGTAAAGTACTGTATAAAAAGAATGATTTAAATATTTACAAGTTATAAAATTCTATAGATCATTCTACAAAGCTACCAAAACCCACAACTATATATTATTTTTGAATTTATTTTAGCCAATAATTTTTATAAAGTAAAGAAAAGGCAGCAAAACGCATCATTTTTTAAGTTATAGGACTATTAACATCATGAACAGCAGAAATATTTCATTTTTCATTTGTTCTGTAATAACCAAAATGTGATCTCTTCAGCACATTATTGACTGGCTTTATTTCTAGTTGGGGAACACTGAATTTTTAGGACATCAATGTCTTCCACTTTAAGCATTATCAATCATGGAATTGAAAATTTTGTCATCAGTGATGGCCTACAGATGTTGTGTGACATTAAATTATTTCTGTAATTTGATGCTGATACTATGAGCAATGTTATATCCCTCACAGCCTGTCCAACTGAGATAAATCATTCCCTCAAGCTACTGGACATCACTAAGAACCAAAGCTGTTGAAGTCAGAAGGGGTATAACCTTCTTTGGAAACTCACAGATAACATGCTAAAAAAAACAAACAAACAAAAAACACATCAAAAAAGCAAACACACACAAAAATAACCTGCATCCCAAATGTCACACCTGACACATCACACTTGACATCAACTTTTTAAAAAGGTTCTAGGGAAGATCTGGAAAACTAATGGCTTGCTATGATTCCGTTTCCACCAGACGAAACACATCAGCCTTTGAAGAACCACAGAACAAGCACTGTCACTGAGCAACAAACTTAAACATGAAATTCAACATAAGTAAATTTAAAACTCAGTAAGCTATGTTTTAGATTGACTAAAAAGAAGATGGTCTCCTAACTAACCATCACCAGTCAGAAGCAAAGTCTCATCTTAGAATAAAAATCACATCAACACTCAGCAATGGTCAAAAAAAAAAAAAAAAAATCCAAATTGAGATCACTGTTACCCCCCTGTATAAATCAGTAGTTTGCCTAACACCTACAAAACTGTATGCCCTACTCAAAAAGTAGATAGATTAGAGCTGGAGATGGTTTACAGGGTGGTAATAAGGAGGTTCTGAGTAGGGTAATGCTTAACTTGGAAAAAAAGAAGAAAATTTGGAAATGAATGATAAGTGTCACTATAAAATAAGTGAGACAGAGAGGGTACATATAAAGAGTCTACAGTCTCTCTGTATATAAGAGCGAAGATTTATCAAATGCAGCTTGAAGGAACCAGGTTCAAAACCAATAAGAGGAGGTAGTTCTTCATACAAAAAGTGTCAGATCTCCTTGGCAAAGGATGATCTCCTGACAAAGAATGCTCTGGATGCAAAGGTTTACACTGAGTCAAGGAGAGGCCAGCCAAGCATTTAGATGAGAGAGCTGCTGAAGTTTACTAAATCAACTAAATATGTAATATACATCAAGTTCAAAATTTTAAAACATTATCTTTGATGGGGGGAAGATTATATTTTTCCAATGTCTATTATCATTTTTGGGGCAACTTGTTAAAATTATTATACACAACATGTAATATACAGGCATCTAATCTGTATCTAACTAGTTGCCAACTTTTCCTGCTACTCTCTAGAAGAATGATGTCCACTTGTATCCAAATTACCTTCCACTTGTTAAATGATGGAGACACTCAATTCCCATTGTTTCATTATACCTTATACCCAGAAAAGATTAATGATATTTGAATGAGGTCTAATAAGAGTATGAACAATTCAGTATGTTATTTCTTAAGCATTAATAATAGATACTGTAATAGAATTGTAACCTCAGCAAGATCCTGATTTGCTAAATCACTGGAGGAAACACTTAATTTGAATCTGAAAGTGCTTAAAAATAAACAATTGAAGAGCTTAAAATTATGCAAACGGAGCCTCCAGTCAGAAAATGAAAACACGTTTATGTCTTTTATGGCAGCTACCGCCCTGGCACAGCCATGCCGTGGTCAGCAGTGTCCCCCAGTGGCAAATGCTGAATAAAACACACAAACCACTCGCGTCCCAATTGATTTGAGATTTCCATTTCTGGGGACGGGGAGTTGCAAAAACTCCCACAGCAAACCCAAAATACATTTAGATTACATTGAATGCATTAAGATTAGGAAAATAATTTTTTTTATAAAATGTTAACAATGCAAAAAATCTTAACAATACTGTTAACCAGGTGAGCGAGTGACAGAAAGTCACAGACGTTCCTTACAACCTCAGTGCTTCATTGCTGGTCTACACTGAGCGAGCAGAAAGATTGAGATAGAGAGAAGCAGCACCATGTGCCCAGGTCTTGTTCTGACACGGGGGAAGGACACATTCTAAGGAGACACACCTGAACCTGGGAGCTTGAAAGCAGATCCTCCATTCGTTTCATCAAAAAAGAGGTTAGTACCCTGTCTTATGACACACACACCTGCATTGAAGTGACATCAGCTGACATTGCCATCAGAGGAGGCAACGCCAGCCCCCCCCTCACGGCTTACTCTCCACCTCACATCATTGCTGGCACCAGTTTTCACATCGTTGCACAATGAACCAGATGAGGGAACACAGCCAAGTTAAAATTTGCTTTTATTTTAATCTGGGCTAGTTTTTAATCTGGATGTGCTCCCTTATGTGTTTCACCTCACCCACATACACACGGTTGTGCCAACACACGTCTGCATGGCCAGGACTCCTCTTCAGGGAAAGTGTAAAACACTCATGGAGTTATCACAGCATGTATCAATCAGTACAAAAATGGACAATATACTTGAAAGAACCCAGAGCAATAGAATACTACTGACTTCTACTGAAATATCATTTAAAGAGCAAATGCTTTCATGTAGCTATTGCCTTATAAAGGCAAGGTAAATGTAGGACTTATAAATGTCATTTACAGATTTTCCTACTTAAATACATATACCATGAAATATCACCATTATTTCAGCATAAATGCATTTTCTCTTCAGAAACATCACATTCACTACATACATGCCTTTTGTGCAGAGAGCACTACAGCTGCAAAAAAAAGATAATGAAAAATATGTTTTATTATTTTCTATGCAAATATGATTTTTCTCCATTTATTTAAAAATGGATTTCTTTCTTATCTTCCTAACGTGTCACTCAATCCACTGGGTGGGGGGAGGGGAAGGGGAAAAAGCTTTAAAAAACAGCAAACAACTTTATAAACCTGAATTGGAAGTCAATTACGTTATCCTCAAAGGTAGGAAAAATTCTATAGGTTTAAAAAAGCGATTTACCCACAGAACATGAGAGAAAGAATCTAATTTCTATTTATTGAGGAGTTTCATGAACTGCCAAAGTAACAATCTGTTCCAGTAGTTAAAGTCATAAGATCAATTTCCACCTAATGAGAAAACATCATCTACCCTCTTCAACCCTAATCTTTTCTTTTGGGATCACAGGAAAAAAACAAAATTATTGATGTGTTGAACATAAATGTCACAGTTCTGTTTTTCATACAATCTAATCAAAGCATTTAAATACACTATTTGTTATTATTTATTCTGTATTTGATATCTGATCATTTGAGTTAAGAATTATTGCTTTAACATAAGTTTTCAACCACCACAAATACAAACCCAATTTTATTATTTTTCAAGTACCCAATAAAATCTTCATATGGTAATGAATTTGAGATTATGAAAAATACTTTTGGGAAAAGAGAATATATCTGGATATACTTTGAATAAAAGTTCTATTGGAAGCTTTACCAAGCAGTAAGTCACCTTTCTTAGAGGAAGTGATGAGTTAGTAACTACATAAAAATACCAAGTTGCTATGTAAATGAGAAGGTAAATATTGTTCAAGAATGGCTCACCAGCGTTCAAACAGTAGGTGTGTCCATGTATCTCTACACTGCCACTGCCCAGCTCCGCAACATCCGTAGAGAATACAATTATCTTCCCCAAATTGCAAACAGTTTTTGCTCCAAATAAGACTTAACGGTAGGCAAAGAGCTCCTGGCCAGGTCTCCAGGTAAAGCACAGCACGGCAGCAACCTCTGCCAGGACTCGGCCCCCTTTTCAGGCCCCAAACTCAAGCCCAGCTTCAGGCCCCAAACTCAAGCCCAGCTTCAGGCCCCAAACTCAAGCCCAGCTAGGCCGGAACAGAAAAATAAGGCCCGATCCCACAACAGTCTTTGCTGGAAGCACATCACACGGAAAGCCTTCCTAGTTCTTCGTGACTGAGCACAAGAACACTCTTTGGTAGACTCTGCATCTGTAGGTTCATCATCTTATTACACAAAAAAAATGTTTTGCTCTAAAAGAAACAAAACTCTCTAAAATAAACAGGGACTTCTCGGATTAGCAGTAGCTGACAGTACTCACTGGATTAGAGATTTCTGAGTCTCCGTGCTAAAGCCAGCTCTAATATCAACGCTAACAGCTTCTAGACAACTTCACAGCTCGAGTAGTCAAAAGTCTGCTTCCAATTTTCAAACTAGATGCCTTGATGGCCAGTTTACCCCCATTTTCCTTCTACCAGTGTCAGTATCGCTGGACTTAAAGAGCTGGTCCATGTATACACCCCACAAATGTTTATAAACAGCAACACTATTCCTTCCCAGCCTTCCTTTTACCAGTTTAAACAAACCGTGCTCTGTCAGTATCTTCCACAGCCCTGACCACTCTAATGGTTCTCCCTCTCAGCCCATTTCAATTTATATTTGTAAAAGTGTACTAACAAAATTGAAATATAGTACTAACGTTTTCACATATTTAACTGTAGATTCTATGACTGATCATCCTACTAGTGCACTTGACACTTTACACCCTAGAGATAGTACAGTATATAAAATTAAGAATATGAATTTATTCATATTCTAATTGAGATAGACAAGCACATTTTCTCCCATGTCACCTTCCACACTTTAATCCAAGATTACAACACAAATTCTTAATACTCCTAGTTCCTAAATGCACGAATTTACAATTTGTACTGAAGTAATTACATCCCATGCATTACTCTAACCCTTTTTGCAGGATATTCCAGGCCTCCTCCATGTTTAAAGTAACTCCCACCTTTATATTACCAGATTTAATTAGCAGTCTTATGAGTAGATTATAAAAATTATGTAACAAGATCAGTCTTTAAGTAGCGGTGGTATCTTTCCATCCTAAGTTCCTTGTTCAGCCCACCCACTCAATTTTCACAGTTAAGAAGCTGTGTTCCTCTTACTGTTCCTTTATGTATTCCCTGACTACTTCACTTTCAATAATTTTCTATCATCAACCACTGAGGTTCAGATAAAATATATTGCATTTTCTTGTCACTTTTCTTACAAATTATTCTACTATGAACTACACTGATAAATCCACATTACAACTGTTTCACTATTCAATTACACCATATGTTTAATTATTTCTTTCCTCAAGTTATGGTCCAGAACTTTATGCACGGCTGAAATCAAGCTAACAAGCTTTGAGCCCCTTGAATCAATTTCTTCCTATTCTTAAATAAAGGTGTTACAGATAATGAGCTAAATATAGCATCTTCCTTTCTCAGGGAGATGAGCACTATCTTGTGTTCAGGACACAGTATTGCATTTGTTCATTACTTTAATCAAGCACTTGCATGCTCTACTTTGCCACGTTTATGTGCATGCATTTTAAATAAATATTTAGGAAGTCATAGATTTATTTTAAAATAATTACATTTTCATTAAGACTCACAAATAGCAGGGAACTCCCTTCCTAAATCTCAGCCTAACTGCACTTACAGAGCATTATCAACCAATTTAATGCAGCCAACCATTTATTGAAATGAATCTAATAAATTTACTAAACGTGATTTCACTAATGATCAGAGGACACCACAAAGGCATTTAAAACTGAAGTTGGCTCTTCATTTGACTGTGATGTTCTTTCTTTTGCTATAAGGATACTTAATTTTCTCATGTAGAATTTTCACACACTAATTATGATAGCTATATTTTGTTTACAAAGTGCACAAAGTCATTCCAGGATGCTTGAAAAATTATTAATTTCAGACTGAACATAAAACTGAAGAATGTTTCCAGTACATATTAAATATCTATTCATCTTAGGCCAGTTCCTTTCTGTTAATTCCAAATATGCAAAACTTCCTTAGACTACTCTCGTTTCTAGCATACACATAATGAAATCTGCAAATACAGAGTGCAGAAATTGAATTTTAACTTAAAATCCAGGGAGGATTACAGGGAGGATCTATATTTGTAGAACTAGCAGCTCACTGCAGATATATACAGTATCCTTCTTCCACAAAATATATTTTATATAATAACAAAAGGACTCTACCTTTTATAGAAAACAATTACTCTATCCCAAAGAAGGCTCTCTTCTCTTTTCTCAGGCTACTTGTTTAAACGTGAAATGTTCTTTAGATGCTGCTTCAACAGCATCCACAAGATGTCACCATTGTAAAAAAAGAAACCTCAATGTGTTGTAAACTATTCAATACCCTTTTTATTTTCTGAACCATGGATTTTATTTATTGTCATTTTAATCAATGCATCCCGGTGGGTTTTTTTTTTTTTTTCATACAAGGACTAACCATATTGAAAAAAATCCAAATGGGGGGAGGAAAAAAATGTAAAATTCTTTTAAAAAAAAAAAAAAAAAAAAAAATCAAGATAATGCTTTAGCCAGTTGGTTTGAATTACCAAACACAAGAAGAACTTGAGAGAGAGAAAGTAGTAAGATAAGTAGAAACAGTTATGGTTCCAGCATTACAAATAACTTACACAGAAGATACTGTCAAGTTTAGAAACTATAAACAGAGAATATATAGATATTAATAGAACAGAGAAGCCAGCAGTCACCCAGAGAGCTTAAGGAAATTTTGGTATTGTTTTATATTTAATAAGGAATATTATGTATCCAAGCTAGCTCATCTGGCACAGAGTAGAAAAAAAATTCATTGAAAACTACGTAGCTTTAGTGAATACACAAGTAACAGTTAAGCAAATTATACCTATACAGTCCTAATCACTCTATGCACAGAGATGCTAGAAGAAAAGAAGGTACTAACAGTGAAAGTTAGAATTTTAACTTTTTGTGCTTAAAACTTCTAATGAAAATTATAGCACTGTAAATGAAGGTGTAGCCTAAAAAGCTATTCCAAAGATTTGAGGGTTTTCCCCATTTTGTACACAGCAATCTGAAATTGCATTGAATCAATGCCCAGCTAAATGGGTGATATTCTTGCTGCCAGTTCTATTCACAACTTCCTTACAGAGATGAGGCTTTCAGGATCTTTTTTTATGCACTACAATCATCAAAGTTTCTGGAGGACTCAATAGCGAGTCTGCTCTGTTTCCATTCAATGACCATATTGCTAACCCACTTCCTTTCTGTGGGTGCACTGACTGCCTTTCAATGAACAACTTCATTAATTATTAAGAAGATAAATGTATTAAATCTCGCAGTGTCTTTGGTCTAATAGGTGTGACAGCTAAAAGAAATAAAAAGTCATTTCCTTTGACATGCAAAAAGAAACAGCAATAAAACCAAAGTAGAGCCAGGAAATGGGAAGAGGTCATATCAGCTAAATAATTGAGAAGTATCTTAATATTTCTTTTAAGAGAAGAAGGGCAATTTCAGTGGTGAGCAAGTTAATCTACTTGAGACTTCTAATAGGAGTAAAGGATAAAAAGAAAAAATGTACAAACCTCCAGCATAATTATAGTGAATTAAATATTTAGGATCTTAAATAATTGACCTTTAATAAGAAACAATTATTAATGGTACTGGGAGTAAACTACAGAACATGCTTACAATACATCCATTTCTCCACATAAACATACTCTGGTACCATCGTCACAATGAAAAACCTTCTTTTTTCAATGAAAGACTACACAAATAATACACAACAAAAAACCAGGCAGTGCAATCTTACTTCATGAAGCACTAAAAATATGATGTGACGATGCAACATTAAGAAAGGGGTGGAATCAAATCTATCTAGATGTTAGAAAAAAATTAATAGAATAGAAAATTAGGCTATGCAGGAACTTAGTCTTCAGAAGTGCTCACAACTCTTGCATAATTACTGCCATATTTTTTTCAAATTAATGACCCGAAAAGAGGAATGCTCCCCACAAAAAAGTTCAGATATTTTCACAGTATATTTAGACAGAAAATACCAAAACTGTGAGCCGTTTATGGTATTAAAATAGGTCCACATGACCTAAAAAAAATCTAGGTCCACATGAAAATTTACTCCAGAAATTATTTTTTCATTTATGTTTATTCTTTAAAGATGCTAATTTGCAGACTAGATAGGACACATTAAAAGCGGTTCTTTTTTTTAAGATTGACTTGATTCCAAATAACAAAAGCTTACCTTGCCAGCTGTCATTGCAAACACACAGCTTCTCGCCTGTCAAATCACAGTACCCGTGATCCGGACTGCCACAGTTGGCTTTACAGTATGGAATATCACAGGCTTCTCCTTTCCAGTACTTGTCACACTCACAGTAGACCCGGCTCGGTACGGACACACTGGTTGTACACTTCCCATGTTCTGAGCAGTTATTAGGACAAGAATTGATTCTGAAAAAATATATATATAAAATAAGGGAAATGACAAGCTAAGAGTTGATAGCAGTGGTTTTATCCGACAGTACTCCAGCAGTATCTGGTAGATAAAGTACTTTTTTCCTGAAAAATTTCTACATGCTGGTAAAACACAAGTTCAATGATGATTTTACAGACAAGCGAGCTGAAAAGGTGTGTGTGAATACACCCTGCTTACATACAAAGTCTGTGATGCAGTCAGGATCACAAGCACCTTGTACTTTAACAAAAAGGACTGACATTGAGCAGAAGGACAGGCCCTGCCTGGCCAGATCACCATCTCTTTTTTCCCCATGTTCCAGTATCAGCAGCCTAGCCAGTCCTTTCAAATGATTATTATCTCTATCTGCACTGGAAGTGACTGTGAGCAGTAACCCTTAAACTCTTCACCACAGGCACACTGTTAAAGGGTGAGTAGCTTTGGTCCATGCTATAAAACAGTGTGTCTAATACCCGAGGTGAATAAAATTGGAAAAACCATGTGAAGAAAAATACAAGATGGTTAATACCCTGAAACTACTTACAGGTAGCATTTCATGCTTTGAACCCTTAATACTAGAGCCACCTTAACCTTGCCTCCTTAACCACAGCCAGAGATGCAAAAAGAGCAAAGATTAGGGTGAAAGAAATCTGTGACTGTTATGAGAGTTAGCATTTCTGTGATACGCCCTTCCAAACACTGAGATCACAGGCAACTGGTCTGCAAAATTACACAAACTGGTTCCAGAAATGCAGGCAATTCCTTAGAGATGAGGAGGGATGGAGAATGTTGAAGTACGTGGGTCCAAGAGTTTCCATGAACAGAATCTCAGGCAATATGTGCCTGATGAAGTCCAGAAAGGATTTGAAACCTTTTTTGATGACTCACAACAAAGGGTTGGGTTGAAACGCAGAATAAACTGCGACTACAAACCCCCAGTGATAGCACAGACTGTTCCCTGTAGATGTGAGAGCTGGATACTGTTCATAGCCTTGCTTGCTCTTACCAAAGAAGAAAGAACTCAAAAAAGTTAGTGAAGAATTGTTCCAGGCTGGCCTTTGGCCAAGAGTAGTTGTGGTAGGACAGTCAGGAGACATGTTTTCATTTTCTGAAGACTCACAGCTCAGAGGACTGATTCTGTTACATTACCAAAAAAGAAAATTCTACGTCTGAACTGCAAATGTCCTGGGGGTGTTGGCTAGTAATACACATGGCACTAAAACCATTGATGGCATTAACTGCTGTATACCACAGCCATGAGGAACCTCTCCCTCTAACTCCACAGGGAGGGTGTTCTGCAGGAAGGTGAACAGCTAAGTCTTTCCAGCAATAGAGATATCAGTTTAAAAGCAGACATATTCCCACTCCAACATTTTTGTTACAGATTCAAGCAGTGTGATAAAAACTGGATCAGCAGAATTGGAAGCAGTTTGCCTGACTCCAAAGAACGCAAAACTTACTCAGATTTCTGGAGTAACTGTTATTGTTTGCAACTGGCACGGCATTTTAGTCACAGGTGCTGTGCTTCTGTCTTGCCCAAAATAAAGGAAAATGAGTGGTTCATCAAGATGAACTCAGAGATCAAGTCAAGAATTGCTTTGAGATTATCAAACCAAGGGAGAAAAAAGGTAACAGAAGCAGAGTACAACAGATCAGTGGCAGAAAAAAAGTGAACGCAACCATAAAAAGCAATGGGGGGTGGTACTGTTATCATAAAACGAGTTACTGTTGGCTCATTAAATATATACTTATATATTTTTAACTATCCATTGCAATAGGAGAAACAGAAGAACAGAGTACATAAAATTTCATGAGTCAAATATATAATGGAATTAAAACCTGGCAGGTTTTTTTCACTTATTTCAAATCTTCCAAGAAATTAGGTAATGATATGTAGCATGCACCACATTACCATGTCCCAAAAGAATGCAGAGCACATACACTCATTGCTTAAGAATGCCATGTCATACTGCCATTTGCTCCCAAGACAAACAAAAAAAAGTACAATAAAAGCTTCAGGGATAATTGAAAAATATATCTAATTACAATAGAGAAGTCTGCCAGGTGATTGCATTTTACTGATGTCAACTAACAAAAATTAAAAATACCCAGTCTTCTAGACTGCCATTTCCAATACAACATATTTAAAAGGTTTCTCATACTCTGAAGAGCTATTTATTACCTGGTAAAAGGTAGCAAACCACTGCAAACTACAGAAACAACCTTTCCACAGATAATTTAACAAAAACCTCTGCCAAGAGTAAACCTATGGTCAGAAGCACAAATAGGAATTTTATATGACAAAAATATTACATGTCTTTCCACATCTGCAGTGCTGTGCTGGCCACCACATCCCCAAAACTGGTATTTCAGAATCTGAAGGAATTGCTTTGCCACCAGAGAAACTAGAAGACGGACAGTGCAGGTAAGAACTATGAAGGCAGAATTCAGACTGAGCTGGACAATAGGAGGGGAAAGTACTCAAGAAGCAAAGAAGAAATTGAATAAAATCCCTGTGGCTGGCACAAAAATAGAAGTAGGTCTTTGGTGAAGGTGTCAAAAGCCCTAAAAGTATATTCAGCAAGAAAAAAAGAAATCAAGCAACAGATGATCCTAGTTCAAGAGAGGGGAACTGACATGACAGCAGATACAATCTCCCTCCTATTCCATATAACAACTACATGTGTTTAGATAAACACTGGAAGGGATACATTCTAGTTCCATATGGCAGAGGAAAAACATACTCTTGGAATGGCCACGTGGCTTCACCCAGAGTGATATATTTTACTTTTTTTTTTTTTTTTAATTGGTACCTTAATGACAACTCATTACAAAACCAGCTCCCTTGTTTTAGAAACATACCATAAAGTATAACTCACACTATTTATAAAATCAATGAACACTTTCTCTGGGTTTGTCATTCTCTTGAAAGAAATGATAGGCTAATTAACAAAATAATTACTTATTAAAAATACTTACGAGTAAAAAATGTTAAATCCAGTTAGGTTATAAGCAGCATCACTAAAAAAGTGTAGCAATGCATAGCCAGATGTAGTAACTACTTCAGGAACAGTTTCATTTCCACGCACTTCAGGGACTATTAGACCACTGGAAAAGAAAATGAGAATAATGTTTTCAACCAGTCTTTGGTGGGGGGGGAGGGAAAGGAGGAGTTAGCTTTTATTCTGGTTGCTAACTATATAGACAACTCATAAATCTCATTTATTTTTTTTTTTTTAAACAAATAATAAAATGTGTATAAAACACAATATTACCAGAATAAAGCAAGCTATTTAGCAAATTAAAGCCTCTAATTTTTTCTATTTTTTCACTGCAAACTAAAAACGGCCGTACATGACAACTTGGGCTAAAAGGCTAATAATACACTCACCTAAATACAGCTATTAAAGGTGCATATATTGAATCTCCATCGTATACATACATATGGTCCCAACTACATTCTGTGGCAAAGTGATTAAATCTTAATCTTAGTATTGCATTTGGGCTGGGAAAAAAAAAAAAAAAAAAAGGAAAAATTAATGTAAAACATTTAGAGAATTATTGAGGTCATGAGATAAAGAACTTACAGGAAAATTGATCATGCCAGCATAAATCTATTAAAACATTTTAAGTACTAACTACACATTTAAGAGTTAAATAACAAAATTCACAGCAAACAAGCACTTAACTTTATCTTAGAAAAGTTTAAAAATAACATCTTCAGTCCAAGTCTAATAATCCCTAAAATTAACAGAGACTGGAGTTCACCAGGTTTTATTGATGATCAGGACACTGAATTTTGGGCAATTAAAATATCCTATTTTAATATACTAGCTTTACTTTACTCATATGACAAAGGTAGCAGACTTCTAAATATATTCTATGCAGCACACTGATTATTTTATTTCTTTTTTCTTTTCCCCCTCTACTGACAGGCTTGAGTGCAGTTTGTCAGTTTGGAAAACATATGGGGTTCTTTGTGAGAAATCATTTCAAGAGGGCTGTTTGTTCATTTTTTAAAGAGTATTTTATACATATGTGACTTGCTTCTGTGTTGACATTTTGCACTATGTTAGTGGGTTGCATTACTCTTCTACATACAATACTCAGCATATTGTTTCCACCAGCTGCCCACTCTACCATCTCCTGCAAAGGGGAGGAACAGAGTGAAGAACAACTTCAAAGCAGAGTTCACACACAGTCCTGAGCTGTGTTTCCACTTCAGCTTAGTGTAGTGCAGTGCAAATACTCCTTGGGTAAGATGTGAGGTCTAGCTATGTCAGAAAGATATTCAGCTACAGCCTCGTCACCTAGATATCGAAGCTTCTACTTAAATGATTTTGCAATCTACCCATAACTTCATTGAAGTTGTGTTTAAATTACTATTGCATATGAGCAGACCAAAATTAGATCAGATAAATCACTGCTGAACGGCAGCGACAGAGCAGACATCTAAAGTAATTGAGATTATGACAATATGGAAATACAGAAGGGGGTAATTCTCTTCTAGAACATTAGAAGAACTCAGACATAGCTACATTCTTCAGCAAAATCCTGACCCATAGCCTGAGGGATAAAAATCCCACTGAAATTTAATAAATTTGTGCCTTTAACAGTTAGCCATACTCTCACGTACGTGTCGTTAGTTCTTTGTGCGTGTCTGTGTGTTTCTGCGCTCCATAAATTGAAAAATTAGCAACAGACACGAGACATCTAAACTGTATGAACTGTGGACACAATACAGTTTTAGAAACAAGTACATAAGGAAAACTAGAATGCCAGAAAAAATATTTATAGAAGCACTAAGTTTTGAGCAGCATGTAACTAAATAATTATCATTATACCGGAAGCATTCTGTACTTGAAGCCATTCCTGATTTGTCACAGATATGAATTAATAAGATAAATAAGTAAGATAATGAGTTTAATAGGATTCTGTAACCCCATTTGGAACTTACGTAAAGGTACTCAAATATGCAAGAAATTTATCACAGAGTTTTGAGAGCTTGCAGCGCTGGCAGAATTCCAACGTCAGCCTAACTTTTGCCAGCAATTTGAATGGGAATGGAATTCGGCCAGCTGAGAAATCCTGAAAATCCTACTTCAAAGTTTTTATTTTTTTTTTAAGTCTTTTTAACATTTAACCAAACACAAAACAAACAAATAAAAAAAAAAAAACCCAAAAGTGTGTATATTACATCCAGATGCAGTTTTTACTTGAGGAGTTCTGTAGTTCTCTAGAATACACAGTAAAAAACTGTCAGAAAATTTAAGCTATGAAAATAAATACTTACTATCCTTCAATTAACCATGTACATTTAGTTTTATATTTATAATTTATTGGTCCATCTGTTAAATATCCAGAAGGTTCTGTTAACCTACAAGAGAAAAAACAGTGCTGTAACAACAGAGACAACACAACAGAACACATCGTCAACACATCAACAGATTCTTTCTGGATGGAAAGAAAATTGGGGCTGGGGGAAAGAGTCAAGACTCTCTTCATATTTATTGTCACACTATTTTTGCTCATAAGAACTAAAATTCTGATTATTCTGTATCAGTGGTTTGCTTTCCTCCACAAGGCAATCACAAGACTCGTATCTTTTCTAGTTCAGTGGGAAGCAAATACTACATGTAATTCAAATTATCCTTCACACAATACCAGTGAAAAGGGTTTTTTGGAGTATTTTGGTTTGTTTGCTTATTTCTTTCATCATTGCCTTATATCTCACTTCTGAAATCAGACCACAGCAGCAGTGGGGAAAACTGTTCTAGATCAAGAGAAATTAAGGTATAAATTATAAATTTAAATAAGCATATCTGCCAGCCTCTCCCTCTCTGATTCCTGGCCAGTGAGGAGACACAGGAAAGCACAACAACACTGGAATAGGCAGAAACTAAGTAAAATGCATATGAATAGCTATAAAAGGTCAGACCAAAACACTGACATAGCCCAGCACCCTGCCTCTGACAGGCCTAGAGTGGACACCCCAGCAAGAATTTCAGTCCCTGCAGACAGTCCCACAGCGCTACACCCCCTTCAGGGACTTGCAGCTCGGGGACATTCTCAGCCAGAGGTTGTGCCTTTGCGTTGGTTTTGGGTTAATGTTTCTCCTAGGGGTTTGCCTACGTAAACTCCTGTAAACCTGCAGCATCTAGAGCATCCTGCAGCCGTGATTTCTATGCATATAGAAAGAGACACCTCAACTGTTTGTGTCCTGAGCCTACTTCTTGGCACTTTCATCTGACATCCTTAGGTCTGGCACTGGATGACATGATGAACAGTACTCTGGTCACATGCTTTGTCCTACTTAAAACGTAACAATCTGTGGTGTTTCCCACCCTTCTCTCCAGTTTCCCTTTTCCAACCTGAGAAATCCTCACTCACTGACTTTAATCTACCTTTTCTATTCTCCTGTACCCTTTCAGAGATGCAACACAGAGATCAACATACCGCTTTCAAGATGCAAGTGAACCATGAATCTGTACAGTAGCAAAATAATGATTTCCATTTTGTTCTCTATTCCCATCTTAACATTTTATTTGTTCTTTCAACAACTACCATGCCGACATTTTAAACACAACTAGCTGTTATGACTTCTTTTGAGTGATAATAGATAATTCCGAGATTCATTACATACAGGAATTCATTTAACATAGAAATAGAACCTTTTACTTCACATTAATCTATAAAGAGTGATAAAATAGCAGATGAAATTCAATAATCTATTAACATAAAAGCTTTTTGAAAGAGCTTAGTATCTTCAGCACACTGTAACTTCACTAATTTACCCCATTTTCTGCCTCCTTTATGATTATGTTCTATAGTTCAGGCTTTAACACACATCTCTAGTGGCCTCACTCCACTGGGAAAACTGACCATCCTACTCTTTAAAACATTACAACAATGATAACGAATATAAATACACACTCAGAAAGGCTCATTTCTTTCACTATAGTATGGAAAGTTAATTGTTAACAGTAAGTATCACTGAATAAGAAAAGCAAACCAGTTGGGATTTTCTGGTTTGTTTCAGGTTTTTTTAATAAATCAATAGATTAAGTCTAAGCCCAGAGGCAATGCTGAACAAGTTGACCAAGTCACAGCTAAATTTTCTCACAGGGAATCTAGCTGAAGAGGAATTCAATATCTGCCATCCTACTGTATTTGAAGCTGTACACACCAATTTTAAAAATCTTCACTACCACATCTACTGCAAATTATTTACAAATACTAATTGCATACTTATCAAGAGAGGTCTGTTATTCCAAACAAAACTATAAATGTGTGGAAAGGAAACAGAAACAAGGGAGGTAGAAAGAAGAATTTTATGAGACAAGGTCTACGCAAACTCAAGTTTTTAAACAAGTTCCTTCACCTGTCCTGTAAGAACCAGCACCAGTTTGTTAGGCATATTGTAAGCCACTCTGTTCTAATCACTGGTGGTTTGAATGAAGATCTTTACCCACACTTTCCTTTTGATTAAATGAGACAAAGCTCTTTAATATGGGGAGCTGCCCAAATAATTGTACTTCAAAACATTTTCAAGGCATAAAGGCAATATCAATGACTTATGCTTCTGAAGAAAAAGAAGAAAAGCAGACAAACAGCTGGTAACATGAGCAACAGATGGGGAGGAAAAAAAAAATCAAAACAAACAACCACATTACACTTCAGTCAGCTGACAGCTGAGAGAAAAACATCCCTAACAAAACCCAATGCATTGAGCTGGGCTGAATGCTGCAGCACAGCACTTCCCAAAAGCCACGGTTCCTGGTAAGTGCTACACAAACTCTGGTGTAGCTCACGAGCAGAGCTATGACTGATGAGAGGGATGGGGGGTCACTCCCCCTCCTCTCTTGCTGCTCTGGAGATGGCACAGGGATGGCCACAGGAAAGGCTAACCGTGCTCCTGCCAGGGCTCTCCTCTGAATCACTGCCAGGCCACAGAAAACTTCTGCTTGAAGCAAGAGACACATGCAGCTTCAGTTTACAATATTTCTTTTTGTTAAGAAAAAACAACTTTACCTAAAAATATACTTTCATGTTTATATACATGAGAAATAGGGTTCTTCAGGGTTATTTCTGGATTCTTTAATATTAATTACATTGTCTGGACAATGCTGAATATAATATCACTTAGCGGTCTAAGTCGCACATTTTTAAGTCAAGCTTGATGCTTGGTTTCTAGCAGAACCATAGTAAAGTTGATTACAGGAGCAGATCCCATGTTTGAGTGTGTGCTAGATTGAAGGCATTAATAGTTTGGAAAAAAAAAGGTAGAGATGCAGAAAATTTGAATCAAAATTATTTTAGTGTTGTCATATGGTTTATATCCAGATGTAAAGTCTTACATAGCAAGCCAAAGAACATTTAGTTTGCTGCGAGAAATGTGAAGTATTCTCAGTATTCATTTGCAGCCACAACTGTTGCCTTCTTAATAGCTGTAGAATGCAATGGAGGTGACTTACAAGAGTTGTTTTTATTAGATCAGTCCTTTGGCACTAGTAAAGTGCAAACAATTTCCCTTTTCACCTACGCTGATAATTTTTTGATAAATAGTTCCTTTTGAAAGAGTAGATAGCCTTTGAAGCAGCTACTGCACTCTGCTGAAAAAAAGTAAAGAATAAATAAGAGCATGACAGTGCTTTGTAAGAATGGTTGTGGAAAATGGTAAGATAAAAGGGCTGTTCTATTTTAAATAAATACACAGCAAGACAGAGGGGCATTACTTTGAGTCACACCAAGAACTCTTCTGTATCACTTTTCTTTCCAAACATTATGAAATCCCAAACCCCAAAAGTGACACATAAATAAGCACTACTACTTTCATGTAACCTCTTACCAAATCAAGGGCAATATTTTTTATCTTGTAACACCAGGTATTGGTGGACACAGTTTTGCTCTGCAAAAAATGGTGACTCTGTCAAATAATCAAAATCCAGACGAGCCAACACAACTACACACTCTTTATTGGCAGAAGTGGAATAGCCAGAACGATGCCTACACGCTGCACCCCACTCCCTGCTCCTTGCTGAGAAAGCTTCAGGGATGAGGGGACACCCAGAACAATTTTTGTGGCCTTCTTAGGCACCACAGGTTTATCACACACCTAAACTCCAGCTTTCTGAACAGAGTGCACAGGGAGCAGCTGATGTTGTATATTGTCATTTTAAATTGCACACCAACTTTCATAAACACAGTACTTTTTCCAGTCGGCGGGGTTATAATCAAAACCTATAAAGAATTAGAGACGCATGCCAAGAGTTTATTTCCCTTCTCTGTATCCTGTAAAACAGATCTACCAAATTATAGAAAGAGATCAGGATGCTGCACAGTGGAGCTAAAGACATTCAGAAGCATCAGTGACAGATTAGTCACTCCCCAAGCTAATCCATCAGTAATGGCTTACGTGAAAGCTACATGGCACTATGGGTTGTTTCATCCAGCAGATCGACACATACCAGATATGTAAGGGATAAAAAGCTGGAATCAACACAGGGCAACCAAACCATGCAACAAACGGATATCTAAATTCCCTTGAAATATTACCACTGTTATAAAATAATGGCAGATATAATTGAGTTTGAATTTACAGTGGTAACATTTATATTTACTACTACAGAGACTTTAAATCAAGGCTGATGCAATTCAAGAGAAAAGTATGTTCTAGTTCAGTCAGAAATTATTGGTCCAAAATGAAGGAGTAGTCAGATGAAATCTATGGCCTGCAATACATAAGACGTCAGAGCAGGTTATTAAAATAGCCCTTCCTGGCTGTAATATTTATAGATCTGTGAAAAATGCAGTCATGTCATCTCCTGTATCTTCTTGTAAAAGAATAGCATCATCAAATCTTTCAGAAAGGGGAACAAACTTAAACCAGAGAAGTCACTGGGTATTTTCTGCCATCAGTAGAACATGAAAATCCACAAAACTGCTGGTAGACGGACAGACAGAGGTCTGATGTATAACACAGGTGCATTAGGAGAAACAAAGCATAAGGCACATTCATAACATCATAAATATTCACTGTTAAATAAAAGAAGGGGTTATGAAGAGATTAATTTGTTCTATATTTGTTAGTGGCACACTTGTATTCAAAATTCTATGAAAAGTCAAATTACTTTGTAATTCCTACTTCAGATATATCTGAATATAAGATAAAGAGTATATTTTACTATATGAATTGATGTCAATATCAGTATTTCTGTGTCAGTCAAGGACTGTTCTCTCCATTGTTGCAAAATTTTGCTCTGTCTCCTTTTCATCTTTTATGATTTTTTTTTTATGTTTTATTAAAAAAAAATACAAATCAATAACTTTGCTTCAAAGCACAAAGTATGGGCAATCTTTCTAGCTCGAGATCTTGTGCATAACCTTTACAGCGGGGAAAGAGGCTCTTCACATATCCCAGATGAGATCAGCTGAATGTGTTAAGAAAGAAGGAAAGAAAAAAAAAAAAAAAAAGTTGGACCACCCTACAGAACAAACCAGAATCAGTGAGCACTATGATATCAGAGAGAAATACAGAAGAGATGAAAGGCTGTTTCTCATGCCCAACTTTAAGTGATAAACTAAGGAGGCTTTTTAATACTGTTTTCAGAGGAAGATCTGAAAAACATGTTCTGAAAAACCCCCAAAGCCAGATTTCTGTTTTCCAGGCATAAAGTATTGATCAGCACCTAATAAAAACCCTATGAACTTGCATTTGATTTTCCTGTATTTTCACATTTATTATAGAACCTTGCAGTTGGTTAATCTTTTTTTCACAACATATATTAAAACAGAATATACTGAACATACTGCGGTTCTAATTTTTCTTCAGTGACTAATCAAGAGGAATAAATATTTAATACATTAAGAAAATATTTGCATATGCCAATCACACTCCTAAAAAAAAAAAAAAAAAGTTGGACCACCCTACAGAACAAACCAGAATCAGTGAGCACTATGATATCAGAGAGAAATACAGAAGAGATGAAAGGCTGTTTCTCATGCCCAACTTTAAGTGATAAACTAAGGAGGCTTTTTAATACTGTTTTCAGAGGAAGATCTGAAAAACATGTTCTGAAAAACCCCCAAAGCCAGATTTCTGTTTTCCAGGCATAAAGTATTGATCAGCACCTAATAAAAACCCTATGAACTTGCATTTGATTTTCCTGTATTTTCACATTTATTATAGAACCTTGCAGTTGGTTAATCTTTTTTTCACAACATATATTAAAACAGAATATACTGAACATACTGCGGTTCTAATTTTTCTTCAGTGACTAATCAAGAGGAATAAATATTTAATACATTAAGAAAATATTTGCATATGCCAATCACACTCCTATATTAGTTACATACTGCTTTGCATTAATAGAAGAATTTATATTTAGAAACGGTAAGGACATTCCCAACAACTTTTCACATGGCAACTAATCAAAGGGATGCTCTTAAATTGGCCCCACTTTATCCACTGAAAAAGTAACAGTTTCTTTTGCCAAAGTTCCCTACTGCTTAAGTCAAGTATTCAGTTCTACCCTCTAACATATTTGAAACAAAACCAGGCTCCAAACCAATAAAAAAAAAGTAGAATTAAGACTATACTACAACATTTTTTCCCCTCATAAGAATATATTCTCTATTTCAAGAAGCTTAACACTTCTGTGGTTCCTGAATCTATTTTTTTCTTGAGCGTTCAGTTTCTGAGGTTTGGGGAATTTTTTGTTTGTTGCTTTTTTTAATAAAGTAAGCAGGAATATAGTCTTTGAAAACTGTTAATTTAAGGTTTAACACCAACAGGATTTTGTTTCCTCATTTACTGTTTCTGAAAAAAGTTGTTATTCTATAGTCCCAAAAAACTACTTAAAGATTACTGCATAGAAGTTAATTGTTCCTGTCAAAGTACAAACTTACCTGGCATCTTGCTTAAGCAATGTATTTTCACTTCCATAAAATTTTCAAAAAATCTGTTCCCTTCCTTAGGCTGCATAACACATGAATTCACAGAACATACACCATGGCAGGTCATTTAGAATTGGACAACTGAATGTGTGACTTAAAAGGCAATCTACAAAGTGACTAGAAAGAAGCAAACGTGGGCACAGCTTTATGAAGACTTGGCAGATAAACCAGATGCAGAAAATTAAAGTAATATAGTAACATTAAAGGCAATCCCAATATTTATTTTACAGTAAATTAAAATTACTGTGGAAATACTGTATGAGATTATCAAGGGGTTTTCTTCTATGTCCTCCCAGTGTCAGGTGGCACTTGACTTTTTTTGCCTATTTTAGTATCTATTTTAGTACTGACTTATTATTAGGAAGTTTTTCTAAATGTCTAACTTAATTTTTTTCTTACTTAAACATATTACTTCCTAGTCAGAGTGGACCTGGAAAGCAGGTTAATTCCCTTCCTCTTTCTGCTTACCTTTTACAAACATCTACCTTCAGGCTTTTCTTCTCTGAATTAAGCAATTTAACCTAGCGTTCCTCATGTGTCATTTTATAGACATCCCTCCTCTAGAACTTCTCCAATTCATCTACACCTCAAAATGATACCTACCACTCCAGCTCTGGTCTGACCAGCACAGCAACCGGAGGAGAATTATTTAATGTCCTTAATGTAGCCAGTTCTCCTGAATGTTAAGTAGCAGAATAACTCCCTTTATACATGTTGATTTGTACACAACCTAGAATTCCCTCTGACTGCAAACTTCCCCCACAAAAGGAATTAAATGGTATTACTCTAGTTCATCTTACTGGGGTTAATTATGCCTACTGAAGTGTAGAAATTCTAATCCAATTCCATCAGTACAACTTTTTTCAAGGCAGTGTTGTACAGGATCAATGCAGGTTGCATGATCTGGAACTTGCTATTTGGAAAGTTTCATTTATAATCATTTTCTTGGTAGGAAAATCTATTCTTGTTTCCATGATAAGCATTCACTTCAAAGATGGTAACTCCTGGCCACGCTGCATACTGAGAAATCCTACTCACAAATCAATGGACTCCACAAGAAAAGAAGAAATTTCATCTCTGTATGTTTATCTTAAAGTTCTTTTAAAAACTACAAAATTTTCCACAACAGCTATTTTTCTATTCCTCAACTATGTCAAGTTTTTTTAATTATTACTCATATTCATTATTTATTCACCCTATGAAGCGCTAACATAAAGTACTAACCAAAATTAAAACTCAAATACATGCACGTAGAAGGTCACCACCACGACAGTTGCGTTAGAGACAGAACATCCACTCTTTAGAAATGCCCAGGCCAGTTCATAGATGTCATCCAAAATTCTGCCTATAAATAGACCTGCCACTATGCTTAAAATCAAGAATTGATGGAAAATCAAGTTGGCATTTGATACAAACACAGGACATCATATTTCCCCGTATCACTATCTCATTTAATTATGGCTGCAAATATTACTTTAGATATAAAATCCAAAAGGTTAAAAAAGCTGTAGCTGTATAAAAATAATTCCTGTTTTGCGTTAGAGGCAGACCATCTACCTGATTCACAGACTGAACTTCTTGCACTCACAGTTTCGTGTCAGGGTCAGCCATTTTCTCAGAAAAAGAATAAGATTTGAAATATTAAAAATTCTAACTATTCATTCTTGATTCAGAAGAACATTAACAGCAGTCCCAAAGTTTTCTCATATCCATCCAGATAGCTACCATTAAAAGCAAACAGTAATTACAAAAGAATTGGACAGGAAGCAAGGAGACATCTCATTCCTTTAACATTTTACAGTGTTCATTTCTGCCAAGAGTTATTTTTATTGCCAAATGTTGCCAAGATAATGAAGAAATAAATAAGCGCACACACAAAAAAAAAATCCAAAACACTCACTCCACCAGACTGAAGGAGTCCCATTACTTACTTTTTTCCTACCATATTAATATTTTTATTATTTCATTTAGAAAAGTTTTGTACCCGAATAGATTATGTTACTTTAGCATTACCCAGAAATAACACATTATCCTTATGTTATCCCCAGTGTTAATAAAAAAAGTCATAGTTTCGATTTCTTTATTTGCTAGAGCTCTTTCCCCTAGGCTTTATTTTCTACAAGGCAGCCCTCCATTTCCTAAAGTAACATGGTTAAGTGCATTTTCTAACTTTACATTATTTTGTTAATGTCTTTGACTTCATCTCTGCTGCCTAAAATAGATTTCAATCCAAGTAGATTCTATGTTAAAGTAAGATTGTCTACAGGTTTTGATTTAATCACAAGATTAACATGACTGAAGGATAAAAGTTACTTTGAATTTTTATGTATTTGTACATACTTTAAACATATGTATGTATGTATTTTATATACTGAGCCATAAATTTGTATTTTATAAGACTTCTATAATTAATCAGACTTGCTACAGTATCTTAAAATGTGGGGCACAAAGCATATAGATGATGCAGACTGAGGCATTTGGCAAAAAGGTAATGTACTGTGCCAATTTTTCACCGTACATCACTGTAAATCTCATTTTCATTTGTGACCTACTTCAGGGTTTTAACTTAAGCTTCCCGAGGTAACAGCCAAATGCTCTAAATCCAGGGTGTCACCTATTCCAAAATTTCCCATTGGCTATTTAAGACAACTTTCTAATAAACACCTGTGCTCAACAAGACACAGTGATTTCCACCTTTCAAGTCATTTAGGTTGATTAATATCCAACCATCAAATTCTATGTTTGTTGAAGACAGTTCTTCTGGCAGGAAACTCCCTCCTACCATAATGCTGCAAACACCAGCTCCCACTCGTTATAGTAATTCTGAAATTATCCAAATGCAGTAAACTTTGACATACATACCCTTCAAAGAAACAACAAAAACAAAGACATCAAGTATCTCTTTTTGCATCCCTAAAACTACACTAATGGAAGTTTGTTTGATTTCGTATTATGATTTATTTGGTTTTCAACACTTTTTTTTGTTTTTTAATTCAGCATCCTCATTCTGGTTTTGGGTTTTTTTAATTTATTTATATATATATAATCAGCAATTCCTCCTTCCTCTCTTCCACCTCCCATCAGCACACATGCTGCTTCAAAAGAGGTTCTCAGGCCCTGAACATACAGTATCAGTACAAATGTTGAGATTAGAAGAGATAATAGCTCTTTTTAAAACTTAAATGATTAATAAATTCAAAGGGCTTGGTGCTGACTAGGTTTCATGTACTGTCTTTTAGATAATTATACAGATAATCACTTTCTGACTTCTCTGGCTATAGCAATTATCAGGATGTTACACATTTGCCTTAAATACAAAGCACATCCCTCTTTTAGTTATAAAGAGCTGGAATAATGGCATACATGTCTCTGGGGTATTACAAGGTATTCCTGTTTGGGGATATGAAAGATTCTTACTAGTAATAAAAAAGCATCACTTTAGAACACATCGTTTGTGGCAGGTGTCATTTCACTCATTTTCTGCTTGACTTTTTAATTCATGGGTGAAGTCATAACACTGTTAGCAACTTCCAATACTTCCTCTAGAAGTGGATTAAGAGATATCACAAAGGAAAGACTGTCATATTTTGAGTCCTAACTATTCTGTGAAACTGGCATTTCACACACTGATAGAGGGGCTTTGGTCTGGTTTTTTTGGTTTGTGGGGATGAGCTTTTTTATTTTGGGGTTTCTTGCCAGGGAAGGATAAGTTTAGCCTGTAATTTGTTCTGTATTTAAACGCAAAAATCTCTAGAATTAAGGAAACACTGATTGACAAGTTTAAAATTACAAATGAAACTTGTTAGCACTTTGAGCTCTCAACTGAAATGAAACACCAAGAACAATTTGCAGATAGTGATGAGAAATATTAGGAAACAGAGGCACACACAGAACTCTACGTTACATCCATCAGTTACTGAGAAAAATACAACTTCCCATTCACTGAACTGTTAACAGAAGACCTGCTAATGCAATGATCTTTGGATTTCCAAAGCTGGTGTTGTGAAGTCATCACAACTTCAAAACTATACAAGTCTTAGACCCATCTGAAATAAGTCTTAGTCTGTATTACAATCATGCAGAGAAATTTTGTTTGGGTTCTGGGAGAAGGTATTACTGTTATTTCTACTGTCCACAGAAGCATTAATCATGCTATTTAAATGAGAAAAGTTTCATTTTTCCAATATTTTCTGTAACTTTTTTTTTTTTCAATGAAGCACAAAATAGTGAAAAAATACCAACATACAACACAAAATTAACAAGGACCTCTGAAAGGCAACATACAGATTTTTAAAGCTTCACACACCCAGGAAAATGAACAGGTTGCATCCTGTAAACTGACCCACGCGTGTGCATTCCTGTATTCTAGTGAGAAAACTCAACTGAGAACTGCACAGCTTATTCTATTCATAGTCTTATACAGGCTTTGGATTTAAATGAGGCACCATATTAGTATAATTATTAAAGATATAAATCTGAAGTTTTTCAATGTAACGCTCCATGGGTTTATTCACAGCACAGGCATTGAACCAAAAAACTTGGGTTTAGAATTTCTTTCTGCTAAGCAGAAAAATTACAACAGAAAACCTGATCCCTTCAAATCCTCCCTTGATAAGGACACTGCCATTTCAATGAACACAAACATAAAAGCTTCTGCTGAGATTTCCAAAACCCTCTGCTCTAGCTTGCCAAGACACTCATCGGTATCAGCCAGTTTCTCAAAAGACAGATCTAGAGCTAAGAACAGGGAATGAGGACAAGGGGATGTGTCACAGAGGCTGTTGCCCCCAGTCTGCCATTAAAGAAGAGTACAGGTCAGAGGAACATTGCCTGGAATGCCCCACTTTAACAGGGGACAACAGCAGGTTACGCACCTTCAGGACCAGAGCTCTTATGAGCTGTTCATGCTGTCCTTACAGGGATATAACACAGCTTGTGGGACACGCAGCCAGCCTGTCCTGTTGTATCAGTGAGAAGATACAGAAAGTGTAGGACCATCTTTCATGAGCAGAAATTCTTAAGACTGCTCCTAGGACAACAGGCTGCACCCGCTTCCCTCTTGGAGACTGGCAATTTAACATCTGCTGTGAAAAGCTCTCAGAGCTGCTGATGATCTTTTCTCACCCAGTTCAAACACAAAGTAGAATAGATTAGAAAGAAGGACCCACTCTTCATCAAGACAGCAGAAACAGAAACTATACCTGTCCACAGAGAAGAGCTGCTGCTACACAGCGTAGCACCCGAAAGCCAGCAGGAACCAACAAAGCCACACACTGAAGTTTTAAGCCAGTAAATTAGGCTGTTAGAAACAAGTAGAGGAAAAGGAGCGAGAAGGCAAGCAATCACTCTGAAATAGGGTCAGAAAAAAAGCAGTGACCCTAAGGCTTAGAGAAGAAGTGATGATTCAGGCAGCAAAATGCACTAGAGCAGAGAATTGCTGCAGCGCAGGTGAATGGTTAGGGAGGAGAACACTGCCCCTTCCCAGATGAATGAGTTACACCCCAAAGGAGAAGTTCCAGCAGCACATTCCCCATGGCTCACGTGTGCAAGGAGCTTCCCCAACTCTCAGCAACTGCATGCACAGAATCACTCAAAAGAGATACTTCTGTTATTTAATATACTAACTTACAAACACACCATCAAGTGTGCCTGTCAGCTTTTAACTGCTTCAACCGTCATTTAATTGTTTCTTGCAATGTATCAAACCAGAAATCTAGATTGCCCCAGTCACCTCACCCAACAAGTCACCTAATGGTCAAGCACAGAGTACATTTCCTGGTGGTGATGAAATTTCTACAAAAACGCCTTTGAAAGGTATATCAAAAAGATGTTAAGTATTGCTTTATTTAGTTGGCTTAAACAAAAGTAGAATACATAGTAAATTCAGAAAGAAGTGCACTGGTTTGCATAAAGATGAGGCAGACATCTGAAAAGAAAGTATTTCGCTGAAGGAAGATTATTATTGCAGCAAAGATGACAACTGAAACCAATCCTGTTTAACTAAAATTGCCTTTCCTTGCCTACAGGACCTTACCTCCTCTACTAGGTTTCCCAAGTACCTTTCCAGCCCACTATTCCAAACAACAGGAATGCACTGACATAAGCAGCACCTTCTATGTAATATATAATTCAATTAGAACAAACTTATTTTGTTTGGTTGGTTTGTATTAGGAGTAAAGATAATTTATTTTTAAGTGATTTAGATGCTTGTTATTGCTTTTCAGAAAGTTCAATTACAGGTAAAAATCAGTGAGCAGATACGATAAACTAACAAACCCATTCTCCTTCTAAATCCTAGAAAACCACACAAATTGCAATAAATGTTCTTAATTTTTATTGCACAAAAAAAAAAAAAAACCATCAAATATTCCTTGAAAGATTCTGTGTTATGAACATGGTCTGAGAGCAGTATTCATCCAGAATTTTGAACTGGTATAGAATCCAGATCAAAAGAAACCCCTCAGAACATCCAGAGCACATCTTAATATTGTTGTTATTCCGTTCTCAGCTTGTGGACTAGAATTGGCATTTGTGCTACTATCTCAAGTAACTCACAACTCTGAAGTTGGTATTTATCAGCTAACGTTGATGCAAAACTGATTCAGTGTTTATAAATACAAAAATTTCTAATAATTCCAAGGATTAATTCACACAAGTTTAATAGCTTAATACCAGCAACAAGTCAGAAGAAAGGAAACCTAAATTTCCTTAAACTTTCAGTTGACCTTAAACCTTTTCAATTCTTTTGCAATATATAACACAACACAGACTTCTTTCAATATGCGACTGTTTCCAAACCAGGTTACAAACGGAGACAGGTGCAAGTGGAATTAGGGACAACAGACCATCCAATGCTGTTTGAGGGGAAAAAAAGCTACATTACCTCAGCCCATAGCTGAACATCAATTTCTGACAGAGTTTCTGGTTATTGCTACTTGTTTCTTAGATCCGATCTAGCACACACATCTATTCAGCAATGCTTACAAACAGCAGAAAAGATTAAGAGCTGGAGTGGAGGGAGAAGGGGAAGAGGTTGTAGTGCAGAAAGGCTAGAAGGAAAACTGTATTCTCCTCTACAAAATATATCAAAACTGTTTTCAGGATATACTTCTGGATACACTTCTAAACATGCACCCTGCAGTCCGAACAAGCATTTTTTTGGCCTTTGATTAGTCACCAGGTGCTCTTAAATCATTAATCTGAGCTTCAGTCACTCCTGACCTCAACTCTCCGAGGACAGCACTGTGCACAGGACTGTTAGTAGGTCATTAAACTGGAGCGTATTACAGTCACAGGAAGACTCCAACTAAATCTAGCACGGCTTGGTTTTCAGTAAGGAAGCTGAAGGGTTATCATCAGCCTAAAAAGAGCCGAAGGGCTTGTTGAGTCATACCCAAAATAAGGTTTTATTCAAAACTGCAACAGAAACCTAAAGCACACTTCTATGGATGCATATTCTTTATCAAAACCAAAAAATAGCCACAGAAAATTCCACAGAGATGAAAATTACTCCAAGAATAGACATATTTTACAGCATCTCAAAATACACAATTAGGAAGCTCTTTCATTGCTTTAAGAGACAAAAATGTAAGACTTGGGATTTAAAAATATAGCTATTTCGATAAACAACTTATTTAGGGGAAGAAATGAAAGAGGAAAAAAAAAAGTGGTAATCAAAACATGTGGTAGCTTAGTTCCAGAGACTATATAAATTAAGGTAAACAAAGTATACCAAGTAAATAAATCATACACTTGTGGAAAGAGTTTTATTTTGATCTGTGAATTTGCTTACTTTTCTCCACTGCTCATACAAACCACACCTGCATTTATGCTTTACCACATGTATTCCCCCAAAATAGGTGCCAGATACAGACCAGGCTGTATGAAACACTGCCAGCCAGCAGAGGCGGAACAAGGCACGGTCTTCTACAGAGGTTATTTTGCTCCACGTCTGCATCCCACCTAAGGAAAAATGAAGCAGAGCCCTTTTTCCCCTTGATTTCTCTGTCCAGGACGGAAGCCAGACAGGAGCTGTAATGTGAACACACTGATCTGGTCTGGGCAGCCAGCACAGGACAGGCTGCACCCCCCACCAAGTAGCACTCAACCACCTCGGGGAGTCTGGCATCAGATCCAGAGTGACAGTAGATGAGGTTCATCTCCTCACTGAGGGAGACATTCTACTTCAGTCTGATTTTGTCTCATTTTCTCCCCCTCAAATAACCATCTTAAGAAAATAGCTACTTTTTAAACACCAAGTCTAAAAGTTATCTGAGTACGCAAGATTGAGATGGCTTCTTCAGCCTGGATTTTGGGAATTGCCAGCCTAACGTCAGCTTTTAGTTAGAAAATAAGCTAAATCTTTGCTTACAAAGTCACTGGGAATACAAGTTTTTAATCCCTTTAAATTTTAAAATGCTTTTTCTTGAATCAGCCTAAGGATCCAAGTGCTTCGATTCATAGACGTTCTTAGGCTGCAAATCCATTTACTAAAGATAGGATTATACAGCACATGTATATCATTTTACACAGGATACTTTTAAGGAATTTAAACTGACAAGGCTGCTTTAAAAAGCTTTCTGTTGGTAAGTGAGCTTTATGGAAATATTTACTCATATTTCTTGAATTTCAATACATACCCTGTATTATCTCAAAAACTCAGATCTAAAAATTTTACTAAGCTTAAAAATAGACATTGTTCTTGTCTCAGGTACTTTGGTATGAATCTGCAAGGGTTACTTGCTGTTACAGAGATGATGCAAATGCTGTATTGCTGTTTCAATCATATGCTAATGATCAAAAAAAAAAAAATCATTCATAGCAGAATGTATCCACTGCTCACATAATAAAATCCCACTTGAGAATCATATTTAGGCTAAGATTACCCTGTGTCACCTCTGGCACAGGTTTACAGGGACACAAGACTGGGTCTTATGGGCAAGACAGGGCAAAGCCCAGCTTCAGGAATCTGTTGGAAGGATCTCAACGCTTTTGAGCTGTAGTTCTGAACATTCTTCTCATTAGCATTCCTACCACTCATTAGAGAAGAGTGGTATAAACACATAAGAAACTTTGCACATTCCAAAAGAAAGAGGGATCCTTTAGAAAGCAACTGAGAAAACTGGAGGAAGATTAAGCGGAATTACTTGTCTCTTAAGTAGGTGGCTAAATTGCAAATAAGGATATTTAAGACAGAAAGCATCAATCTTCAGAAGTAGACTTAAGCTACTAAGCAGACAATGTATAACTGGGGGGGGGACACGACATTTTTATTAAGCCTTCAGAGTCATCATATATTTGGAAATATTAGTAGATCCCCATCTTCTTCCTTTACTTTGCACGTTGTGCTCAGCCACAGGTCTGGGCTACTCACCTGTAAGTGCCTGGATTTCCTCAGCCCCCACTGCAGCTCAGTCTGTGTGAAAGCCTGACACATCTGCTGTACACACTAGATAAGGTAACAGCCCAAATGAGGTCAGTAACATCCGCCTGCTCCAAAATAGGCTAGAACCCCCTTTAGTAACGCACTTCATATGTTGACACAAGTGAATACCGGGATATATGAATAAGTCATAAGGAAGCTCCGAGTAACCACCTGCTATTCCATCAGAAAATAGGGTGGCTACATATTGTTAGGTCACAGGTTACCTTGCATAAATGTCTGCATAAAAAGAATTTAACGGTTTTAAGCTGCCCCTGAGGATGGGCAAGACCAGAATGCAGAGCCACGTCTCCTGTTCATAAGGTTGAACACAGTCCTCTTCCACACATTGATTTTAAAATGAAAGTTATACATTAATTCCAAGTCTGCCACATTCACGTATTAGAGTTCTGGAAAGACCTTTAAATGCTCAGCACTGATGTCTGCATTCTAAAATGTTGCCAACAACTCAACTGTCTGACATGCTTCATTAGAGAAAGAAAAGAAGGAAAAATAAATCAGTGTTGAATTCAGAAATAATTTTACTTGAACATTCAGGAGTTTATGATAAGAAAAAAAAAAAAAACCCTCCAGCCGAAATTCTGGCAAGAATTGTCAACTAAAACACTTGAAGTTCTGAAAAAAGATGTAGCTTGCAGACAAATCCTCCATACAAAGTATAGCCTACATATAATAAAGTTCAAGTAATCCTGAATGCCATGACATGTTCTGAAAGTACTTTTTCATTGATACATTCATCAATGATTGTGTTAAATATGGAACATGATCCAACTGTGATACGAAATTTAAGCTATGAGAAAAACATAGAAATAATTTTAGAATCGGTTACAAAAACCAGGAAACACTTTAACATATCCCAGATGTTAAAACATTATGTTCTGCAAAAATTATGCCATTCTACAATGGTAGGTACTCAATAGAATCTACCAGTTTACATTCTTGTTCTCAGTAAACATGCTCTTGAGAATATGTTTATTAATCAATAGGATATATAGTACCACAGTTTTTTAGGCACATGAGCGTTCAGAAATTCATTAAAATTCAGACAGTTGAAACTTCAGTAACAGCCACAAGCACTGCAAAACCAAATCAGCACATTCTGCTCTTTGAGGCAGCCAAAGCACACAACTCATTTGCCATAACCACTTACAAATTTAATAATGATGTTAATGTAAACCGCTAAGAATAATTTTTGGTTACACAGCTTACAATTTCTATGAAAAATATCACAATTGGTTAGCACAACTCTTGAAGGCTTTCCTTTTAAAAAAGGGTATCTGACAGACTGATTTTTCCTATGTTTACTTGCAGATTTTTGACTCTTGAACGGTGGATTTGTTCATAAGAGCTTAACAAGACAAAAAAAAAATTTTTACCTTAAAGGTATGAAGTTTGAATTTATTTACAGGTAAAACAATATACCAAGACTCTGACTTAATATCATCTGAGAGATTTGCAGGACATGCTAAGTACACTAGTGAATTGTTGGACATTTAGAGTTCTAGACACTTTTAAAATTGTTTGATTGCTTCCGTAGATGAATGGACATGATTAAAGAAAGAAAACAAGTTGGAAGAACATATTTTGAAATCAGGAGCAAGAGACAGAGTTTGCAGACAAGCAATCAAGTGGAGAATGACAGCTAAGGAAGGATGAAGAGTAGTTGTTTCAATGATTTTTGCAAGGCTTGGTAAGGAAAATAATTCAACAAGACACTGAAGGAGTAATAATGGTCGTTGAGAATCTCAAGTCAAGAGAGACCTTTGTCATGAAAGTCAAGAGAAAAACAAATTTCAAGGAAATTGCACAATCAACAGTGAAGGCACAAGATTAAAAAAAAAAAAAAACACAAACCACAAAACTGAAGGAGACTTCTTTTCAAAAAGCAACAATGTCAAAGACAAATGAAATTAAAAATCAGATTAATAGAGGATGGATGGCATAATTTATGTCAATATTGAAAATGTTCAGTCGCACCCCTGTAACACAGACAAAGAGGTCCCATGTACAAGATTTGCAGGGGTCAACATGCAAAACGTGCAAAATACAGGATCTAGTACATATTGACTCATCTAACCAGATCTCTGCATAATCTTCGCTTTTCTCCTTTCAAAACCAGAGCCTTCCTAAAAAATTACAAGGTTAAAATAATTATAAAATTAACTTCACTATAAAATAAGGTTACAGAGACCTTCAAGTATTACATGGTGGAGCTGGGTTTACACGTGGATTATGTCACAGATGACTTACAGGCAGCAAGCTTTGCAAGAGCTGCTGATTCCAGCTTAATATGGCAATATTTAACAAGGATGGTATGCAATCTCTGTACACCACTGGTATTGCAAACAGGGATTTCTGCACGGGAACTAGGTTGCAAAGGGGATAAAAAAACATCATTTAATCAGGCAAATGGGTCCCCTAAGGATACAGAAAGGGAAGTCACTCTAATTAAAGCAAAAAGGTACAGTCAGCCTAGCCCTCTCATCTCAGGACAAAGATGGGCATTCCTGCTAATATTTCATTAAATTGCTCATGATGGGTTACTTTATCAAATCAGAGTTTTGATGAGAATAAATACAGATGTTTTCAGATAGCTCTCTATTCAAAAAGATGTCAAGGCTCAAAATTTTGAATTCCCAATGGATGCTCAGCTGCCGTACTTATTTCACAGTTATCAAGAGCAGCCATTTTTCTGGCTCATTTATGCATTCAGCAGAAGCAGTCAACTTTCACAAACAGGAAGAACATAATATCTTGGTCTTCTCTGCACACCTTGGGGTTTTTTTCCCCCTTTAAAATTTAGGTAAAAATATCAGGATGACTGACATCTTAGGACTCACGATGACATTGCTAATGAGCCAAACATAGAGAAGTCACCATCATCCAGAAAGCTGCCTGCTACGAACTGCTCTAAATTACACACAATTTAGTCAATCTCATAAATGAGTAAAAACCAAAAAACCAACCACACCACACACACCCACAAAACCCAGAAGATTTACAGTGTTTAGACTAGGTTTATCTGCTATGTCTGCCAACTTTCTCTAGTCAGATGTTTCCATTCCCTTTAAAATTCCTTTAATCCACCGATCTTAGTGTCACAGTTAATCAGCATGTAAAACACATCAACAGCAAATTTTTAAAACTCTCTAAAGCTGATTTATTTTCTTCTTACAAGTGTAGGTGGAGGGTTCCTTCTATAGTAATAAGCTGTATCTCTTTGCTTTTGACAAGAAATAGAAACCAACATAAAGGCACAAAAGAAGTGGTAAGTTAGTTTATATCTCAGATGTACCCAGACATAATAACTTCCATTTTCTTTGGATTACAGAGCAGATTGGTTTGTTGGGGTTTTGTTAATGATTTGTGAGTAAACACAAAAGCACCTGTCTTGAGAAACTGTACAGTTTACCATCTAAAACTGAGGTGTGAATACATTATGCAAGTTTGTTTTGTTTTTTTTATTCATACATTTTCAGGAGAGTGATGTTCATGAAAATCAGGTAATTGTGAGCAGCACTGTTGGATACACAGACACTGTAATACCTGCTTAGGGAGGGATTTGGTAAAAATCATATAATTCATTAGAAATCTCTCCTCCACCACACAATTCCAACACAAATACTTATTTTGACAACATATCAACCAGAGATACTAGATCAGATGTAACAGGTGTGTAAGTACTTGACAGTAGGGCCATTACTGGAGCATTTAACAGCACCAAAGCTTTTCATATTTGACAAATTACTTTTTAAGTACCAAGTGTAACTAATTAGCACTTTTTCACCCAGTATGTATGATCTTTATATCTTAGATATTTCCATTTAAATTTTCCATCAGCGACTACTTTTCTAGCGCAGGGAAAAAGAACAGAGAAGGTGGAGGAGAGTTATATACATGCATAATGTACCAGTGTCAATTTGAGTATCCATACGGAGGTAATAGAAAAGCCGAAGCAGCTGTACATACTCATTAGCACTCCAGCTGTAATCTGAGATGAAGATTAGTCAAATACACTGATTAAATTGTTACCGTTAATAACTAGGCAAGCACAGAAATAATTCATCTTTGCAAACTACTTTGCAAAACACATGCCATGGGATCATAAACCTGTTGTAAGTAGACATTATTTCTTTGTTATTGCCAGTTAGAACTTGCTCTCCGAGTGACTGCTGGTGTTTGTTCACTTCGTAGCATCTTATGAAGAATTTCATCATTTCATTTACACAATTAATAATTAAGAAAATTCATAGAAAGCAAATAAGGAAGCAACACAGAACGTGTATATTTCTAGTAGCATTCAGCACAATTAATTTTCCATTCTAAATAACTAAAATTTACAGAGCAATGGAAATGAACCTTGTACTATTTAACTTACAGCCAACACGAAAATTGCTTTATGAGGTGGAAATTCAAGTCAGAATTAAAATACTGGCCAAATTCTAAGTGAAGTTAAAACCCTCGTATCTAATGAAGAACTCTAAACAAGCTTTGAACTACTTAAGATCCAAGTATATCTTAAAAGACAAACTGGGATGCTGTGATTATAACCCCTAACTTTGTCAGCATTACCTCCTGTTCTAATTCCACTTCTTTTTTTCTTAAGGAATGCATACACAACAAGGCAATCAACCATAAAACCAAAACATCCGAGCTGTAATGTGTAACACTAATAATCCTAGAAGAACCGATTCTCAGCTAAGGAAAGTTTGTTGGATCACATGTTTGTATGAATGCATATATATATGAATGACTGAAAACTTCTAAACTTGTCAAACAACTGGCATCAGTAAATATGAGGCAACAGAAATTAAAGATGATACAAACCAAAATAAATCTTCGACAGTTTTCACCCAGGATGATGATGTAAAGTATGATCTTGCAAAAGCAAGACAGTTCATAGAAGTAAGTGTATAGAACTGGATAATATCACAATTTTAGTAATAACAAAATTCAAAGAACTTAGTATCCTACCAGAAACAAGTATCTCTATATGAGAACACTAGGAAACAAAAGACCCAAGACATTAACTTGCAAGTTAAGCAGTAGGCACTTTATTAAATATACTAAATTATACCATTTGTCACATTCTAGCAAATATTGTACCTGAATTTAATGCAAAAAGGGAAGGAATTGCTCAGAATTAATAGACCCTATTAGTCTATCTTATTATTCTATATTCATAGTTTAATCTAAAAATATGGATGAGGGGAAAGTAGAATAAAATACATCATAAATTTATTAACATCACCCACTTTATCTTTGATAAAGCAACTATAAAGAAAATTGCCATTATAAGAAGACTCGATAATAAGCGGTGCGATTAGTTAAACTGGAGACCAAGGTAATATAAGAACCATAATGCAAGTAACAAGCTGGACAAAAATGGGACCAACAGGTCACCCATAAGAAAAAAAACCTCAGCCTATGTGGGGATTAAGGTTGGACAGTGAAAGTAGTCAAAAGCTGATCTTAAACAGAGACTTAAAAACAATGTCACAACTGTGCTAGTGCAATTTATTGATGGCAATGAAGTTGGTCATACTGTTAGATGTGAATAGACCCCCCGCAAAAAGCTAGACGATGTTGATACTTGACTAACAGAAAAGAGATTAAATTCAGTAATTTAGTTTGTAAAATAATGCACTCAGAATTGAGGCAAGTAATTTTAATGATTCTGCTAGAGAAGAAAGAAGATTATTAAAACAGCAGCAGAATGACTATATACCACCAATGGGATACAGCCAGAAAAAAAAAAAAATAAAATAAAATAAATGATCCTACACAGTGTGGGATTTCCAGAGATCGGGCAGTGATCCAGATGTGGGATTTCCAGAAGCAGTCAGGCAGAAATAGTATCACGGGCCAGGAGAAAGGCAAAGCCATATCCAGGAAACAGAACAGGAAAGATTAACCTGGCACATGAACAGAGAATGCTATTTGAGTGACTGGAAGAAATAAGAGCCTAGTAAGAAGACACTTGCTTATCCAGCATAATGAAGTCCAAGGTAAAAATATGACACTCTGTATGTACAAAGCGGACAAAAGGAAAAGCAAATGGAGAGAGACCAGTTCTTTCGGCCAAGTCATGATCTGCACACCAAAACAGTCACGTATAAAGGAGATTGCATGAACAAATTTAGAGGAACTGTCTGAATTCAGAGAGTCAACATATTTAATTACACAATAAGGCCATTTCACTCTGTAGAGTTTAGGACTATGGCTTAAGATAAAGAGTTTACTAAAGATTTTTTTTATCTCAATCATATATACAAAGTCATTAAGGCATGCTTTTAAAAGTATCTGCTCAAATTTCAAATTTCTCTGCTAGAGTTGTTTGCAGGGTTTTGGGGTGGTTTGTTTTGTTTTTTTTTAAACATACAACATCCCCTCCACATAAAATGTCCCTGAGTATAATAATGGTGAACTATATGTTTGCCACATATAGGTGGCCCAGGCTATATATAATTATTACTGCAATAATTAAAAAAGACAAAAGCGTTATGTTATGTTTTCACAGAGAGTTTGAGTCCTTGCAAACAACTGATGCCTTTGGCCATAAAATAGCGTACAAATCCTGTAAGGGTGAGAGAACGGGGTGGGGGCGGGGGGGGGAAGAGATATGAACCCTTTGCTGAAATGTCAACAGCCAGCAATTTCAGTCCCTCTGGCTGATAACAACAGACAGAAACCTGGAGGGAAAGGAAGAAAGTAAGGAGAGAGTATCTTGTAGACAGAAGTAGGTTAAAAGCAGTATTCAAACCCAAATTGCAACTCAAAATGCTTAGCCTTGCTGTCCAGTCCTGAAAACAGCTATTCTTAACAGACACCTCATAGTTTTTTTTCCATATTGCAGCCAGTGAACTCTTTAACAGTTATGCTTCCAGGCATTCATAAAAGGACTTAATTGGCTGTATGAAGTTGGATGTCATGCCTACCCTGACATATGAATCTACCTACCTAACTCCTCCGAGATTTGACAGGCAGTCTGGGAACACAGCTTACAGAAATGCAGTGGCAGTGATCTCATCTTAAAATATGAGCGGAAGGAGAAGATGAAGCTCTTCCTCCTCCCCGCTCTCATTCAGCAGCACAATTAGAGGCACTAACCCCAGATAAGGGAAGGTTTGCAGCACCTGCGTAGCTGCTTCAAGTCACAGAACCAACAGCACGGAATCTGGACTTTCACGTGGACTCTAGAAAATTCTATTTTCAAGTATGTTTGTATGTACATACATAGATACACAAGTAGATACATATGCTCACACATATATGCAGATCTGTTATAGAAATATTTAGCTTTTATATGCAAGACTTCACCTTTAAACTCATACAAATCCCTGCTGCTTTACAGACAAGCCTTTTTAATTAATCCCAACTTGCCCGCCTTCTTAATTAATCCCAACTTGCCAGAATGTTGAGAAGGCAGACAAGTCATTAGAAAAATCAAAGTACTTAAAAAGGAAAAAAAAAAAAAAAAAACACTACTATATTTCAGGAACTAGGCATCATCAAGAAGCTTCATGCAAAAAGAAAAATTCACAAGTTGAGGCAAAAGCACCTAGCAATTTTAAAAGCTTATACTTAAATACCAGAAAATTGCAATACTCTACAAATGGCAACTATAAATTAACATACCAGGAGGACCAAATAATTTTCATTCCATTAAAAACTGCAAATAACAATTATTGCTGTAAGGCCCAATAACGTCCAAGGAAAGCTGAACCATAATAGAAATAATAAAGAAATCTCAACATTTTTATTCATTCAAACTTGACAGCTCTAATATTCAATTGTCAGTCACAATGTTGGCCACATTTTTATGTTTTGGTAAATTAAAACTCCCTGCTGCCCTGTTCCCTCCTCCATAAGGCTCAATTAACTCTTTACCCCATTTTTGGGGTTATAACTTTTTTAGCAGTTTCAGACAACTGCAATGGTCATCTAGAGAAGAAAATAAATTTAAAAATAGAAAGTAACAGAGCTATGGTAACTGTAGAATTATCAATTAAAGATACACTTTCCAAATTCAACTTATTTTCTCCTATTAATATTTTAGGTCACTAATTTTATATTAAACTTGCAATTATAGGTCAGTCATTACTTAAACATATCATTTTGGTGAAATAATTTTGCACTGGTTGTGAAAGACCACCATTAGTGAGGTAGTGGCTCACGCTTGTAAACCTGTATCCACAGTGAGCATGGTCCAGTATCACTGAACTCCATAAAAAAAAACCAAAAAAAAAAAAAAAAAAAAAAAAAAACCCACCCACACATAAGACTTGTAGCTCTGGGATTAGAAATTGACAATAATAATTGGATTGTTTCTAGTCTCCTAAATTGTGAGGAACTGAAATTAAAATAGAGCGGGGCTGCATAGCTTATTTTCCTCCCATTTAGTAGAGAATTGAGGTGAGGAGTCCTTATAAGAGATTCACAAGTGGCTGGTCAAAATCTAAAATCATAAATAAAGCAAAGAATTTTGTTTCAGTACTTACACACACCAGAGATGAGCCAGCTCAAAAGGAAACAAAACTGCAGTAGCTGAGACAAGACAGGACAAAGTACAGGCGAATTCTTAGCTGTGCTATGAAGAGGGCTACGAAGTCTTCTGCTATTTAGACATTTTTTTTCCTTTATATGTAAATTGTTATTTACAATTATTATTTAAGTGAAAGGAAATACAAAATAACTGTTGGGTTCTGCATTTCCTAAGTACTGCATTGCTTGTATAGCCTAGTAACAAAATTTTCTCTCATTTTATCTAAAGCTATTTATGTTTCCTTCCCCTCTTCAGTCCACCTCCCGTCCCCTATTAGATTATGCAATTAGATCTGTTTATGACATAATAAGCAGTTTCATTGCAACACAGCAATACGAAACAAATTCATAACTTCTCCGCAGATTTATACAGCAGTAAAAGATAGAGGAAAAGAAAGCATACAATTTATTGTTAAGGCAATATGAAAACCTCCAAGACATTTTTCATGGAAATTAAATTCTCAAACTCACTAACACAGAGCAGTTTTTAAATAGGGGCAATCCCTAAGTACTCATTTCAGAGCTTTCAAAAAAAATCAATTTGATTACCATTTTGTAAGGGAGGGTTTTTTGATTGATTGTTTTACATTTTTTCCCCTCAAAATTCCATGCTGATCTTACATTTATTGACTGTTGAACATTTATTTGCTTTCAGATTGCTTTTTCCTAAGATTCAATATCTCAGGAAGAAAAAAACCCAGACCCTAGCATCAAATACTGAGCTTTAATTCATCCAGATCATCCCACTCATTCACGCTGCACTTTGAAAAATTCGATTATAATATAATGTGACCATTAACAGTTTACAGTAGTTTGATGCACGTAGTTTGTGTATCCAGCCAAACAAAGAGGAAAAGCTATATGAAAACCTAGTTGAAAATAAACAATCGTCTCAATTTTTCAGAGGAAGTTAGCATGTATCCATAGGAATGTTAGATAAGCAAATAAAGCTCTACATGTAAATTACCTGAATATTATATAGAGTAAAAGTTATTCTTCTACGAAAAATAACTGAGACCAGGCAATTCATGCAGAGTCACAACCGAGTGTCAGCCATTGCAACCTGGTCTGTATGATGCTTAAAGAATAATACAGTTGTATATGGGAAGGATATACAACTGGTATATAAAAGGCCCTGCCTCAGGCTTTTTGTCTAGAATAAAATACGAACCTATAGCTTCTTCTGCAGCACAGATGGGAAAAGGCAATGACTCTGAAAGACTTCCTGAAGTGGCACTAAGAGGACTCACAGGATTCTTGCAAAGACCTTCCTCACCCTTTGAACTGGACAGAGCAACACCCCCGATGGAATTCTTTCAAACAGAATGAGACCCCTTGGAGCTGAAACTCCTCCTGCCAAAAATGGCAGTTCCAAAACACAGACAGCAGGATCTGCACTATCCAAAGCATAGATTTATATTTTAAAAAGCAAAGCTGCTCAAATACATTGGTCTTCACAAACTTCACTTCTTTTCTACCCCTCCGCCCCCAGTGCAGATAAACTTGAAATCTTTGGAAGGTGTTCAGTTATTACACATTTGAATCAGAAATGGCCCTCCACATATAATTAAAAGTTTTCTGGTTTAATGCTTTAGCTGCTGATACTTGTTGGTCAGATGTGTTTGTTTAGTCATCTAATACAAAAGGCCTTTCTATTCCTACAGTCCTGTAAATTCAGTCCATCAGACACAAACCGCAGAATTCTGCTTCAGATGGTTCCAGCATCACTAAATCAGACAACTAAATGCACTTTGATAACATTTTTGGACACTTACAAAAGACTGTTGCTCAATTCCTAGAACATCACGGTACATCAAGTACCAACAACAGAAAAGATTAGTTGAGAAATAAGTGTCTCCCACGACACCAATAACTTTAGATGTTCCTGACAAATACATATACCTCTACTAAGTAACGCAGACACTGCTATTTTATTGCAAATAGAAGGAGCATTAATAAAATGTTGCATTAGTTCAATGAAGCAACATAAATAGCCTTAAACAGATAGAGAATCAAATATTCATATTTCATACTAGTTGTACAAAAAGCCCCACGCTTACTCGAAGATTTTTTTTCTCCTACCTTTCAGGATATAACCCTGCATCAAAGAACAACATTCATCCTGAACGTTTTTTCTTCTATGCTCTTTAGCATAAATTCAAAACCACTGCTCCAAAATAATAGTAACACGCCATAGTCCAGTTACTGTTTTGTTTTTCAAGTGCCCATTCTGTTCCACGGTAGATTCTAATTTCTATTCTGCATCCAAACACAGTAAAGTTCCCAGAGATTTCATAATAGCAACTGCTCTTATTTTTCTAAAGAAGCTTCTGACAAGGGTAAGTTAAAAATATTTTAAGAGAGGATAGGGAATACTATTTGAACAAAACGTAGCATTTCCCTTTCTTCACGTGCATAACACATGCTTAAGGAAAATGTTCCCTTGGACATCTCTAACTGAAGGAAAATATTTGGAACCACAATCCTAACTAAAAGCAGACAGTGTATAATTATTTTTCCTTCCGAGTGCAACACTAATGTAATTAAATCACACCTAGGAGAACTGTTTGATAACGACATTCTTAGCACAGGACAACACCTTAACAGCTTGATTCTGAAAGTACCGGGAAGACAAATGCAGTCCCCAGCAGTTCATTAGGCGAAAAGATTATTTCACCAACTTCTTAATTGTATAACTTAAAAATCCCTCTAAAACAGACTGATTGTATCCAGTCACACAAATTTCAAAAGCACGTGGCACAAAGTATCACAACCACTGATTGTCAGTGTCATTCTTCCCTGTTATTTTCCTGACATTCCTTCCTTGGGAAATTTCCTTTTTCTTCATTTTACTGTAATTTAAAAAATGAAGACAAGCACAATAGGTAAAGTAACTCAATATTCTACAACATAACAAGGTGATGCATGTGTACACAGCAGACTTTATATATGTATTAATATATATTAAAAACAAGCAGGATAACAAACATTTCACCATCTATACATGAAAGATGCCCTATTGTCATATATACATAATTTTAAGACTCTGATTCTCCATTCCATTATATGAATTTTCTGAAGTTTACCATCAAAATAAAGAAGAAACCCTAAAGAAATTAATTACAAAACCTTAAGGCGATAGAAACTGAGAGTCAGGCCTGCAGTCTAATTGCAAGTGAAAAATTTTGAACAATCTTATTATTCCTTGTTATATAATAAGTATTAATAACAAAAAAATATTTCTTAATAATTTTATTATTATATATTAATTACTGGGGGTTATTAAATGAAATATTTATATTAAATAATTCTTCAATTGCCGATAAGTCCACGAATGCTTTCTGGTAGTATATATCTCCACAAAAGTTAACCTGTCTTCAAAACCAAGAAATGCTTCCCCATCCTGAGTCAATTAAAATTCCAAAATCCTATTTTCTGGACATGCTCAAACTTCACCTGTTTCTACAACACTCCCGACTTTGCAGAGAGTGACCTCCTTAGAGAGAGCTTCTTTCAAATCCCGCCTCAAGCAAATACTTCTGCAAGTACATGGAACCTCTGAACTGAGTTCATTATCCACACAGCTTCTGAAAATTACTTTCTGAAGAAGTCTATTTCTCTCTCCCAAAACTTCAACATGATTAATTAGATGAGCAAATACAGAGTATTTCTGACAGGCAGCCATCCCACATATCCACAAAGCTATGCAGTTTTCTTTTCGCTGCCTGAGCTAATAATTTAGGAGTCATAAAGCATAGATGAACACAGACCCTGAGGAACTGCACAAGTGAATCTGGACTAAGTGAAATTCAACTTTAGGGGGAAAAAAAAAAACAAAACAAAAAAATCCTTCCTTGATGCCCTTGAGGCCCCTCCCAACTCGGTGTTCTATGACTGCACAGTGCTTTCCTTGATCATCACAGAAAACCAGACTAAATCTTAATGTTTTATTTAAAAATGATGAGTGAGATTAAGCATGTTCTTCATCTGCTTTCATTTTCATTAGCAGATGGAAATAAAAAGTCAAATTTATCAGGATGATAAAAAAAAATAGCGACTATTAAGAGCAACAGGTGACGCATCAAAGAACTGCTTAAGACTCTTTAAAAGGAATATCCTTTTTAAAAAAAACATACAGGTTTTTTTTTAATAACAGTAAGTAAAGCTTTCTAAGATCTAAGATCTTTACTGAGCATGATTTCAAAACTATCAAGACAATGCAAAGGAAAAATTCAGAGGAAGATGTTCTCAAATTCCATTTCCGTGCAACACTGCAAGCCTCCATCATTTCAAGAGAATTTAACATACACTGGCTCCACTTTCCAATCCAGTTGCTACTTCTAAATGCAGTCAATTTAAATTAGAAAACCCAAGTTTAACCCTAAAGGAATACTCTGAGATGATTGGCAGCTAAAAGTAAGCAGAGTTTTGTGTTAGAGAACAGATTTCTGAATGAATACAAACCCCAAAAGCAGTAAATGCACTTCAAGGATGTATATGAAATTGAAAATAAAATAATCCAGCAACGTTCCTGTCAATGAACAGCTATTGTGAACTCAATATATTAAGCTGGGGTTTGCTTGTTCCCAGTCTTCCACCACACCCTTTAAAAGCAAAATAGACCAACTACAAACAGTCCAGCTTTGATGTCCTGGCTCATTTGAATGGAGGACACCTTTCAAGATCAATTCTCTAAGTATTCATCAACCTCTAACCTACTTTGGCATTTATAGCTGCACTAACAGGGGCCCCCTGTCCACTCATTGAATGACATACAGGATGTGTTTGGAACAGCCAGTCTGAAATACCATCACAGAACTCCTCAGTTATACATCCATACCTGAATAATAAGCTTCATATCCTCTCCTGTATCTGATTATGCTACATAGTAAAGGTCTCTGAGAAAACAAAGCACTTCAAGCTATACTGTGTATCTGCAGAAGAAGAATGTACAATTTGAAAACAATTCATCCTTCCTAAAATGTGGACTGGGACAGAATTACAGAAAATTGTATAAACTCAAATGACTGAATTCAAGTGGAAACTTGTGTTACGTTACCTTAGGCAACCACTCAACAACAGTTTTCCTACATGTAAAACAGCTCACAAGCACCTATTGCTCAAGGCCACTGTGATGACTAGCTACCTACTGCCTAAGTAAAATATCAAAGCACTACACAGATGCAGAAGTACTGCCTTGAATCTAGGTAGGGGGTTTCCCCTTTACCCCCATGAAAGCAAAAATAGTATAAGCAATTTGAAAATTAAAAACTCTAGAAAAATTGTGTCATTTTGATTTTAGAAGAAGATTATTCCTACAGGAATTCCTACAGAAAATACTTATGAAAAAACCCCAAAGTTTTAAATACAAATCTTCTGAATTTAATACTTAAATCAGCATTGGGTTTTAGAAAACATCTGCAAAAATATTTTCTAACATAGTTGTTTTAACACATTACAGCTGTGCACACAAGCACAAATTGTATGTTTTCAAAAGCAGACATTTGTTTGTCCAGTATCTGTTGTTTTTCAAGAACACCTCCCAGCTCCTGTTCAATGTTTTAAGTTGCCCTTTAGAAAAGTCTCAGCTGACTTAGGAAGCAAACAAAACAGCCCTGCTGCTGAGAGAGAGCTACAGAAGCGCACAGCTTAATCACAGCAGCTCTGCGATACTTCCTGTGAAACACACAGTTCTCTCTTCCCCGTAACCACTTTGGCACATCTTGGAGATACCACATCTACGTTTGATTATCAAGTATCCTCCAAAGTACAGTCATCCATTGGGCTTGCACACACAGGCATGAATGTGACTGAGTTTGTGTTTGTTTTGATTTATTGTTTTGGATTTTTCTTTCTGAGAAATATATACTTCTACATACACACACTCAATTTATAGATTCAAAAAAAGAACTCTTAAAGGTGCAAAACATCCTACTGTAGGATTAATCAGCATTTCAGTTTTACTAATAAAGCCAGAACTATCAAGTATTCGTTTACAAAAGTCAGGGTGTTTCAAAGTTTTCTTGAGTTCTGAAAGCTGAGACGAGTTATCAAGAAAATTAACCTTACCATATTTTATTCACCACTACTATCTATTACAAAAAGGAAAGTATTTTAAATTGCAGCATGACCAGTAAGATATTTTTCTTGTTAATTTATCTCTGTCCTTGGACTGGGGGCATCAATCAATGAAGCCCAGTGGTCATCTTGTTTCACAGTGCCTCATGGTTTACTTATACCTTGAATAGAGAGCTTCTGCAAAGCTCACCAGAGTGCCTAAAGACATTACTAACCCCAGCTCTCCTCCCAGGCTTTTGACCAAAATCATTGCTTCTCCAACTGGTAATGTACATAGCTAAAATCTGGTCCTTTTGTGACACCTCTGATTGTTCTTCAGTCCCAGCTCCTGCATCCCAATAGTCACACGACATACTCAACATGATTCACTTTCTCACTGAAGGCAAGCTATCAGCCTTCAAGGTAATAGAGAGCAAGCAGAAAACTCAAAAACATGGGAGCAAACATACACCTATGCATAAAACACAAGTACATATCTGTAATAAAAATCTACATTTAAAGACTGTGAATCCAGACTCATAATTCTGTAATAACATAATGCAATCATCCTACAAATTAGGAATGCATGGTTCTTTGATACTGATGCAGGAACGTAATAAATAATAAACACTGTAGTTCTACAAGTAGAGCAGTAAGCCTTCAAAATATGTAAAGTACTATGGCACATCACAATATTTTGTCTGTAAGATATAATTCAAGGTGGGGGGTTGAATCTTTGGGGGTCTTACCTTCTGGGATAAAATCTTATCAGTGATAGCCAATGTGTAATTTTTTTCTAAGGATTCTCTTGAGTAAGATAACCATTTATTCTTCAAATATTCTGCAATACTAGAGTCTGCTTCTGAGTTTTAGATCCATCTGAGCTAATGAGGAAGTGATTTTACTCATTTGTTTGAGATACATGGCACAATTTGGACAACAGGAAGAAATGCATTCTTTAAAATTGTACCCAGTTTATTAGCTTTCCCTCATCATTACAGCTATGGGTCATCTTAAGTCTTTAACCTTACAGGAAGTGTTATTTCCTTTTTACAGATGAGACACTGAAGTGCATAAATTATGGAAGAAATACATAAGAAAATGTAGATGCTGACTGTCATTCTATGCATCTGCATTCAATCTTTAAGTACTTTGGCACTTGTTCTGCTGCCAGGTAATCCTGGAATATCCTGGCTTCAAAATTTCCCACCCAAATCATGGTTCTCAGGCACATGATGCTTAAAACTTGGAAATATTCTACTGCTAGCTTGTTTCTAAAAAACATTAGCATGAACAAATGATATTTTGCCATCATATGATGGTAGTAGCACATTTCCATCCTTAGCTAAGAAATATAAAATATTGATTCAAACAGATCCTGGAATCTGTTTCTTCTGGATGAGTGATGTAAGCTCTAAATTTTGGGAGAGATTTTACAGTGACTTCATCTTTTGTGAAATGCGGTTGCATTAACAGAGAGTTTAAGATGTTTGCCCTAGAATATTCTATGAAGCCAGTGGCTAAATATTTTTTCAGAGATCTACAAGCTTTAGGTTTTTCTGTCTGCAGGAGGCTTCAAAGCCAAACACAGTTCTTACACCTTGTGAATAAATAACTGACACACATAACTAACAGTCAGCATTGAGCTCAGTTCCATCATTTCTCAATAGGGTCTCACTCCACATGGAGCTCTGGTATCAACGCAACTCTTACATGCGCTTATTAGGCTTTTAAAAATACACAGGGCAACTTATAATACTAGTTTGAAAATTCCCCCTACTCACCCACTCCACGTGAAAACATACACGTTACTTACAGTTTATTATTACCCCTTTATTACTGTTAATCACTGCAGTTTAATGGAGGGTCCATGTTTTCAGGCATTATCATCATTTATTCCTCCTTACATCAACTTTGTAGCATGTTTTCCAAGACTAGACAACACAGCTAATAATAAATTCCATGGACACTGGCAGATAATTATTCTTCAATGCTGCATGAGTTTACTATATTGACAATCAAAAAATGCATTAGAAATGTTATAATCACCAGCACTTCAGTTACTATGTGTAAGAATATCCTCAGGATATTCCTGCAGCATCTCATATTACCTCCTACCTTTTCTGCCTACATTTTGATACAATTAAATCAATTTCTAGTGCAGTGTGACAGACTGAGCTCTCAAAAACTACTCATACTCATTTTAAAAGATGACATGAACTATGGTAATGCCTTCCAAAACATGATCATCGTGACTTCTTTTAAATTAGCGGAAGTAAGAGATACACAGCGTGAGAGTATTTATTTGCCAAATTAAATTTAAAACACAATAAATATTAAGTGTTATAACTGGTACCGGCATTTATGTATCCTTTATGGGTAGACTTAAGCATACACTCGGTACAACTGAGCTTTTTACACACCCATAGCAATGGCAACCAGCCCTCGGTGCTGTCTGAAGGCCTGAAGGGGTCATCAGCCATCTGTTCCCACACTTATTTGCTTAAGTAATGAACCACTTAGTCTGCAAACAAACTAGACTCCAGAAACCATGAGTCCTTTGCCTAACTTGCATTTTGATTCAATCCTATAGATGTCCTCAGACTTACGCACGAGAAGGGACTCCATACACTGTTAATTATCTATTGCTTTGGGGGGAAAAAGGCACATTTTTGAATGAGCACAGCCCCATCCCAAACACAAGCGTGTTTGTAGCCCTACAATTAAATATCACTCCGGACAGGGGAGGCTGTTCTGTTCACAGACCAGTCTGAGAAGAGCAGGGCCACGCATCCATCACTTGGTATGAGGATGCAGCAACTCTGAGGCAACTCATGAGGCAGAAAATAATGGGCTGAGCTGCCAGCGTGGCAGCATCCTCTGCAGCTGCACACAGCAGGACACCCAGCAGCGGGGGGAGAGGGTACTCAGCTTCTACCTTCCACCAGTACAACCACTACCAAGAGACGAGCATCTCGTTCTGGCATTCATAGCTCAAGAAAGAATGCTGGTGAAATAGGGAAGGCTGAAAACCAAGAGAGCAACCAAGAACCGAAAAAACTCAGTTTATGTTGAGACGACTCAAGGAACATCCCTCCTCCATTCTCAGTGAGGTGACCACGTTTTCACCTACACAGGGAACGTAGACCTGACATACTGAAGGCTCTGCAAGGAAGGCCTGGCTCGTGAGAAAACAGTCCAACTTAAAGAGACAAAAAATGAGGTAGGGTAAATTCTCTCAATGAGGGGAACTGTGCATTTGGTTTTGCTGGTTATAGAAGACTCTGTGGATAACTAACCAATGAAAGAATTTTGAAAGTCTCTAGTGGGCTTCCAGTCTGCAGAAGTGCTTTCAGACGTGTACGGATGCATAAACCACGTGCTCAACTCAAACAGGAATTAATTCAGAGTTACCCTGCAGCCTGAATAAGGGAAGATGTAAGAACAGGTAATCACAGAGTTCATTCCTGGTTTTGTCTACCAAAAGCTATAAAAAAAGCATTCAAACAGTTCAGTGGTACACTTGGTAGCGTTAGTTTAACAGTTGAACTCTGTGATTTTAAAGGTCTTTCCAACCTAAGTGATTTTATATAGGAAGTTTTAACAACAACGAAATACATGCCAACAGAAGTATTTTTTTAAAGTTTTCAAAAAGATTGCTTTCCTTTCACAAAACAACTTTCAGTGCAGATTGTTTAGCTTGTAGGAGTACTTTAGTATGATTGTATGGCTTGTTCTTCTACATTTCAAAACAAGATTTGAATAGAAAAAAATATTCCTTATGAATTCAAAATCTCTGTATCGTACAAACTATCATTGTATTCAAAAATTTTAAAACAGAGAGAATAACTCACATTGGAAGAAATATTTTTCAGAGCATCACCACTAAAATCAATTTAAGTAAAGACCACATTTTAAAAGGATAAAATCATAATCACTGATGTTTCCACTAGTTTAATTATATTAACATTCACATGTTGACTTATAAAAGGCAATTTCCTGGTGTAAAATCTCACACACAATTCCACAGATGTCAATAAGAATAATTATACATGTCTTTAATCAGATACAGACCATGCTGATGACAAAGGCAGTTTTGCAACTGATCACCTGACTCAGGAGCTCACCCTGTGTAACAGAAGTTGCACCAGTTCAATGGTGATGTTGTTTCTATTAAAGGAAGGAAAACAGTCTGTATCACTTCCAAAAGGGACAGTTTTGTTTTCCCAACTACACCTGTTCATTCACGCTACATCCTTTGGGTCCGCAAGAAACTTTAGCAAGTGAAGTAACACAGGGAAACTGACATGATTTAAAAAAAAAAGCTGGCCGGGAGGTGGGAAGGTATGTTCCTGTTGATACTTTTCAACTTTCAGCAGGAATGCTAATGCTTACATAAGAAGCAGAAAGATGTAATCAAAAGGAAGCATGAAGGATAAACCCACCCCTTTTCTCAACAGCATGAACTTCAACTGGCTGCAGTTAAAGCTAACTTTTTTCTAAAGATCATGTCATATACAACGTTATTGTTCATTTACAATCTGCAATTTAAGGACACTTTCTTTCCACGAGTCACTCTGCGGACTGCAGAATTCAGAGTTTTAGATAGAAATAGGGATTTTTGCCTGCAATAATAAAATTCTATACCCTTTTAACATTTCAGTTGTTGAGGTTCTTGTACTTGTAAATTGTTTTGCCCTTGAAGAAGACAATCTTTTATAGGAGCTCTAGAAATTAAGGAGAACATGCAGGAGGTAATTCAGAAGTGCAATAAGAACATCTGGAGACAAGGTTTAATAATCAAGCAGATCAATTTGCTCCTACTCTTTCCATAACAACTAGGTATCTAGGCCCAGGCAAAGCAGATTAACTGTAGTGCAGGTACTCAAAGGTGCTCACCTATTCTGTACAATCTGCTTCATTACATATGCCAATTGGGACCCACAAGTTATCAAATAAACAATAACCATGTGAAGACACAATCTACTTTTTTTAAGACAACATTTTAGAAGATTGGGTATTTCCAGTCATTCTGGTACTCAAAAACTAAAGAGGAAGAGCGGTTTCATGCACACCAATGTACAAACCACAGCTAGAGAAAGCAGTAACTTTCTGCTCCAACCTGAAGGAAACTTTTTTTTCTTCAAAGAAGTCATTCTGTGAGTGGCAAAACTAATGAAACTTGTTTTTCTGTAGCGCTGCATCTCAAGATTGATTGACTTTGACATCTAAATACATAGAAGCTGTGACTGCAGCTTTTCCTGCAGTTGGACCATTCATAATGTTTGTCTCCCTGAATTCCCTGGAGTCTCATAACACAAGTGATTTGGGCAGCCTTTCCCTCTTTCTGCCCAAACTCATACCATCATGAAAACTGTAACTGAGTAAAAAAATTCAAAGGTATAGGATAGGGAAAGGAAGAGTGGCAGATGTAGCATTAAAAGCTTCGTTTCCTTAATAAATCAATCCATCAGAATAAAATTGGACACTGTGCTTTTACACTTCTGGGGGGGTTTTTAACATCTTGGGAACTGTGCTGTTTGAAGCTCCCTGCTATCAAAACAGAGCCTGCTCGCCCTTTGTCTTTCTGCTCTTTTACCTGTCTCCCGTAGGCAGGCAAGCAGAATTCCTTTCCCCTCTCTTTTTGTAACTAAATTTCCCTTTTTCATTTTGGTCCCAAAAGAATAATAAAAGAATTCTGTCAGAGCAGAAGGAAAAAAAAAGTTTGAGAAGGAAATAATCAGAATTGCATCCATCCTGAACAGAGAGTAAAATAATTTAGTGCCAGGCAGAGATGAAGCCTACATCATTCTGAGAAGTGATTGACATGGATGTGAATACAGTGCAGTAAGAATAACACCACTTCCATTTATATAACAAGTTACCACATGCTTTACAGTACAAGGAGCAAATACAAAAGCTGACAAATAAGAATCATAAAATAGTGCTAGAGAAACTTTTTGCTCATCTTTACCCCCCATACACCCTTCTTTCATCCAACTCCATAGCAACATTTGCACAGTAGTCTACTTACTTGTTAGATCTCCTACAGGGGAAAGGCAAGGTTACTATAGTATTGTCAATTAATTTTGACACCTGCTTACTAAGATTGATCAATTATTACTGATGTCTCTCTGCTATGTTGTTATTTTTCAGTCTAGAAAAGAAACAAAGCCAAAAATACCATACATCTCTCACCAAAGAATTAATGGTCCCAAGTTACCCATAGGTAGAGTATTTCTCTTACAATAATGTTTCTGACGGTTGCTAATACAAGTCACTCATTCCCTGAAGCCAAAAATAACCATACAAAGAAAAATAAAGACCCTTTTATTTTCAAGTGTTTTAAGCCTTTCCTTAAAAATCTGTTTCCTGAAATAATCTAGTGACAGAAAACAGGGTTTACACATGTCCAATTAAGGTCATTAAAAGCTCAGTTTTAATCTTGCATAACAGAGATGCACCCAGGCACTTCAAACTGCTGAAACCTTGAAACAACATAAATGTTTAGAATAATACACAAAGTTCCATTAACATTCATATAGATTATATCTACAGTCCATAAATTAACTATTAATGCAGTTGTAATAGCCAAATACACTTTTCAATCTTTACGTCATTTTGAAACACTCTTCATAATAATTCTTACTGACAGAAGCAACTGCTGCAAAGGTGATATACATCCAACATAACTTGTCAAATGCAAGTATCACTGCTGCAAAAGTCCAGCCACTGCTACTTGTGTATAAAGCAGATACTCACACTTCACAAACAGAAACAATATGCAAATGTTCCACAAAAGGAAGTCAAACCATCAATTTCCAGAGAAGTCAGAAAGGTCCTCAATCACCCAGCCATACAGCAGACTAGCATTCATTTTCCAGCTCCTCAGATGGAAATACATAGACTTGACTCATCTCTCATTCAACACCCATCTGAGTTTTCAGCATTCAAAATACAAGCACTCCGAGCTGCTGCTTGTATTGTCACAAACATTAACATATTTCATGCCATCCCCAACTCACAGGACTTGAAAAGCTTTAAATCTTAGAGTGCTTGTTTTCATTGCAGAGTATATTTTGCTTCTAAGAATAAAGATTAAAGATGAGCTATCAAAGATACCACTGTGAAAGCAGCCTCAGTAAAAAATTAGGTCTCTAACATAACAGAAACAGCTTACTTCCGTGATAAAAGTCATAATGCAAGCATCACTGTTGCTTCTAAATCTAAGCAAGAAAGAATATAGAGTTAGTGAGAAATCTGTGCTATTTCACCGAAACTCCTAATGGCAGATGGATTAACCACTGTGTTACTTCAGCTCCAAAGAGGCGGCCTTTCAACATTCAGGCAGAACTTCCTCTAGGTGGGGATGGATTATTAACTTTCTACCAGAAGTGAAAACGTAGCCACTGTGCCTCCTCACTTGATAAATACAACCAATGTAAAGAAACATAAATCTTTTAACAGATAATGAAATACCTATAAGGACTGGAAAAAAGCTCCAATAACCATTCAGAGAATACACTAATTCACGTGAAGCTTTGAAATTTAAGAAGTGAAAATTTGCTTCAGCCCTTGCCCTATTAGTGTCTGTTGTGAGTGGCATCAAGACAAAGGATACAAGTAATCTCTTTAAAGCAAGGAAAGAATAGCTCTGCAAGCCTGTCTCCTGCAGATCCTCACACAGACAGAAGATTCACCTGGGCCTCCTCTCCTCACTCGGGATCCCCACGCAATTAGCCCACTGTTCCACAGCACAGAGCAGGACAAACCCCAAATCCTCAATACGCACAGGCAACAAATGACCAACTTTAAAATCTTATTACCAACTTCTTATGCAGATAAGATGTCTTATATTTGCCTTATATTACCTTTATAACTCGGTTATAATCTCACTGATGGAATAATCCCCCAGGTATTACCAGTGAATCATTTCTTTCTCTGCAGCCTGCACATCACTTCAGGCAACATGTCTGACTCCAGCTACTCCTTAACTTCCCAAGCTAACAAGTTACTGCATTTACATTTCCTTAATTTAGGAAAGAGTGACCTTTGAATAAATGTTTAAAAGAGATGTAAATTATATATGTTAACTTCAGAATTTAAAGGAAAAAAATGGATTTAAACACAATTTAAAATAGCCTATTATTGTTAATTTTAACCTATTAAAAGTACTTTTCCAAAGACAGAATTTGAATTCTCTGAGACCTAGCCTCACCAATGTATTGTTATTAGCTAGATATTAGAACACTTTCCAGCTACACACGTCAATACTTTATTTATAAAGTTCCTGCTTTTAAGGGGTGTTTTACAAGGGAATGAAATGAGATGTCCTGTCCAAGGTTATATAGCGAAATAACAGCAAACAGTATTCTTCACAGCCCATCTTTATAGTGATACCAAAGGGGGCGGGGGAAAAGTGACAGCCCCATAAATTAAGTCTTCTTTTCCACTACATATAGAAAAGCAAGTGTCAGTGTGCGCTTCCTTCTTCCTGATCAATGACTCGGTATCACATTCACTTTTAAGAATGAGAAGATAGTTTTAGCTCCGCTGACCACTCCAAAAATATGTTATTGTTTTACAATTACCATTCTCTCCTCTCCTGCAAACATTGTCATAAGCCATGTATATTTCACTCAGTTACAGGTATGTTTCCCTGAAGGTGCCTGACTAATGCCCACTTATCCAAAACACTTGAAAGAAAGGGAGGAAGACCAGAAGGAGAAAACTCTTTCACTCTCCAGAAGGAAAAGGTCATTCAAACCCACTACTAATTTTTGCTCCCTGGGCAGCTCCGTGAAGTTCCCATGTCATTTCCATGCCAGTTCCAGGAGGGACAGCAGCCACACAGTTTTAGGCCGATTTCTCCTTGTCTCTCAGCTCCCATCAAGCGCAGCAGCCTATTTTCAGCAGTCAGTCAGCAGGTACAATTTCCCACCGGAGGACTGCGTCCTGTGCTCTTAGAAGGAGGGACCAGGAGGTGGAGGAACCTAATTTCATCCCTAACTTCTGTCGCATACTTCCACCACATATGAACAAAAATCATAGCAGACACAAAAAAAAAAAAAAAAAAACAAACAAAAAAACCCAGGCAAGTGAAAGTGACAGGAAAAGGTTATAGGGAGAAGAAAAAGGGAATGGTAATAAGCAGAGACTTACTTGAACCTGCCCTGGCAATGTTGGCACTGGTCTCCCACCCATCCCTGGTCGCAGACGCAGGTGGAGTTGACACAATGACCCGAGAAGCAGGAGATTTTGTCGCAGGACTTGGACTGGGACACCTGGGCATAGAGGGCCAGGTACAAGAAGCCGTAGAAGAGCAGCCAGCTGTTCACATCCAGCAGCGAGGAGAAGCAGCAGCAGCAAGAGGAGGAAGAGGAGGGAGAAGGTCTCCAGAAGCCCAGGGGCGCCGGGGCAGCTCCCGCTCTCCGGGGGCCGCTGCCCAGCTCCATCTTCCCGGCGGGGGCCATGGGCCGAGGCGCGGCCGGCAGCGGGCAGCGATGGCAGCGGCGCCCGCGCACCCCGGGCAGGGGCAGCTTCCCCTGAGGAGAAATAATCCAGCCAGAAGAGATTCAAACCCCCCGCTTCCTCCTCGCCTTCCTCTCTCTCCTCTCCTCCCTCCCGACCCCCGGCGCTGCCTCCTCCGGCCCCTTCAGCCCTCCGCGCCCCCCTCACTCCCGAGGGGAAGCCCGGCAGCCCTCGGCCATCCGCCCCTTCTCTTCGTCGTCCTCCTCAGGGCTCATCGCTCCCGTCTTCTTCCATGGAGGAGGAGGAGAAGAACTGCCTCTTGACCTTGTGTTTTCTCCTCGCCAGAGATGCCCCCCACCGGCGTGCACACACACTACCCTCGGTCATGTAGCCCCCCGACTCCCCCCCCTCTTCTCCTTTGTAGTCCCTCTGCCCGCGGCACACAGGCGGGCGGCGGCGAGGAGGAGCGCGGGGAGGCGGGGGCCGCCGCCGCCGTCCTCTCGCCAGTCAGTCAGCTGGGAAGTGAGGGCGGCCGGGCCCCGGAGCCGCTACGGCATCCCGCACCGGCGGAGCGGAGGAAGGGGGGGTGGTGGTGGTGGAGGGGGCTCGGTAAGGGCTGAGGGCTCTTATCCTCTCTCCGTTATTCGCCGCGCAGGGAAGGGGAGCGGGCGGGAGAGGAGGGCTAACAGCCCCTCCGCGTCCCAGCTGACAGCTTCCAAGCAGCCATTTTTAAAGGCTAATTGTCATCGCCTTCCTCAGAGCCGCCTGCTCGCTCGAACGCCCCCCCGCCCCTCGGTCCGTTTGGATCAGTCCCTCCGCGGATGAGGGAGGAGGGCCCGCTGAGGGGGGGAGAGACCGCCCTCCCCTCCGTCCGGCGCCGGGAAGGTGCAGGCGGGGGAACGGCACACCGCCAGCTCCCCATCGCCGCTCCTGCCCCTTCCCCTGCGCCCGGCGGCGGCCACCGGCGCTTCCACAGGCACCTCTCCCGTCCGCGCTGCAAACAAAAAGGCGGCGGGGGGAGATGAGACGGCCCCGGGCCCGCTGCGGACAGGCCACCCGCACCTCACGGCCCCGCGGGAGGGAAGGCGGGGAGGGATGGCCGGGCCCGGGCCGCGGTTCAGCGGGGAGAGCCGCTGGTGGCTCCCGGCCCGCCGCCTTCAGCCTTCTCCTCAGGGAGGCTTGTAACTCAGGTGCCCACGCTCACCTCAGGTCCTGCAAAGTTCAGAGGGGGTTTTTCTGTGAACTCCTCCGGGCTGGTAGGGGAAGAGCTGTCACAGAAATCATCTGGTGTTCCGAAATCATCTTCTGAAGGTTTACTCCATCTTCTCATTTTACAGTTCAAATAACCTTGGCACTTGCGGCCTGATGAGCGGTAACAAAAGTTCCTAGCTTTGTAAACACAGCAGTACAAAAGTAATTGTTGTAATAAAGTTGACTAAAATGTCTTTTTTTTTGCTGCAAAATGTGCCATACGCACCCCTTCTTCAACTTTGCCACAGCCTGTTTTCATTTTACAGCTCTTTTACAAGAAAAAAATAATGAGCCTTGCTGTCAAGCAAAGAAGAAAATAACAGCAATCAAACCCTTTGAAACTTTGTTCTAAGGCTGAAATCGGGAATTTATGGCATGATGTCTCTATTCCAAGCAGATAAAGCAAAGGTATTTAATTTAATCTCCTGGTACCATCTCAAAACAGATAGGTGCAGTGTGACCCATTAGAGTCTGAAATCAGATCCAAATGGACCCTTCTCCAGGTTCTGCAGGTCTTACCCTTGGGGTGTGGAGGAGTTGTTTGGGGATTTAGTTCAGCCTGTTTCCCCAGGCATACCATTACACCCTCACCCGAATTGCCAAAAAATGAAGGTACATCAGTACTATGGTATGGAACACAGTAACATCCAGCGGTATCTGTTGTACTTTGTGTGATACAAGAATCCAACGAAGATGAGAATGTCAGAGCTAAGCAAAATACAGACACCACAGAGAAACAGCCTGTGCCTCAAGGAGTTCAGAGGCGTGACGGAGGGAATAGCTCGAAATGTGTGGGGAAAACAGAGGTGAAAAGGGATTTGCCCAGTATCATTCCAGAGGGTGTCAATGCTCACAAGCCGCTCTCAGTCCAGGACTCTGTACATTGTCCTCCTAACAGAGCTGAGATAGATCATTCCATTGTTCTGGATCAGACACATTTCTTCGCTATTAGACCTCTCTTTGTGTGTGTTTTGTAATGAATTGGTGAGTTCATGCAAAGAGAGGAAATGGAAATTGTGTTGCTGCTTTATATTTTATGTAAAAAGCTGAGGGTGAAGCCTTTGTCAAACAGTCTGCTAATTGTACAATATTACATGTGATTAAGGCTGCTGAACAACTGTCCTCTGTTAAATAACATTATGAGACCAGAAATGCAGGAGATGATAGTCCAAGACACAAAGTCAGTTCAAGACTACTCTTTAATCCAGAAAGACTATAAGCAATACTTCTGATTACCATGGCAGGGAGATACATTCCTCCTCCACTTTCTCAATTCCTTTATACCAACCCAAAAAGTTCTAAAGCCAGCACCATCTTTTTCTCAGACTGAAGGAAGATTTTGCTTCAGATCTACAGAAGTCAGCCAAATTTTTGAAATTAACATTCACAGCAAAACTAAGCTCTCAACAATCCTTTACCAGGCAAGAGATCTATTTAAAAGCAGAATGATCAGTCTGCATTTGATCATTAAATGCCAACTTTCTTCTTCAGTAATGAATGATAAAAAAAAAAAAAAACCAAGAAAGAAAAGAAAAGAGAAATACAAATTTACTTTGGAGAAGCTTAAACAGCTTTTTAGATAATTCTGTGAAGCTGGAGGAAAAAACACAAATAGGCCATCGGAAAAGGACTAGGATGATTATAAGATGTGCAGAGAATAATATGACAGTACTTTTACTGCGCTAAACAATCCTAATTAAAAATGTAAACCCAACTATACAGGTTTCTAGTTTAAAAGAGCAAGGAGGAAACCTTGGATGGCTATCTCCTGGTTAAATGTAAAAAGCTACAAAAATGAAGGAATGCAAACCTTTTGGCTGCTGTGTGTCACATCAATGCAGTAGACATTTCATAACCCGAGGAAACGAAGGATGTGCAAATGCCAATATTGGTTCTTTTCTGTGCTGATTTGATGGGATTTTTTTAGTGTCAGATGAAGTTAACAGCTCTGGCTGAGAGAAGTCAGATCTGTCAATCCTTTCATCGTTACATGCATATCTGTAAGTTCCACTTTTCTTGGAAGTGTAACATTTTACACCTTTCATCCTTCTGGTTCTTGACACAGAAATCAGTTAGACTTTTGAAGGACTAATGTACTAAAATGTCTCGGGTAGAATTTACAACTTAAAAGCATTTGAATAACTTAAGAAAAGTTTTAAGTTACTGAATAAAAGCAGATAATGAGATTTTAGGCTAGTGATGTAGAAGATTATGTGAACAGAACCTTTCAAGAAAATATTCACTGTAGTCGGAGAGCAAAATAAAAAGAGCAAGTATAAAGTCGAAAAATACTTACACGTTTGTGTTCATTCAGCAAAACAGCTTAAAGTATATTTAAAGTTCTGTGTGGTTGCTATTGCGGGGCAGGGTGGAGCGGAGAAAGGCAAACAGCCCATTGAACACAAACTTAATTCAGTTGTTGAGAATTTCTGCAAGGCCCTGAGGACAAGAATACAGCAGAACCCACCTCTGCCCCATACACACACACACTTTATACCCCCCTCCCTGCTCTGCTGCCCATGTCCTGCAGGCTGATACCACTCAAACCTCGCTGCAGACAACACCTTCCCTTAAGGATGCTTAGTCCTATTTAAGGGTATCTAGTGCAGCCGTATTTTTGCAGGGATTTGAGAAGGATGATATAACTGGCTGAGGAGGAGAGGGAGAAAAAAGAGACTACCGTTGGGGTTGACCTCTTTGCAAGGATATTAAGAGAAACAAATGTTTTCTATGCCCTTTCCCTTCTCCTTGGAACAGACATTATCAGACTTATTAAGTAAAAGGGGCCAAGCTCTGCCCTGCTTCTGGGCAGGGATATATAGATCTGAGTTGCCCTTATGACATATTGGTAAAAGTAGCATGTAGGTTGCTGCAGCGGAGGTAATAGCTGCAGAGAGGGTTGATACAGTTTTGAGAGCTCTTTCTAGCTGAACACATCAAAGCGGTGTACATACAGGCTTTATGGCGTGGAGTACAGGCTTCTTACTGAACCTTACTCAGTGCAGGCTTTCCCTGGTCTTTCCAAATACCCACACAACGCTTTGGGTGCAGGACAACATAAGGCTTTTTACCTAAATCCCATGCTAATCTTTCACTGAGTGACACTGAGTCACCTGAGCCATTCCATATAACCCCTTCTGATACTATGAAAACCATCAGTCTCTTCCATGAGGTAAAACAAATTTATCCCCACTCAGCAGATTCTAGTGCTTAGAGAATAATGCAGGTTCCAATTTTCTGTTCATATTTGCCTTATCCAGTAAGTCAACTCTTGGGAGGCATCAATTTTATAAGATTAAAAATGTAAGCCTTCCCTTTCCTTCTCTTTTTTTTTTTTTCTTTTTTTTTTCAATTAGAAAGAAATAAAGCTTACAGAAGATTCACTGGCACCCTTCTAAAATGAAACCTTGGTAAAAAAATCTTACTTCTCTTCACACCCATGCACGTACTTTGCTACAGCAGTGCCACATTTGTTACCATAATCTCCAATAAGCATCAGCGAGCAAACTGCTGTACAATAAAGGCTGTAAATGCTGTAGGAAGCTTACCAAACTCAGAAAGAACTACAAAAGAAAAGAAGGGAAAATTAATGTTTATGTTACTTTATGAAAAGCCAATATCTGGAGAAAAAAATGTGAGGGTCAGTTCTATATTTTTTTATGCATGTGCATAAGCCAAGGTGTAAAATCTATTCTACAAAGAGCCAGAGTTTTACTGAAATGTTTGTTTCTTTGCAGAATTTTTTCATTGGAGGAAAAACTAATTACATTTTTACATACTTATTTTGAAATTGTGGACTTTGGATCAAGAATAATAGGGTAAATGACAAGTTGGCTTCAGGTCCATTTAAAGATTAAAGAAGCTTCAGAAAAACAGAGAAACCAGACAAAACCAAGTCCTATCAGCGCTGACAGTGGCATTGTCATTATTTGAAACACCTGTCTGCTGTCAAATAAAAGTCTGCTGAACTAGGAAATAAAAGTCGTATTATGGTTTTATATACTTTCTGTACAGATGCTAAAAATTAAACAGCCTTTCCATCTAGGACCAAACAAATCTGCTGGCACTGATCTCGACTCTTAGTATGATCCTTTGACTTTTTTAAAATAAAAAGGTTTTAGATGTTTTGCCACTGAATAGATGTGTAATTGTATGCCATCCTGAAACCTTGATGCATCCTGCAATATATTACAAATTATCTGGAAAACACTGACATTTTCCACAGTAAATGACCCTGCTGTCAAGTATTCTGCGTCCGTTCTGCTACATTTCATTTTCACTGCTATTCCTTCTGGAGTTTCTCCCAATCCTGCTTAATCTTGACTAAGCTAGGGCATTTTTTCCTTGTCAGCAAAGCTCCATCTCACAATTCAACCTTTCTTACACATCATTAGTAGGTATACTGAATTTATCCAATACCCTTAATGATCCCAAAGGGAAACGGCTATTAGACATTTTCTAGCTGAGAAAGCATTTACTTTTGAGTTATTTTCTCTCATTCTTTTCTAAATCGGGAAATGATCTTTGGGATTCATTCCACTGCTGCCTTTATTTCTGTATTTGTTTTCTTTTTATTCATAAGTTTCAGCAAAATGCTGAAAAAATTATTTGATGGTAATGAAATTCCATTGACTTTACTGAGATTTACACCCTTCCTTCAGAATTTAGCAGAAGTTTCCACATTTTTCTGGATAAGGCTAGTTTGCTGAATGATGTCAAAAAAAAGCCTTACTAAAAGATTTTGAAAACCAAAATAAACCATATGCTCCAATTTTCTCTTATCCACAATACTTAGCAAGACTGCATTTATTAATAGTGGCTTACTGGTTTTTCCTCATCACATTATACTTTACCCAAGAGCTTTGTAAGTCGTTCACCAATTTCTTCAAAGAGTACTAAAGCATGACTTCTCAGTCCATATTTTCAGGCTGACAAATTTCATGTCTTTGAAAAAGAAAAAGGGGAAAAGTTGGGTAGCTGTTATATCAACAGTACAATCAGTATTTTGATTAATACAATTTCCATCTTTATATTACGATTCAGCTCCTTTGGAGTGATACTGCCTTGTCTTAGTGATGCTATTTCAATATAATGTCATGTTGATTTCTTACTCTTCATTTAAAAAAAAAATAACAATGGCTACTCTAGTAACCTCTCTAATACCTGATTTCTGAATATTTTGTTTGAACACTATAATGAAATGATTTGCTTTTCCTTAAAATCGCATTTTCCTTTCCAGTTACTACTTTTGGAGTCTAGTGATTTTTCCTGTTCATTCTCTTCTATGTATTTTAAAAAATTACTTCTTTTTTCCTCAGTTAATACTTGAGTAGTTGCACTATTAAACTTTGGAAAGTGATACATGAGAAAAACGGAAAAACAAGTACATCAAATAGGCTGCAACACGGATAATGAAACAGTAATTGTACCAGGCATAATGGAATAATGGAATAAAATGATGCTCTTTTTTGCCCTTTGATTTGCATAAAATTGGCAAAACCGAGAGGCTATGCATGCATTGATCTCTGTCTTGTCTACTATACAGATGTCAAAGAAGAATTGAGTAGATTAAATTGTCCCTCAGTATTAATGTGGAAACAGGCATGATATTCCAGGAATCTAACTGGCATATTGTACTAATTCAATGAAATTATTTTCAGTAATTTGAAGAAATAATTCTCGTGTATAAATATAATATTTTGACAAGCACACAAGCAGTTATTTAATTAGCTTAAGACATTAATTTTCATGAAGATATGAAATAATACCTCCCAGATCTGCAGTTTGAAACAATGGTAGAAGTAATCATTTTTAAGAATTACCTTGTTTCCCTGAGGTAGCAGGTTTTGCACATACCTAGACATATGGATATTGCCACAAAAGAGCAAAACATCTCCGCGTGGAGCATCTGCAGTGCATTTGGTGTTACTGTGTGTATGATTATGAGCGAGGCTGAAGAAGCTCCGAGTAGAGATGCTGAGCTTACCCATGCCCTCAGGCACAGGCCAGGGGGAGGTCTGGCTGCAGAGGTGATGTGAAGGTGGGCATGCAGGAGAGCTGTCTGCAGAGATTCACTGCCGAGGAAAACCTTCTTACCAGCCTGGCAAGTTGCTCTTCATGAGCGAGGCTTTGAACTAGTTTTGAAAGGCCCCAGTGAAAAAAAAAATATTCTGCAGGCTTTATCTCCTCCCCTTCTCAGGGTATAGATTCACAATATGTATCATCAAAGCCAAGATGGAGAGGAGGAGAGAAAGGAAAAAATTACAAGCAGAAAGGGAGAACGTGAAGGGAGCCATCAGACATCTGAGGTATCGATCCACAGACACTCCAGTCTGAGATAGAAGTGCTGGACCTCATGGTCTTAATACCCCAGTGTGACCCAGCTGGAATTGCAGAGGTGTGGCTGGGTAACAGCGACACTGGGATGTAGTTACGGAAGGACATAGCATATTCTAGAAGAAAAGCCATAGGAAAAGTCAGGTGGGGTGGCTTTTAAAGGGCATATTTCCTTCTTCTGAAGTCTAGGAAAAGAAGTCATAGAAAAGTCTGTTGAATACCCATTGAAATAGGGGAGAGAAAAAGAATAAAGTATATATAGGGACAGGTTTAAACCAAAGATTTTTTGATCAGGAGGCTTTTTCAACATAGCAACTATTGGAGGTACCCAAGGGGCAGAAACTGGAAAGACCTGCATGGCAGGACCTAGTGGTGAGATGGGACTAGGACTAGCTGAGGATCTGTTTGAAAAAGCAGTAAAGCAGGACATAGATTGTCTATTCAATTGTTCAGATGTGCTAGGGACTGCTTTTTTCTTTCATGAAGTGGAGGAAATTACACAGAAAGTAGCTATTTTAGATTTAATTCAAATTCCGTAGGAGGAAGTGGTTGAGAATCTTAAAGTGGAAGTTAATTCAAGTGAAAAAGATCATAAAAATGATAAGTCTCCCATTCTTCCTTTAAATTGCGAATAACAAAATAAGGGTAATGGACTTCAAATAGCTCAGGGAAATGCAAGTATCTGAGAAGTGATAAGGAAAAAAGGAATGCAAGAGATAAAGGCACAACAGCAAATTACCCTAACATGGAAGAAAGATTAGAAGTACATCAAAAATTAACATGATTGCATCAAGAACTCTTTAACGATCTGAAAATCTAAAAGAAAATAATAAAATATAGAAAAAATAACACATGTATAATAAGTAGAAAGAAATAGCATAAGCAAGCCAGAAAATAATAAAACATTCTGAAGCACAAAATAATATTCACATTCAGTTCAAATGGGACAGATCTGAGCTTGAAATAGTAGTAACTCCTATACTGCTTTGTACCAGAAGACTGCTGTTTTCCACAAGGATTATACCACATTACAATGGCTTGTCAATTGGTTTTGACCTGTTTTCCTCTCTAAATTCTCCATCTCATACTGATGCTGTACTTCTTTAAGTCTCCTAAAAGCAATTTCACAAGCTTGAAGCAAAGACAGATGGTGGAGTTTCATTTTCTCAGATGCCTTTCCCAGCCATGTTGACTTTAACTGTCCACTGTCATTACGAGACGAAGCACGCATCTGGCCCACTGGAAATTAATTCCATGTATCACAGTTTACTTCTGTCAGAGCTGCACGCGGTCATACTAAATATTAAAATGATGTTCAAAACAAGATTATGAAATAGGATTTTCAACTCCATCTCATGGAGCAGATCTGTGGCTTCATCACTGCCAGGAAAAGTTAGCACTTTTGTGCGTCAGTATCGAGATCGAGAACCACGTAATTAAAGGTACCACACTCTGGATGGGTTGTACCACTAACTACAAATAGTTTTGTTATGCCGTGAAGACAAATAGCTTCAGGCTATAAGGAAATCTGAGAACAGGAAAGTTTAATAAAATCTCATTGAAAAAACTTTCATGTAAAGGGTTCTTACTTCACAACCCTGTTTTACACAGCAGTGTAATTAAGTTTACTGTATTATGTGCTTCTGTATTTTCTCCCTTTCCCTCATTTTTCTAGTTTACCAAAAATCAAAGTGAGAAAAATCATAATCTGGGCTGAGCCACTTTCCATCCGTTTAAATAATTCAAATGTCTAATTACACCGACAAAAATAAAACTGTAATAAACTTTGTCTACGTAATTTACTGACATAATGTAAGGCAAGTTATAAAGTTTTAACTTAATGTTAACATAAAGCTTTAACTTAATGAAAAGAAATTTATCTTATCTGTTCATTTTCTTTGTTGTTTATATCAACCGGAATACTCTTTTTCCATTATTTCCAAACTTGGCCTTTTATTTATTTTCCATGTTGACCCTAGAAAAATACAGGGTTTGTTTACTAACCCGAGAGCAGCTGGAAGTAATTCTAGGCTGAAATAAATAATAACGAAATACTCCTCACTGTTACATGAGGAGAATTTAAGAGTGCGCCCTCTTATATCAAAATGTAGCATAGTACAACAGAGCATATAAAACTCCTTTGACAATAATTAAAGACTAAAATACTATGTCTATTGTATTTGAAAGAAGAGTTTCTCTTGGGTTTACGAGGTTTCATTTAACAGACCAGCCTACATTTATTTTTAAATTGGATTTTAAAATAAGTGTTCTTCAACATGTTTCACCTATCCACCTACTGCTCTCTCATTTTGCATTATCTGAATTACTTTAAAAACAAAACAACACAACCCAAAACAAACCAATCACCCAGAAAATAATCTGTATTCTTTTGTTTGTTTTTTTTAAAAATTCTGTTAGCATTCATGGTTCTGTCAAAGCAGCATAGTACAGACATCTCATGTAAAGAATAGGGCTAGTGATTATGCCTTGAAAAAGGGCACTGTATTGTTACCTACATCAGCCATCAGTCTGTGTTGGTCTGACATGGTCAGACTCAGTCCTCTCAGAACATACTTGTGCACACAAAGGCACACAGTGGCAAACTTCTAAAATTTTGTAATTTTTCCAGGCTCTTCATTTTTTTTTCTTTTTTTTTAATTCACATACCCTCACCTACACACAAACCTTATTGGAGAAGCTGCCCATGCAAAGAGGAAAGATCCTGGGTTTACTTCCTCAACTAAAAGGGACTATCTCCAGTAAGGCACCAAAAATGCCTCGAATGAAAAGGCTGTTTGATGTCCAGGGTTGTGTGTGAACACCTGCCAAATATAAAATGAATGCCAATTTTATAAATAGCAGACAGTATGCATGTTTCCTGTGAGTATTTTGGGCAAAAATGAATGAATGAATGGCCACATCTCTCTGAAGAATGTCAGAAAACTATAGCAGCAGAACCACAGCATATCATGTGACGGGTAGGTTTAGACCCTGAGCTTTCACAGATTTGTATGCTCTACAATTAAAGAGAATAAACTCAGGAATTACAGTCTGGGCCTCAAGGGAGAAGTATTTTATGTGCCTTTGATGCCTGTTTGCCTCCTAACTAGGAGAAACGGCTGGTGGTACCATTAGCTGCCTGTGGCAAAGCAAGCAGGTAGGTCTCAGTAGGCTGCTGGTAGCAGTTCACACCTGAGAACTTCTAAAAGCAGCAAAGCACCATTCAGTTCAGCACAGGTTAACTCCCGAGCAGCTCTCGCTGTCTTGACCTTCAGGGCAGCATAAAATCAGAGGTGATGAAATGAATGATGGAGAAAAAGTTATCTTCACATTTAGTGACCTCCAAAGGAAGGTGAACATTAAAAAGACAGATGTTATTCAAGCATGGAAATGTCATGACATTCACTTTAGCGTGCCTTCACCCAAATCTGTGAAATGCTTGACCTTGGTTGGGGTACCTCCAAGAGAAGGCCTTTCACATATGAATTGAATTTGTAAAGTCTAACAGAAAAACTTAAATTTAAGAAACTGCTACCTCATATTTGTGTCTTTCTTGGTCACCCATTTGGGATCAAGAATCAGATCAGAGAATCCTCTTATGTGTTCACGTACTCAGGTCTAAAGTTAAGATCTGCTTATATGCTGGATAACAAGGGAATCACCCTAGAAAAAGAAAATATAAGGGGTCTTCATGGAATACAGTTATGAAGGGGAGAAGGTACGTAAAGAGCTCAGTATGCTATGTGAACTCTGGGCAAAAATAGAGCCTTCACTCTCCCCAAACCTCCAAAATACACTCCTTGTGCATATTTGACCCCTTTCTTGCCTGATGAGTGCTCTCTGGCCTTATTTCCAAACCTTTTGGTGCTGTGTCTATGCAGAAGTACCACATTACACTTTCATACACGAGCTGTCTTTCACGCGCCTGTGTCAGAGGACATCTGTATTATGGAGCCAGACCAGAACAGTCCTTAAATTAAGGGAGAAAGAGGGAGGGAAGGCAAAAGTGTCTGTGGCACTCTCTATTATGGTAGCTGGTTTTCACATCTGCAGAGAAATATAAGCGTAATTCAGATGACTTGTCAAGGGAAATATGATTGAATTATCTCTATAGCCCAGCTGAAAGGTGAAATGATGAGCAACCTGGAATTAAATTAAAAACCTAAACCCATTAAAGTATTCAGATTTCCAAGTCTAAGATAAAAGTGAAAACCTTTGAAATTAAGCAGTCTTCCTACCCTTATCTCAAGCTGAAGACACTGCTGCTTTGGATAACACAAAGGAAGCCAGACTGGATTATTGCTCATTTGAACACTGGTTTTCAAATGCACCATATTTTTCTCAAGAAACGAACATTATTCATTTCAGCTTATGCTGGATATCAAAGTAGCTGTAGAAAAGGGCACAAAATAAATTACCAGGCATCCTTTGATCCCAACACACTCCCACTGCTCCTCTTCCCCACTCCAGAGAACAATGTGAAGGGACCAAATCTCTTCCTTATTCTCAGCACAGCGCTGCACATCCTGAGTCTTTCAAAGCTTGTTCCTTTTCTGAAGAATGTCTTTATTCTTAATAAATTTGAAACTGCATAAGATTTCCTCAAATGCCGGTTTTCTCACATGATCTCTCCCTTGCCTTCAAAGTCGTTCATCTTAAAATGTAATTCACGAGTCCCCACCTTGTCTGGCTTGAAGAGACAAACAAATAGTTCCCGTTGAGGCATCAAAGTCTATTCATCCATCCAACCACAAGGAAGCACATTTCTGTACAGAAGTATTCCATTCCTATGTGCCATATAAACAAGAAAACAAACATGTTTTTCTGTTTAAATTGGTTTTCATGTCGGGGCAGTTACACTTTCGTGGCATGTGTTTGGATAATAGCAACCATCTCACCTTTATCCTTGAGAGTTCAGTTAAAAGCTGAATCACAGCCTGGCAACTTAAATGACTGCAAAACCATATAATAAACTATCATCTCACAAAGTTATAGTTCAAATAGAGCCAGGAGGGATCAAAATCATGAAACTTACTTCATGTATAACAAAGCGAGACTGTTCTTCTGTGTATTTATTTGTTCAGGTGATGTGCCCACATTGCTTTCCTTATATCTGTTTTCAAAGATGTCAGGGCAGGCATTTTTTCTTTGAAATGTGCGTGGCATCAGAATAACGAAGCCCCAATCCCAACAAGAGTCAATGGATAGAACAGGAATAGAAATATTTACTAATAGTACTACTGTTATTGGGAAGACAACACTTTTCAGTTGTATTTTAGATGCAAGGAAAATCAAAAGCAAGACTTTCATAGCTCCTGATCCCTTCTACCTCCACAATGGAACCAACTCCATCCTTCAGCGACTGAGAACAACAACAAACTTACTCTGACATGAGCTGTATCAAAGGGCACAAAATTATCTGGAGGAAGCTAAGGGAAGAAATAATTGTGATGATCAGGCTTCTACAAATCAGAATTTTCCAACAATATTTCTACAGCCCTTAGAAATGCTTCAGTGGAGGAAAGTCATTACTGTGCTTTAGTATTATTTCTCAAGCATTTGCCTATATACCAGATAACAACAATGGATATTTCCTCAGTAAACATTTTTTAAAATTAAACATTAAACATAAAAACTTTAAAATTATATTACTTCTTCCATCATCAAAATATTATGCTGGTGTAGTTAAATTTCCCTTTTGCCTTGGGTTTGGATTCTACAGAATTAAATATTCCATTTCAAACCCACATATGGTAGTTCAGTGATTTACACCTCATCTAATTTTGCTAGACATCAGGAGCTCTTTTAATGAGTGCTTGGAGGGTTTCATTCCATTATAGTTCCAGAGAAGCTGATGCTGCATTTTCTTTCAAATTCAAAAATTTAGTTGGCTGACATCCAACTTGCAATCAAATAATAATGAATTTTTAAAACAACTCCTTCCCAAGCAGAATCTCAGGAACAAAATTTTAAAAAAAATCCCAGAACAAATGTGCCAGATTTATACAAGTCTCTGCAGCAATTGTCTGAAAGACGAAGCACATTGTTGTAATTTCTCCGAAATAGAACCAGTAACCTTTGAAATGGCTCGTTGTCTAATCAACTGAAAATATTAACAATTTCACATGTTCAGTGTTCCTGCTGTATTTAAAAAAATACAAACAACTAAATGTGAATGCAATCTGAAAAAGCATCTATTCAAAACCTTTTATACTGCTAACTCTCCATTGCATTGGACAGGTTGAAAGTGCAGAGGCAGAGTGGGAACCCACTATGTGAGTACCCGTATAAGCACCTAACCTATAAGCACAGTCAAGGAAAATAAACAGGATTGGTTTTGAGAAACCATGGCAGAGAGTAAAGAGTAAACAAGACATCAAGAGACTTGAGTCCTAGGGCTTGATTCTATCACTGATTTTCTCTATGGGCAGGTCACAGCATTCCATTTATCTGCCTTTAATTTTTAAACCTAGAACAGCCTTTGTAATGCACCATTTCTTCCATCCGTCTTCTCCCTCCTCTGCCTGCCTGTTCTCACAGCATGTAAGCCATACCTCCTGCACTCCTGTAAGCAAAGCAAAAAAAGGATCTGTGAATGTTATCAGAGACTATTTGGGGAACAGTGAACAGAGATTTTCCCAATTAGCTTATACCAGTCTTGAGTGGGTTCACTTTCCTCCACCTTTTATCTGATAGGTTGCAAGAGTTATTTCCATTTTATAAAGATGATTTTCACAAACTAAAATACCATTTATTATCCCAGTGAAAAGTATGTGGCCATATGGCATATACTTCATGTATATTATTGATATATATATACACGTATATATTAGGAGTCTTGCTAGAAAGTTGTGTTAAGACTTGCTGAGATTTGTGAACATATTTACCACCCACAGTTAAAAACCAGTTATTTATTTACTGGTTTAATGCTACATCGTTCCAAGCATAATCTGATCTATTAGCTAAATATTTATATAATAAATATTAATAAAATAACAAAAGACAAAGAGCACTCCAGCAAGAGCAAGAATTTAATCAACACCCCACTCTCCTGCATATAAACAGTCTTGCCATCCCAAGCAAGATACTTTCCTGACTATTCTGGGAGTAAAAGGACACTGATGCCTCTTTATTTCTTTGTATAAGTCTGTAGGATAGGTGACAGTTCAACTTTTATACAGAAGTAATTTTCATTTCCTGAAAGGTAGCATTATGTCTTTGAGTGCAGTGATCCTCCTTCAGTTCCTTTTATTAGCATAGAAATATAAAGCTGGAAGGGAGGTCACCTCGCCCTAGCTTTCTCTTTTTTAATCTAAAAGAGCCCCAGTTCACACAGCCTTTCTTCAGAGATCACATTTTCTAGACCTCTGACTGGTCACCTACCATCTCTCACATCTTTGTTCCAAAAGCACTTTCACAGTTATTCCATTGCACTGAAAGGGAACTGATTCTAAAGCAAAATTATATTCGCTATTTAACTTTCCTTTTCCTTGTATCTTTTTCTTCTTTTATTACATCAATAGTAAATGTAACCATGGTAAAGATTCTTTCCCAGTTATAACATGTCCTAAGTATCATAACAATTTCTTCCTCAGTGTTCCTTGTATGTCTGCATAATTTACCGGCACATTGCAGAGTAACAGAGTTTAACATTCATAAACACAGTAATTATTTCCTTTGTGAATAGCCCCAAATTACATTTTTCATTATTTCAATGTGCATTTCTTTACTGTGGCCTGAAATTCCCTTGACATAAAGCACTTTGCAAAGTGATTTTTCTGCATTACCACATGTACTAAAGATGAAGAAATTCAGCAATTTAATTTTTACCATTGGATAACTGAGATAAATCTTTTCTTAAGACTGGTTTAAGACAGTAATACACCGAATCAGTACATTTCTATTATTTTCATGAAATGAATATAATAATCAGTCCTGGAATCTTCATAAACTTCCTAAAACATAGGCACAAATTAGGACATCATGACTGACTGTCATCATTTCTATGCAAATGATTTTCAGTTCTTTCTGATGTTGCATTTTTTTAGAATGTCATCTTGAAATCTTCTTGAAAATACTCCTCTTATGAAGATATTCAGGATGTAGTGACTCTATAAACTTCCTCTGTTAGAGAACATTGAAATATACAGTCTGGCAAAGTAAGCATTGGTCTTGGTTTCGACTATATGGCTAAGTAGATATGAAGTAAATACACGTTACTAAAGATCTCAACAGAAGTCATTATTTCTTTACTATTCTCAACATCACTCCTTAGCTCAATTGCACTGTTCCTTTATTGTAGGTCTTATAGGCAAGCTCTGAAATACAAACTATGCAACTACACATTCTAGTGCTCATTAGGAATTAGAACAGGTGGCAAGATGATATCACCAATTACTCCATAAAGCTTATTGCAAGTCTAGGTTGAGATTAGTAACTTTCTTGCCTTTTCTAGCTCTGCTGCATTACCAGATATTCAGTTCTTTGCAAATATAAATGTTCTCTTCAAGAGAGAGATGTTTTAAAGGGTGCCACAAAGTACAACCATAGACATTGAGAATCCCTCACACTGCATCACAGCAGGAAAGGAAGTACTTTCCTTGGATATTTTCAAAAGCCAATGACATTTTGGAAGCACAAGTAACAAAAACTGGGGTTCTGGCTTCTAAAAAGACAGCACAAAGTCTCATTCTTCTGGTTTTTATCCTCAACTCAACCCCATGTGCTTGGTGGCTGCACGCACACTGGTTACATGCTACTGTGTTAATAGCTAATTGGCCACTGAAATTAGCACTCGGTTTAATTTGTGCCGGACATTAGCTTGTAAGAAAAGAAAGCAAAGATAACAGATAAGTTAAGCACTTGGGTTTAAGGAGTGTTTGCAGAGAAATGCCCTTACACTTATACAAATGGTTCTTCCAGAGCAGCACATTTTTGAGACCACGTGGAAGCTCAGAGTGGTACCTGGTGCTCTTTTGATTCTCTGGCTCACTGAAAGAGTTCTGTCTCTAAGGCTCAAACTAGAGTCAGTTTTTTCACTTTTAGTTTCCATCAAAAGGCACTGGTACATTTTGCAAATAGCAGAACAACTTTTTCCAACATCACTGCAGAAAGTCCCTCTTTTCTCTCTTCTTCAAAGTCATTTTTTAGCTTGAAAAACATTATTTATTGAGATATTTCACCCCCAAAAAATAGTTACGATGAAAAATGGGTTGCAACCCAATGATAGTGATTATATTATTACGCATTATAAAAATGCCATAAGTTTCATTATGTGGAAAACACCCATGTTTTTAAATCAAAAAGCATCTCAGAAGAACCCCTATAATTAAATTACTCCTGGAAGTCTGAAGAGTCCAGCTGTTTGTATAGCGGGTTTTCAACATGTGAGATCTGTCAATTTTTATTAGACTAAAAGGTATGAAGTTGTTACATACTTGCTTCTGATGGCAAAGGAAAAATTACCAAGGTGGGATATTAAGAATGCAACCTCTACTGATTTAAAAAATGAAACCTGGATCTTTTGGAGACTTATTCTTCCTTTCCAAACGGCTTTTCTTCTCTGTTTCCAAGAACACAGAAGCCAATGACCTTCCATCCTCTGGAATCAGGGCTGCAGTATGTAACATGACAACATATTAGCTATAGGTACTGAAAACAGGTGCCTGCTGTCTTTGAATTTGAAACCAAAATTATAATGCTCTGAGCTTTACGTAACAGTATAAAGCATCCACTTTGAGGGCAGTTTATAATAAATTCTTTTTAATGGAGTACCTACATAGTTGGGCTTCTCCTTTCTAGCTACCAGCAAATAAACGTTCAGCCCAAGGAACTCTGCAACCAGAAGCATTGAGCAAATTTGCCTGTTTATTCCCTCATGATTCTCTTAACCTGCATCTGCTGCATCGACAGTTTCAGAACTGGTGGTGTGGAACAAAACTGGGCTCAATCACTTGGCTCAGAACTATACTACCAGGAGGAAAAAAAGAAAAATCACCAAAAAAGAAGAAAACAAACACT